>NC_133216.1:31943269-32243269 GCF_040436345.1 Pagrus major
CCCTAACCCCCTAACCCTAACCCTAACCCATTCCTATCAAAAGTTATTAACAAATACATTCTTGTCAGGGGGGGAAGTCAGTGGTTTTCATCCCTTTGACCTAACCCTAACCCTAACCCCCTAACCCTAACCGTAACCCTGACCGACTTCACCCCAAAGCACCAGCACCCTGTCAGTAGGTCCATCGTTCTCTGTGGCTTGCAGCATCCACAAAGCTAGCAATCGATTTACAAGGCTGCTGAGGCATACATCGAACACATGAGGGACTGTGATCTGAAGATGGAGGGCCAACTGTCAGCACGGATGGAGGTCGTCATATACATAGACCACTCTTGGGGAATCCCATCAGTGGTCAACCCAATACTTTATTTCAATGAACTGTGTAATATGTACTATTAATGTCAAAAGCACCACCCACCACAGGGGCTTTTTGGGCTTGGGGCTTGTCAACAGTGCAGCTGTAGGGGATAGTCCTCCTCCCTTGAGCAATTGGACATACAACAACCAGCTGGTCGAAAGAGTGGAGAGGATCTTTCCCCTAACTGACATGTTGGGAAGCAACCCAGTGACAGTTGGGGAACAGATGGTGCACATCATCCTGCAGGACCTGTACACGGGCTCACTTGGGGGAATCCTGTACACACAAATGAAAGCTGACAAGTTGACACCAGACAACACTCTGGTTGGCAGCCAGACCTTGGAGAGCCTGGCGACAGAACTTGCCACCAAGTTCAACTTCAGGTTCCCACATGTTTTCGCAAGGGCTAAGGGGTTGGTGCAGGAAGCGGGCCTCGACGTTGTGGATTGTCTTCTCGAAGGCCTGGAAGAAATAGGGGTCTGCTTCTTCCCTCTCCTCAGGCTGACGTACAGCAGCAAAAACTATGTGGTCCGGAGGGTGCCAAACAAGTACATCGCCATCCACAAGGCTTCCAGTAACCCCCCACTGGAGGCGTTGCTGGCCAGCCTCACGACAGAGATCTTGAACGAGGTGGAGACGCGTGGCCTCTCGTACCACAGTAACACGGAAAGTTACCGGGTATATGGGATGCCATGGCTGGAGGCCGTAGACAAACGCCTTCCAAGGATGAGCAACGCTCAGTGGCTGGTGGAGCTGACTTTCATTAGCTGTATTGGGATGAGAATGAACGCAGACTTTGTGGAATACAACCGCCTCAGGTCCCTCTGTGAGGAGATGGCACTACCCCCAAAAGAGCTCCAGAGAAAGTGTGTCCTGAGTCAGGAGATCCTGGAGCACTACACCGGTTTCCACCTTTACAAACTCCACAAAAGCATCCCGTACAGGCAGTTTAAGACCATCCCCCGTGCTGCTTCCACAAATCAGCCCCCAAAAGAGGTCAATGAGCCTGTCCAGTAAGAGGACATCCTCAAGAATGACGAGGTGGAGCCAGAGCCCATAAGCCTGACATCAGTCACCAAGGTCCTGCCACAGGTCGTCAACACAAAGTGGTCTGACATGGAAATTGCACAAATCGACCTGGATTCGGCACTTACCCACAGGCAGGCCTACAACCAGTACCTGCTGTCCTGCCAGAACTTGGAGATGCAGGTCAGGCCTTTCCAAGGCCTTGAGAAGAAGAGGAGGTTGTTGATGAAAAATGCATAGAGTGCATCCCACACCTTCACAAACACACACACACCTACATTCACACACACTGGACACACTCATATTACACTTTTATTGACACATTCCACACCCACACAAACACACTCACCTACATTCACACATACTGCACCCACTCATAGCACTTTTATTGACACATTCCGCACCCACCCACACAAACACAAACACACACATTCACACACACTGCACCCATTCATACCTCACTTTTATTGACACATTCCGCACCCACACAAACACACACATTCACAGACACTGCACCCACTCATACCTCACTTTTATTGGCACATACCTTGTATATAGTTCATTAAAAAAAAAATACAAAAAAATAAAAAATAAAAAAATAAAAAAATAAAAAAAATTCCCCCACATGGACTCTGCCTTGCCGTGGCGTGGGGGCTTACGTGCCTCGGTGGTCCTGTGGACTGTGGGGATTGGGTCTACCAAGCTGGTCTACTACTGCCTTACCAAACAGCAGTAGACCAGCTCCCTAGAGTCCACAGGAAAACTGAGGCACAACCAAATAGTCCAACATGTTGCACAATCACTTACCTTTATCACTTACCTGTCAAAAACTACTGGGGTTAGGGTTAGGGTCAGGGTCAGGGTCAGGGTTAGGGTTAGATCCAGGTGTATCTTTGTACTTACTCTACTCGCCCGATTTTACTTATTCGTTTTACTTACCTTCTTTATACTGGACATGTCATTTTTTACTAACCTTAACCAGTCGACTCTTCTTGCTGGATGGTCTGCTGCATGCTGGACACTCAGTAGCATCACCTGTAGGCAGAAAACACGTAAAAATTACTTCACAAAAAGTTATTTCCAATCGACTCAGAATGGCTTGAAACGTGCTCCTGAACAATTTCTGGAAAAACTATTTTGTTGGGGTGACACTTTTCACTAAATTTCAAGAAAATTTCAATTTTTCTTATAGGTATATATAGACTATGGCCTGAAACGTGCTCCTAAGCATGTTCTGGGGAATTTTTCAAAAACACCTAGGCGGATTTCACAACTTCCCATTGACTTGAATGGGAAACTTCAAACGTTCATAACTCCGGAACCGAAGGTGCTAGAAACTTGGAAACATGATCCGTCAGATGGTTTGTGAGGGTGCTGAACACGCCAGTCTTGGTCCCGAGTCTCTACGACCTTTCGTTCGAAACCCTAACCCTAACCCTAACCCACCGTTGGAAAGCCCATGCCGAGTCATGGGGGGGTAGAACTTGGTTTCAAGTCTCTACGACATTCCTATCAAAAGTTATTAACAAATACATTCTTGTCGGGGTGGGGAAGTCAGTGGTTTTCATCCCTATAACCTAACCCTCTAACAATTGGGAGAAGGTAGTGCATATGCTGATATCTAATGAACATATTCTCTCTCACACCTCTGTTTTGGAAGGTAGGGTCCTGACAGGCAACTGGTGTATTGCCTCAGGTGCAAGAGGGCGTACAGTGTACTGTCCACCCACCTTAGGAGGGCGTGCATGAAGGATAACACGGCGGAAGAACGAGATGCCGAATTGTACCGGGCAAAGCAGTCACAGAGAGAGTGGACGAGGGTCGGTAGGTGCTGGGACTACCAGGAAATGTCCTCCGTGGTTCCAGATGAGGCGTCCCGCCGGTCCCTGGTTGACCACCTCAAGGAAAAAGGGTTGTTTGTCATCGGTGAACCGATGGAGGGTGTGCAGGGTGCAGAGCCGAGATTGGTTATGCTTATGATTTGATTAACATTTAAGGTGACTCTTTTTTTGTATGTCTCAAATGTACATTGCCTTTACGAATCTGTGATGCGTGTCAGCTCCTGGATTACTGACTACTTGACAGGCAGGCCACAGTTTGTCCGTCTGGGCAGTGTCCTTGTCATGACTTGATTCATGTTATAGTTCTGTTTCCTGTGTCATCTTGTTGTATTGACTTCTCCTCTCGTTTCAGATTCCCCTTCCCTCCTTGTGTGGTTTCGTCCTCCTCCTTGATTGTCTGTCCCCTTCCTTTTCACCTTATACACCACTGACTTTCAGTACAACTCTGAGTCATGTTACCGGCAGAAGTTCTCTGACGACTCAGCTGTAGTTGGGTGTATAAGAGAGGGAGAGGAGGGGGAGTAGAGGACATTGGTAGACAACTTTGTTGAGTGGTCCGAAAAGAATCACCTGAGGCTGAATGTCAACAAGATCAGAGAGATAGTGATTGACTTCAGGAGGAAGAAGATGCCTTCACAGCCACTACAAATCAGGGGGGAGGTGGCGGAAGAGGTGGACGACTACAAGTACCTGGGAGTGGTGATCGACAACAACCTGGACTGGAAAACTAATACCGAGGCTATGTACAAGAAGGGGATCAGCAGACTCTATTTCCTGAGAAAGCTGAGCTCCTTCACCGTGTGCAGCAAGATGTTGGAGATCTTCTACCAGTCTGTTTTTGCCAGTGCCATTTTCTTTGCTGCTGTGTGTTGGGGCAGCAGCATCAGAGCCAGCAACACTAACAGACTTGATAAAATCATCAAGAAGGCTGGCTCTGTACTTGGTCTCAGGCTGGACTCTTTTGAGACCGTGGTGGAGAGGAGAACGCTGAAGAAACTTTTATCCATCATGGACAATGATCAGCACCCTCTCCATCACACAGTAGACAGACAGCGAAGTACCTTCTCTCACAGGCTGCTTCAGCTCCGCTGTCAAAGGGACAGATACAGGAAATCCTTCCTGCCACATGCCATCACACTGTACAATAACAGCTAAAACTCTGGTCATAACATACAGTCTCTATGCACTTTATATGCTTGTACACTGTTCTGCACCTTATCTGTTCACTGCACCTTATATTTTATTTTGCACCACAATCAGTACTGCTTATTTACACGTCAATACTGTTTATTTATACATTTTTATACATATTTTTATTTATATATATATATATATATATATATATATATATATATATATATATATATATATATACATATTTAAATTACATTCTATATTGCTGTGTTAATATGTCTAGGTTGTTCTTTTTATTTCATTGTGTTGTCATTGTCTCTGTGTAATGCTCCTGCTACACTTTAATTTCCCAGCTTGGGATCAATAAAGTATATCTATCTATCTATCTTTTCTTTTCCCCCTCTCCTCCATGACACAGCTGTAAGAAAATCTGCGAGAGAGCGGGCCCGAATCCACTGTCCGGTACGGTAGAGGCCCCTGGACGTCCTCCCGGGACCAAAGGTAAACATTGTCAGTTTTCAGTGATGACATCAACACGTCCAACTTCACAACTGCCTGATTGCGATGTGTGCTTTTCTCTTCCTGCAGTTCTGCGTCAGCGAAATGGCCATTTGACGACGAATGGGACGCTTTCCTAAAAGAATTCCCCGTAACGGTCGGTGCCCTTGCGCCCTCTAAAGACGACATTGTCAGTGCCGGACTTGGAGATCAGCGGAGTGGAGTGCGCATGCAATTGGAAAAGCGTGTGCTGCATGTCGCCGGTAGGCATCGGCTTTGTCTTTGTCAAACAGATACTGTATGCTGTCTGTGAAAAGCTGCTTAGTGTCTCACTAGGACTGCCTCTCTTTTTCCCATCGCCGGACGAAATGGAGGAGGGAGCGATGTGCTACCTTTTCTTCATCAAGGGCAGGCTCGGCACCAAGCTCTGCGTCGACTCCCAGACCTTCCCCTGCGAGTGTCACCCTGGCAAGGACACCTTTGGAAGGCGCTTGAATCATTCGGGCAAGGCCTTCAATGTGAAGCCTGTGGTCACGCAGTTGAACTTTCCGGACGGACCCAAAGACACTGTCCTCTTCTTGGCCACGAGAGACATAGCCGTCAACGAGGAGCTGTGTTGGGACTACGGTGTCAGACGGTCGTCCTTCAAAGGCAAAGGCATGGACCTAGATTGGCTGGACAACTAAAAAAAAGACTTGTGTTGGGATGATGTGAAGACTGCCTGTTATTGGCTTGTGTTGCATTGGTTCATTGCTGTTTAGTGTTAACTCATTTGTTGTTGTTGTTGTAGTTTAGCGTCATGTGGTAAATAAATGTTTTTGCTACAAAGGACAACACCTTGAAGTCTTGTTAACATAAGATTGACCTAGAAAGGGTTACAAAAAAGTGCAAACACAAAATAACTGTCTTCTCTTAAACTTGTTTATTGAAGAAACAAAGGGTTTAAACATTGAAAAGTTACTGCAGTAAAAAGTCACGCATAAAATTATGCATGTGAAACATTTCTTAATGATATATGGGCTAATTGTAATCACCAGACATCAGGATGACCAATTTCATTGCCATATAAATAACTTCAACAAATATATATATATATATATATATATATATATATATATATATATACATATATATCAAAAAAATGAAGGACTACATGAATAAATAAGTTATTGCTTTAGACAGTGAAGGAAAGGTGACATAGAATGCATTTTATTATACAGTACAAAAAAACAATGGCAATGTCCATGATAAAATACTAAAACACTGTCCTTCCGCTAACTATAGTCTTTGTGTTGAATTGATATCATTTCCATTTAATTTGAGGTTAAAGTGACTACTTTTTAATGGTTTGTAAGTGTAATTGCTTCTTTTGTCCACTAGATGGAGGCAAGTGACCACATATCACAACAGTTTATCTGAGTTGTAGTCTAGGACTAAGCGTCTGTCTAGAGAGATAGATACTTTATTTATCCAGAGGGAAATTCAAGAAATGAGTCTGCCTGCCTGCCTGCCTGCCTACTGCAGGAAAAGGGCATACATAAAATGTGCACTGCATGTGAAACGTTCCATAATGATATATGGGATAATTGTATCACCAGACATGAGGATTGTGAGAAGGAACACAATTACGGCTGAAGGTACAGCAAAGAATGATCCACAGGCAGGTTTGAGGTGGGTCACAGAGGTAGCTCTTTATTCATCCATCTCAGCAAACAGCATAGACACATCAGAACCACATCACACAGGTTGTCAAAATGGCACCTATTTATAAGGTGTCACAGCTAATGACCCTGGAAGATTCCATCCACCGGGATCCACTGCCTACCAACATGTTTAACCCCCTCATTTTTATTCCTGTATTTACACCACATCATCGGTAACCTTAACACGCACCCTCATTTACCTCCACTAACAAAGAAAATACACATATCCACTTCATATTACATTTACTAAAATACAATAGACACATCCACCACCCCCACACAATTTACACTTGGTTGCCCCCGGAACTATAAAAGCGGTGTCTGTTTCCTGGGGAAGCCTTCTGCCTGCACACCCTGAAGACAAAAGACTGGTGAGTACACAATACACTTGACTTATTCAATGCATACACTTATTGAGCAACACAATACACATTCTTAGCTTAGCTCCTTGTTTAAGCAATTAACACATTTAATATGCACATTTAACCATATGTTCCTCTGCTCTAGGTGGAGCTGCGTGGCCCACACAGCACCCACCAGCAAACCCAAGACCCGACAAAGGACAATAAACATGGCGACCAACACTCGATAAATATGGTAAACATATCCATACAAATGCGCAAAAAAGCAATGTGTTAAAATGTATTTTGCAAATCTCCAATAAAGTGCTGTTGCTCCTCTTAAAGGGTCTGTGCAATTATTAAAGTGCATATGTAGTCACACTCAATCCAAAGTGCGTGGTGCCATGTGTGCAAAGCCAGGTGACGATGTGCTCTTTGTCACAAGGATGAAGACATTTATTGCCATATAGCAGCTACAAGAAAAAAAACAAATAAATAAATGCTTAAGACAGAGAAAGGGGGGTAGGCGCCATGGAATGCATTTCATTCTACCAGAGACATGTCAAAAACAATTCCAAAAAGGGCCCTGTGGCTGCAGGTTATTCCTCCAACCAAGACCACACAGTCTGACCAATCAGCTGTCTGAGATCAGCTGATGAAATGAGTCAAGTCTGTTGTGCTGCTGCTTGGTTGGAAAGAAAACCTTCAGCCACTCGGCCCTTTGTAGAATAGTTTGGACGTGCCTACAGAACCAAAGGAAATGTCCAAGATGAAACACAAACACTTTACTTCTGCTAAGTCTTTGGGTTCCATTGATTGCATTTCCATTTGACTTCAGGTCAAAATCACTGCTTTTTAATTGAGTGTAAGTCTAATGGAGGTTACTTCCTAAGGTGGCTTCAATGGCTTGTTTTGTCCACTAGATGGAGATAAGTGACCACAGATCACAAGTTTCTGTTAGTCTAGAACCCACTCCTAAAGAAAAATGAGATACTCCTTGAACACCTAGAGCTTTGACCTTTGACCCTGCCTGCAAGTCTGGCTGTCTGCATGGCTGTCTTTGCCCCCTCCTGTGGCCGCCCAGGGACACTGCACAGAGCGCCACACTTAGGATTTGGCTGTGGAAAAACGCTACGGCCTGCAGCACATGTGATGCTCAAGATCTGAGGACACGGGCTGCAGCATACGATGCCTCAACATATGATGCCTTAGCACATGTGATGGTCAAAGTGGGGCAAATAATATACATACAACGTAATTATAGTTTTATTAATAACCAATCAGTTCATTATAGCCTATATTCCAATTAAGGTGTGTGACCAGGATTACGGGTAGTCTCAAGGGTGGATGGAGAGTGCACCGCCTTCTCCTTCGGGAGGGGGTATCAATTTCCCCAAACCTAACCCTGCCTCCTGAAATCACTGCTTTAATTGACAAAATTGGCTGGGTTAAACAGAACCTTACCAATGGGGAATTTGAAGCACTCTTTTCATTGAGCAATAACAAAAATATTATCAAACCAGCTGATAAAGGCAGTGCAGTGGTTATTA
This sequence comes from Pagrus major, assembly GCF_040436345.1. NCBI lineage: Eukaryota > Metazoa > Chordata > Actinopteri > Spariformes > Sparidae > Pagrus > Pagrus major. The sequence goes on from NC_133216.1 coordinate 31,951,721, forward strand.
TGCATAGGGAACAATACCTGTGGGAAGGATATAGACAATTACATGATAAAACGTATTATTCTAAATTGAAAAAGCCAATTTATAGAGATACTATACCACTTATTGATAAGATTATTCAATCATTATATAGTAAAAAATGTATCAAAAACAAACAAAAAAACATATATTCTGGGAGCCTAGACGCAGAATTTTTTATATGCTGCCTAAAATCCACGAGGACCCTTCTAAGTGGAGCAAACCAGGGGAAATCCCTCCAGGGAGCCAAGCCCATTGTGTCTGATTGCAGCAGTGAAACCTACTATACAGCTGAGTTCATTGATTTTCATCTTAATCCGCTCTCGACGAAGCATGCCGGTTATATCAAAGATACATATGATTTTGTAGAAAAGGTTAAACAAATTCCCATCCCTTTAAGCTCATTCTTATTTACAATGGATTTAGACAGTCTCTATACCAATATACACTGAACAAAAATATAAACGCAACACTTGTTTTTGCTCCCATTTTTCATGAGCTGAACTCAAAGATCTAAAACATTTTCTATATACACAAAAGACCATTTCCCACAAATATTGTTCACAAATCTGTCTGAATCTGTGTTAGTGAGCACTTCTCCTTTGCTGAGATAATCCATCCCACCTCACAGGTGTGGCATATGAAGATGCTGATTAGACAGCATGAATATTGCACAGGTGTGCCTTAGGCTGGTCACAATAAAAGGCCACTCTGAAAATTAAAACACTGTGGCTGTGTCCAAATTCAGGGGCTGCAGCCCACGAAGGGCGCATTTGAAGGCCAATTACGTCACAACGCTGTGCGAAGGCTGTCCAAATTCGAAGGCTGCTCCACATGCAGCCCACAAATGCAGCCTTCCCCACCCTCGTTTAGGAGGACGCACCGCTACTATCCTTCGCGGCCTCACATATCCCAAGATCCTTTGCGCACCGCTGCTCAGTCCCGAAACAGAAGAGGAAGCAAGAGAAAATGGCGACATCAAGTGGCGCAGACATGACATTTAAATTTAAGTAATGGGTTTATACTCGGTTTGTACTCATTTGAACATCCAACGCCAGATATGTTAAACTTCAAGAGACTATAACACCTCCAAAGTTTAACTTTCAGTTAAAATACGTGACGCTGGTACTGCTATGGTAAATATAGTTGTTAATCACCAATGGGTTAATGTTTATTTTGTAATGTTGATAATTCAATTTAGATTTGACACATTGTACACACACAAATAATGTACACGTTTGATAGATTTGAACCAAAACAGACTTTAATGCATGAACACCTGGTGACGCAACCAGGAAATACTCCGAAGGCTGGACCGTCCAATTTAACAACGGTGGACGCGGCCTTCGTGGGCCGCAAAGGCCGCGTCCTTGAAGGCTGCAGCCCCTGAATTTGCACACAGCCATTCTCACTCCAGACTTAAATGGCACAGAGAATTTTTTCAGCACCAACCCTGGGTGCGCCATCATCAAAATAACAATGTTTTAACCCTAACACACAAATATGGCAATGTTCATTTAAAAAACTGTGTCTACCTGATAAAGCGTAAACAGTGCGGAATGCAATATGTGGGTGAAACAGGTAATACAATGCTTACCAGGTTCATCCAACACAGATATAATATTTCTAAAAAGAAAAACGCACACACTCTTTTGGTAAAACACTTTGTAGAACATGACTGGTCTTCACTTACCGCAACAGTATTACAGTGTAATCCAAGATGGTCCACAGTCCAGAGAAGGAAAATATATACAATATAAATATTTACTTTAAAAGCATAAATATGGTTATTTTGTTAAGAAGCATCAATATGTTTTTGGATTAAATGCATACATTTCATTAAGAGCCACTTAAACTAACACTAGGTAGTTTGGACTCATTACTACCCCCAGCTGGTTGAGAAGCGCAATTATCTGTTACCAGTGTCGTAAATACTGTTGCTGTATGAGCATCCCTGGGGAAAATGAATACACGTGAATTTGTTGATGGAGCGGGCGAATCACGAAATCGTCTGAAAAAATGAATGAGTGAAATGAATGCGTTTAGTAACGTCTGAAAATGTAACTATGTTTTCGGGAGTTACTGAATACAATCGCAAGTTCACGTTGTGTTTGGTGTAATAACTACAACCAACTCGGTACGACAACAGTAAGTAGCATGCTAACGTTACCGATAACAACAATAGCGTAACATTATCTCCCGACCTGTTCAACAATTACGTTGATTATCTGCATGAACTAAGGAATCTGCAACTTTTCGAGACAAGATGTTCATAGTGTTTTAATAAGTTAGTCATCGTTTACAGTCGCTACATGAAAACGTGCAAGCTATCGAAACGGACAGCTTTAGATTATCTCCCGGCTTTATTACGGTTATAAACTGTGGACAAATAGTGCCCCAATGAACACCACATAACAACAAATCAACTCAAAGTAAAAGTCGGTAAGATAATAAATATGTATATATGTAATATATGACTTACAAATCCAGTAGCATCAAGGCTAGGCTAGGTCACCATCAGTCTTGAAACCCATTTCTTCTTTCAGTTCCACCGAGTGTAAGCTAGTCCAGTATTTATCTGTGTCCGGGCTCTGTTCTATCACTTTCTCTTTTTCTTTTCTTCGCCTCCTCAGACAATACAATAATAACAATACGTTTTTCTACCACTTAACTGAGTTTAGAAACATTATTTTAAGGTCGAAAAACTACCTAGTGTTGCTTTAACACAGATTCGGCAATAATTTAATGGAAATTATTTAAAAATGCCTTTAAGAAATGTGATGACGCTTCCCCTTTAAGGCACTCGTTGCCCGTGTTTATGCATGCTCCGGCCAGAGCTGAGCTGAGCCGAGAGCGAAGGGGGGAGGGGAGAGAAGCAGAGAAATTAACGAGTGAAATAGTTACAAAGACAGTTGGTTTAACGCCTGGAAAATAATACCCATGTACTTGGTGTTTCATGAGGACCATGTTTGAATAAACCACAGCGGTTCTGGTGAGTTTCAGCTCGTTTTATTGATGCTTCGTTGTACTGTTTGCACTTGAATGAGTGACTGGTATAGCAAAGAGAGCTAGCCTTAGCTAAACTGTTTAGCGGCTAATAGTCTGCGGGTTATCAACCAAAGAGTTTTATTTCATGTAAAAATATTACATCATTATGTACATTACATTATGATTTAAACTCGCTGTAAAAGGCTATTTCATTTGCATGGACAGAGTAATTTATTTTGTTTATGGCCTGCTGTACAGGTCAGTTTTTTTTTTGCTTGCTCCTGAATGAAGTTTGACTAAAGAGAGACACTCTTCCTCGGTGCGGGAGACAACACGTAGGCACGCGACCGTGGGACACAAGATGGCGAGCCAAACCCACAGACTACATCCCTTAAAGGCATCTTCATCTTCACCTTCATATTCATCGCTTCAATGAGGATTTGCCGGATGGATTACTGGTAAACTGCCAGAGAGGTAGGAGTGTTGTAGATATTTCTTTTGAACTGAACTGAGTTGGAACAATAACTGAACTGAACTTAAACTTATTGAACTTGAACTGAAGTGTTACATGTTTACATTCTGTTTCATAATTGTCAATATTGTGATTTAAGGTGTAATATTGTTTCACTTTATTTGGATTTAGATGCTTTTAAATGGTGAAAAGGTCTTTCTACTTATGGAATTAATAGAAAAATAAGGAAACCAAAATAGGTGCAACCTATTACCATAAATTGAGATAGTTAGTCACAGACCAGTCTAACATAACAAAATCTCTAATTTAAATCATCCTACCTGGATGAATTATTAAGGAAGAATATTTCTTATTTAGGAAAATAAACCTGAAAAAGGGAAAGTGAATACCAACCCTAACCCATACCTGCAGGATACCTTAGACACTGTCTGAACACCGTTATGTTTATTGTTCTTGTTTACTTTAAAGTACCGGCTTTAATTTTAAAGAACCTGGTCTCTGGTTTAATTTGTCGCCCCACTCCATCAGAACCTAGAACTGGTCCAGTGGCTTTCAATGATTCTTGGGAATTTGGATAAAACAGGTTTTAATTTTGAAAATAAAAAGTTAGTTAAATTACAAAATCTGAAGGTATATCATTATAGACCAAGGTCTTGGCTGTTCAGCAATGTACCAGTGCAACCTCCTCATTTTGTATTTTTTTCATAAAATAATCGTTTTTCCAGTTATTACTTTGTTTTTGTCAACACTGTCAGACACAATAAAAAGCAAATTAATTTTTATTTATTTGGTCTAATATGTATTTAGAGCTTTTAAATCATTATCTGGCATTCTTAGTACACATATGCTGTTAAATGTTGAATATTCACTTTTGTTCATTTTTTATACTGTTTCACGTGTACTCCTTTTTAAAAGATCTAACATCATACAACGTTTACTTACATATCATCAAATATCAAATCATCATAGTAAAAAATAGTCATTACCAGTAGGAATAATGTACAATGCATCACTGACATCATCTTAAACTGTCATCTAGTGTCCCCTACTCATAAAATAATACATTATATTCTTCTGTAAACTGTATATTGGACATGAAGAACAGATAACAAATAACAATTGTGAGCACTGTGGCAAACCGTCAATAAGAAACATGTTCAATTAGCAATAGGCTATCATTAATAAAAGTACCCCTTAATAATCATCATAAGTAAAAAAGAAATCATTACCAGTAGCAATAAGATAGAATTCATCACTGACCTCATATTTAACTGTCATGTAGTGCCCCCCACAGATAAATAAATAAAAGAACAGATAAATGAATAACTACGTCTTACAGTCTCTTTTCCATAAACTGAAATGTTTCAAATTACAGAAAGCATTCTGTGTAAATACCACTAAACACATCTGACACAAAAATAATAATAATTCGTGACCTCCTGTGAGTATTCCCTGACTGTTTTACATCACTCCACCACTCATTTAGCTTTATCAGGAAATATATGGTGTATATGTTTCTCCTCTATGAAATCCATGACTTCAGCAGACAGGTTGTATATCTCCCTCGTCCTGCTTACACGACCTGGTGATGACAGTTCCTCAAGTTTGACCAGAATATGGTCAAATGGTGAAGTACATATCCTTTCCACCTCCTTTTTGGATAGAATCGTGTGTTGGGCCCATGAGGGTGGAAAAACTCCACTTCCACATCTTGATGATGAGTCCACAGTGACAGCCTTTGCTAACCACCAGTTCTGGTCATAAATGACCGCAAGCCAATCTCCGCAATGAACTACATCAGCAGATAGATCTGTCACAGTCCCGTCAGGACCACTTTTGGTCAGTTGTTCTTGCTCTGTTGGCTCATGCTCACTTTCCTCCCGTTCCATTTCCTCCTGCTCACTTTCCTCCTGTTCCGTTTTCTCCATCAACATTGCCAAAGGACCCTTCCTCTTTTGCATTGGTATAGGACCATCATCCTCAACCTGTACTCTGGGTGTGTTGGCAGTCACCTGGAATATTGTTGTGCTGAAACACTCGCACATCTGTGGCTCACTGCAGAAACAGGACAGTGATCTGCAATCGATCTCAGAGTCGTTTCGGTGTGTTGGTGTGACCTGATGGAGTTTCCTTGTTGCAGGTACAGGTTTTAGTGATTGAGAAAGGAGTGCGTCATATGGCTGCATGTCAGCTTCAGTAATGATATAGAGCTTAGTGCTGCAGCGGCTTCTGCCAACCATCTCATGGAAGATTCACAATGTCATTCCCCTGCAGTATAAGGCTGTCTGCAGTCCTTTTCACAGCTCCTCCAATGCCGTCTGGGGCTCTCTTCCCATGTGAGGTGGGGAAGAAGTTCCAGGTTGTTCTCTTGAAACCTAGAGTTGGAGGGACAATGCAGAGGAGAAAAAAGTTCTTCTTGTTCTTGTATTGCTTGCTGGGCAGGACTGGTTCCATGTGAGTCCAAATGGCAGACGCATCTTGTCGCTTGGATTCTGATACTGTGAAAAAGCCTGTCTTCTGTTCTTTTGTATAGTACATGCCAGTGTGCAGGTTGAGCTGTGGGAGGTTCTGACCAAAATGGCATAACTGTACCTCAGAACTATACTTGCACTTCCACACCTCAGAAAAGTCCACGTGCACAATTACTGTGCTATCATTGCACTTCTCGATCATGCTCCTGTACTCTCTGGTCTGGTTCTGAACTGAGCACACGTGTGTTGTTGTTTCTGTCTTCAGTTTGTCTTTATATCGTTGGAGAAGCTCTCCCAGCGTGCCACTGTGCATCGCAAGTCTTGTGTTGAACTGCTGTTTGATCCTGAATTCCTTCCCATTGCTGCCATTCAACATTGGTCTGGTCTTGCTGTGGTGTGGGAAGTGTATGTTTGTGGAGACACCGGGTGCAGGAGCACAGAAGACATGCCTCGCTTGTCTGTGAACAGCAGACAAGTTCAAAACTATCCTCCAGTTTGCTAGACTTGACAACACCATTTTCTCTTAGGACTTCAAGCATCAGCTTAGCATTCTCATGGTACTGACATTGGTGTGTCTTACGATCCAACGGTCTTGGTGCTGTGACATAGAATGGACGTAAGGCACAGAAGGATGAATAACTGAGATTCACTCTTGGTTCCTTCTTGGTGAACTCCTTGTGGACGTTCAATACTGTATCAGTCAGAATTAGGGCTGGGCAAAACGATCAATTTTGTAATCGATTAATCTAGCAAATATTTTTTCGATGCATCGATTAATCTAACGATTCCAAAATAAAATTCAAGTAATGAATACAGTAGTGCAATCTGATGCCAGAGATAGCATTTAACAAAAAATAAAATAAATAAAATACTGTCTTTCAATAAGTAAAACTGTTGTGCAAACAAACAAATGTTAACAATAAATAAATAAAATATAAACAGCAGCAGCAGTGGTGTCCTTCTTGAACCAACAAAATATAACATTTACTTTGCTTTCTGCAAAAAAGTGCTCTTAACATACACTCTGCCACTTTTCCCTTAAGAATACTCAGTGTGTGTGTGTGTGTGTGTGTGTGTTTAATTAAAGACATGATGTAGTCATGCATTGGAGTGGAGGAATGTTAACATTTCAACATGCTCAGCAGTCAGGCTCGCCCTTTTTTTGGTGACAATGTTTCCAGCAACTGAAAAAAGCCTTTCAGATGGCGTTGATGTGGCAGGTACAGCCAAATACGATTTGGCTAAAGCAGCCAGTGTGGGGAATCTTGTTGCGTTATCCTTCCACCATTTAACGGGGTCATTGTCCCTTGCGATAGGCGTTTCCCCAAAATACAACAGTACTTTTTTCCTCATGGTCTCATTGTCCCCATCCTCATCCTGATCCATGACTTCGTTGCTGTCTTCCTCCTCAGAATCTGTGCCCAACAAAGTGTCCAACACAGACCTCTTCTTTGGTGAGGGACTTGCTGAGGCTTCCTGCCCCACAGCTGCCTGCTGTAGCTGTGCTCTCTGCTCCCTTTTGAGATCAAGTGCAACACTCTGTACTCTTACTTGCAGTTTCAGAGCATCCTCTGGAGAAAGGAATTTCAGTTTTCGGAAACGTGGATCAAGGGCAGCAGCAATGAGTGACACATTTTTCCCATCCTCTTGAAATGCAGATACCTTCGGCTGCCACCTTGACAAGATTTCCCCTTCTGCATGGCTCTGGAACAGGTTCACGGCAGCAGAATCAAAGGATCTGTTTTGGGTGGATTTCAGGAGACCTTTTAGCGGGGGGGGAGAACAGAAGCTGTGACATAAGATTGTCCACTAAGAAAAACAGTAACGGTAATGTTTCCCACGGTGTGTGACTTCTGGATCTGACAGCGTCGCAACCACTGGCCATCGCTGTTCTAACAGACGTTCAACCATATAGTATGAACTATTCCATCTGACAGCTACATCTTGGATTAGTTTGTGCTCAGCTGTGCCCATTTGTTTTTGTTTCTGCTTAAGTTTGGTGCTAGCTGGCTCACTTTTCCTGATGTGCTTCACGAGGCCCCGTGCAGCTGATAGTGCCTTATCAATCATGGGGTCCTTCATTGCATGGTGTACAACTAGCTGCAGTGTATGCCCAGCACACCGATAAGATGCCACTCCAAACTTCTCTTCGAGGATGCGGAGAGCTGCGACTATGTTACTTGCATTATCATGCACAATGGCGGGGACGTTATGCAAGGAAATGTTGAATTTTTCTGCCACCTTCTCCACCCAGGAGGCAATGTTTTCTGCAGTGTGTCGCTCTTCAATTGGTAGTGTTGTTAAATTGAAGGAGACAAGATCCCAATTGTCATCAATGAAATGACAAGTTACTCCTAAGTAAGCCTCTGTGACCAGACTAGTCCAAGCATCAGTGGTAAGGGAAATTTTGGATGTGGCCTTTTTTAGTTCGTTCCTTAGTTTCTCCACTGAAGTTTCATACTTTCTCTCCATCATACTTGTAAAATGGCGCCTAGAGGGCAGAGTGTAACCTGATTGAAAAGTGGTCAGCATTTCTTTGAATGCCTCGCCCTCAACCATAGCAAGCGGCCTCATGTCTTTCACAATCATAGATAGGACGCTCTCAGTCAGTACAGCAGCCTCCTGGGGGGTGCAGGGGGTTGTTTTTTTCTTCTGAAAGTAGTCCTCCACACTTTTCTGCTTATTCCTGAAAACATAAATCACACACACAGCACACAGATTAATAAAAATTATTTAAAAAAATATTAATTATATATAAATAATAATAATAATAATAATAATAAGAGGATTTTAATATATCCTAATCATACTGTCTATTGCCATCGTTTAAATCAGCAAGTAATCAAATCCTATGTGTGTAGTTGAGCTGTCACGGCATGACAGTGACCAATTACAAAATGAAAATTACAAAAAAGAAATTACAAAACAACAATCAATGTAGTACAGGACTAATACAGTGCAAAACAAAGCAGGCAGACAGAAAAACAAACAAAAACAAAACAAACAAAAATCAGAAATAAAAACCAACAAAACAGAGAGCAGCTTATATCAGTTTTGAGTTTGAGGTGTGTGGGTGGGTGTGCCTGCATGTGTACGTGGGGGTGTTTGGATGAATGACAGGGTACATTATGATGTTTAATGTTATAATACGGTATTAAAATGTGACGACTCATTGCGTAATATAATATGTACAACAAAACAAACAAGAAAAGAAAAAAAAGTTGAAAACTTACGGTGTTAGGGTTAGGGGTCATCTGCACAAGCTGCTCCTGGATGCCGCCTTTTGAGGTGCTGGTGCATAGCCGTCGTGCTTTTATGATAGGCCATTTCCATTTTACAAAGCTGACAAACAACAGAGTCGCTCCCTTTTACTGTAAAATAGTCCCATACCTTCGAAATACGTGTTCTTTTTTTGCCGAGTTCAGCATCAGCTGACTCACTGGCGTTGCTGCTGCTGCTACTCACTGCCGCCATTTTTTGTTTTGGTCGGACAACGCATCGACGTACATTTTTTGCGTCGGCGTAATCGATGACGTCGACATGTCGCCCCAGCCCTAGTCAGAATCATTCTCTGATGCTTGATTTTCTTGCGTGTGATTGTGTCCTGTTTGTCAGTTGTCATTCGTGCTGCATTATGGTAGAAATCCTGAACCTTCTGAGTAATTGTTTGAATGTATGTAGGTTTTTTGTCAGTAGGCCTCCTCTTCCGCAGTGTGTTATATGAGAGCCTTGCCTGACAGAGTCAAGTTCTTGTTCTTGTGGGCAGACTTGTTTTGTTTCAATTCATGAATGAGTGTGTTGTGGAACAGCAGAGTTTTCTTGATGGAGGGGTTTTTGAGTTGGCTTCCCCGCAGCAGCTGCTCTGTTTTTTTTCTTGGTGATTCTTGTGTTTTTTTATTCCAAGCTTGTTCTCGTACCCAACGCTTTTTCATTCTGTTCCTATCCTTTGTTACCTCTTGAAGTTTATTTCTAATAGCTTTCATCTCTCTAGAGTATCTCGCTCCTGTTTTCTTTCTTTCCCTTTCTCCTGCTATAGCCTGCCTACTCCGAGCTGGCTCGTGTATGGCATGATCCGCTGGACTGTCTGGGGGAGTTTCTGGGTGATCTGAGCCCTTTCTCTTACGTTCTCTTGATACTTGTTGACTACGTTTCCAAGCCTTTCTCTGACTTCTCTTTTCCCTTTCATTCAAGTCATTGATATTTTTTATCTTCCCTTCCTTCACCCTCTTCTTCCATCTTTGCCTTTCCGTTCTGAGGTATTCCTCCTTTAACTCTGCATCACTGTGTGTTTTCTCTCTACACTTCTTTTGATATTCCCTGTTTCTTCTCCTTCTCTCCTCCACAGATAGCTGCTGCCTAGCCATAACTTCCTAAAATACATAAAGTCAAAGTTGAGCGTAATGACTATGAAATTGGGGGGAATTACTGTTGGCTCAATAACTACGACGACAACTGTAGGTTTTCATGACTTTACTGCAACCTCAGCACACCAATAACAACGAAAGACTTCCGCATTCCTCCCCCAGAACAAACCTGTAACTTGCACATGCGCAGTGAGAAATAAAGCACATAACAAACTCCCCTTTTCTCTTTAAAGAAAAACAGTGCAAAGAAAATATTTATTTTTCTCCTTTTTTAGTGTTCTTAACAGATAGCCAGGTTTAAAGTTTCAGCTTTAATAACTAAAGTAGAACAGTAAAAAAACTTTGTTGTTTAGTCCATTTAGCAAATTGTTGCTTGTACAGTCACCTGTGGTGATCTCTGAGTACAGTGTAGCTAGGAAGACTGCACTGTTGATGCCATCTCCAAGTGCAAAGTCTCTCCAGCTAAAGTGCTCCGAACAACTCTCCTGATCCTTTTTGACTGCCAGCATATAGGCGAGAATCTTCCAACCTCTCCCATAAGCATGATCAGGTGCCCACCTTGAGTGCCTCCATCTGGAAGATTTCCCATGGATGAATCACTGAACACCACCAGCTTTAGTGAGCTGTCTTTTCCCAAGTACTGAAACCTCAAAGTCACCTCCTCTGACTTCAGTTTTCTGATCAGTTTATTTGCACAGTGCAGAGTCTGAACAGTGGCATGCTTTGTACTTGACGCCAGGATGGATATGTCACACATTCTGTCGGGTCTGCTCTGCCTCGCCACCCGCAATATTTGGCCAATCTTTGACTTAAGCATCATATTCAGTGTCTGTTAGGAGGGGGCTCTCGTGGGGTCCACATGAATGGGTTGGAGATTTTTTATGTACATCCATTGTTGCACCTGTATTTCATCCTCTACAGAGAGTACCTCCATTCCAATGTAGCTGAAGCTGTTGTGTTCTTCACGTCCAATTTGAAAAGTAGCTTTCAAGTGAGAAATGACTGTCATGGAGAACGTTCTTCCGAACCTCCCCAGATAAAGTCATCCACATGACAAGCAAGGACTCCCATCACATGGTAGGAGTCATCCAACCAGTAGAACACTGCTGGGTCAACTTTTGAAACAGTACCTCCCGACTGCTGCATAATGTCCTTTACCCTGTTGTACCAGTACAGAGAAGCATCTGTCAGGCCATAAACACACTTCTTCAACTTCCACACAGTTCCTTTGCTCTGAGCTTCTCGGGGAGGCCGAATGTAGACATCTCGGGTTAACTCTTTACCTTGCAAAAAGGCTGCTTTAATGTCTATGGAGTTCAGCTGCCATTTCTTTTGACATATAACAGCCATGATCATTTTTAGGGACTCTGAAGCACACGTAGTTGAATCTTTTGGTAGCTCCTCAGTGTTCTTTTCCTCAAAGCCTCTTGCAACTAGTCTGGCTTTAGGGACAACACCATCTGGTGTCTCCTTGAGTGTGCACACCCACCTTGTAAAGATGCATTTCTGACTTTCATCTTTCACCTCTTCAAACACATTGTTCTGTTTCCAGTTGCTGAGTTCAGCGTGTTTGGCAGGTATGAAGGCATCATCATTCACAATCAGTACGTCCTCTTTATGGCAGTCTGCACATAACTCAACATGTTCAGATGGACCCAGTTGAAGATTGTCTACTTGTCCTAAGTCCACTGATCCAGTTGTACCAGCAATTTCCTCAGGCTCTGTGTACTGTAAATTGTACCAGTTTTTGTGCGTTCCAGTGGCCTTTCCTGCCCGGCTGAGGATTTTTCCAGTGTGTACTTGGTCACTTCCACTGTCTGTGTATGTAACTACTTGTCCAGTTTTCAGCTTAAGTCCTTCACAAGTAGTATTTGAGTGTGTTGATGTGTGAGGGGGCTCATTGTTATCCTCAGCATCTTCATCATTTGAGGGTGCCTCTTCCTCACTTTCATTGTCAGTCTTATTTTTATAGAGTCCAGTTTCTGGTAATGTGGCATTTTCAGTTCCCATCAACTGATTATCTCTTTCTCTCAGCATATCTTGCGAGCCATCAACCTTTCGAAGTCTGGATTGATGTACACGAACATAAGTGCCTCCATGGCGAACAAACATCACCACACCATCTTGGCCGATGACCACACCTGGACCTTTCCACTCTGTAGAATCCACCCGTTTGTAGTAAACCTTATCCTCCATTTCATATCGGTCATCAGTGGGTCGCACTTGTTTACGAAGGGCTCTTCGTATCCTCTCAGAGCATTCTGTTTCTGTGAATGCTCTCCTTGTAGCATGTAGTGCTGAGATGTGTTGGGCCATCCAAGTAGCCATGCTAGTCCCTTCTGATCTGGGAGCTTATCAGTGAGAACTGACGGCAGATTTGGGTTCTGCCCGAACACTAGCTGGTAGGGACTGTAGCCATGTACATTGTGCATAGTTTTTTTGCCATCAGGGCCCAGTCTAGGGCTGTCTTCCAATCACATCCGTTGTCTCTCTTTACTTTCAACAGGATTTCAGTGAGAGTTTGATTATGCCTTTCTAATAGACCGTTGCTCCATGGACTATAAGCTGCAGTCGTTTTCACTTCAAAGTTTTCAGCCATGTCCCTCATTTCCTCATTATTAAATTCACCCCCATTGTCAGTGAACAGTCTGCGTGGAGGACCATGAACACTTATCCAGCAGTGAATAAAGTGCTTCACTATCTCTTTGGGTTTCTTGGTGGTTATAATGCTCCCTGCACTGAATTGTGTGAAGTGGTCAATGGCATGCAGATACCACACTCCTGGCTCTAGCTCATGTAAGTCCATAGCTACAGTTTCATTGTAGGTTGAGGCCATGGGTAAACCTACTGCTGGCTTTGGCTTTGGTTTACTGTATCTAATGCATGTCTCACAGTTCTTTACAATATCCTTCAGGATTGTGGTGCACTCCTCATCAGTATTACCTGAGCAGGTCAGTAGTTTTTTCAGTCTGTCAACTGAGGCATGTCCAAACTGCTTGTGCAGTTTCAATAGAATTTTTTGTTTTTCCTGTTTTGTCATGTTTTCTGTCACAATTAGGATGTCATCTTCATTTTGGATGTCACTTCCACCTGGGGAACTCTCATCCCTCAAGTTCACACAATAATGTCCTGACGATATCAGTTCAAGTTTCACAGGTTGCTTGAAAATAATGGCTTTGTCATTCTCAATGTCCAAAACTGCACCTGCTCTTTTCAGTGACGTTTTGCTTAAAAGCAAAGGGATATCGGCTGGGACAACTTCTGTCTCAATTTGACATCTAGTCTGTGCTATCACAGCTGGGATTTTCACTTTCTTTGTGGAATGGACAATTCTCCCATCACCAAACTTGAATGGTCTTGCACTTTTTATGTCCTTCATTTTAAGTAACTCATCCTGTGTTAGTTGACTGACATAATGATCAAGCCATTTTTCGTGTCAATCACAGCAGATCCCAAAGACTCCAACATGAAAATCTCTGTGTTAGACAATGTGTCTTTAGACAATAAAGTAATGTTGCATTCTTCAAACTCTGTTTGTCTTTCATCTTCTGTCAGTTTAGCATGTTCATTTTTGTGGGGGCAGTCCTTTGCCCAGTGATATATGCTTTGGCAGACTGCACATCTCGTTCTCCTGCTGTATCTGTCAAGCGGATTGGTACCTTGAACAGCTGTTTGACGTTGCATATTTGACCTACTTTCTCTTCTGCCGGTAATCTTTGTGTAGTAGGCAGCGTCAGTTGCATCTCCGCTCACCTGCAGTGCATCAGCGCCCCTCTGTGGCGTAGTATCGCCAAAAATCCTCTTCAATGCGGCCTTCATGTTGTCAAACGTGAGGCGTGGACAAGCGGTAAGTGCCAACTGTCTATCTTTAACATTCAGTCCCACAGTGCCTAACAGCTTGAATGCTAACACTGCATCCGGGAGCTCCATTTTGAACTGGTGAATTCTGTTGTACCTCCGTTCAAACTCAACAATGTAATCCACTATCGAAACGCCATTGTCTTTCGTTATCCGGTCAAACTCCGTGTACGCCTCGTATTGGCGGTCCTTTTCCTCTTTCAAAAACAGAGTCCAGTTTTTTCAGAAGTGTAGTCATTCCATTATCCACTATGTTCAAATCCTCTGCGGCTACTTCCAGCGCGCTGTCCCTCGCTCTTCCCATTAGCGACAAGGCAACCGTCAGGGCCTGCTTCTTCTTATCCAAGTCACTAACCAGTCTCCAGATTTCGACCTCATTTTTCCAGCTTTCATAAGATTTCTTCTCATCAAACGCTGGCGGAACTTTATAGTTACCAGCGGCCATCCTCTACTACCAATTTTGGCTCAATAACTACGATGACAACTGTAGGTTTTCATGACTTTACTGCAACCTCAGCACACCAATAACAATGACAGACTTCCGCATTCCTCCCCCAGAACAAACCTGTAACTTGCACATGCGCAGTGAGAAATAAAGCACATAACAATTACAGTGAATGTTAGATTTGGTTAAATGTTGTCATGCCATTTTCATTTGGCTTTAGTCATTGGAGATGCATAGCCTACAAGGGATATTGTATACTATGTGCTATGTACGTAGGTAATAGGTGCACTATGTGCATCCCAAATGACGTAAGCCAAATGAATATGGCATAATAGTGAATTGAGAGGGAAGGAAGGCACACCTCATCCCCTAGGGTTGGACGATATGGAAGAAATATAGGGGGAATTACAAAAATAAAAATATAAAAGAGGTTAATGAAACATTACAGATCAACAATTATATTCTAGCCTCTGTTGAGGACCATTTGGATGTTTTTGTCACCACCACCGTCAGACAGAAAACCTGACGGTGGTGACAAAAACCTACTCTTTCACATGATATGCATGAGTTGTTCACATTAGCCATCTTGTTTACCCTCTGTTGCTAGCTACTTCAGACCTCTTCGTAAAAAGTAAACATTTATGTCATAATCTAATCTAATATTTTTTATACAAAAGAGATGGTGTTGACATGTTATGGTTGTGACAGTAGCAGTGTCCAAAAATATGAACAAGTTTAAGAGAAAATAGCAAACTTACGGGAGCTTGATTGATCTTGAAGCATGCAGTAGAGCTGAAGGTTTGAAAATGGGGTCCTCAGGAATGTAGTTGACCTTGTAGTTGCCTGATTTTATTGCTTTTTATAAATATCTGACGGTGGTGACGAATATGTGGGACACATTTTGAGCAACCACAAAATAATAGTAAATATTGTTCAAAACTCACTGTTCATACATATTACAATGTACTCTGTCATGTGGTAAAGATATTATTCTTTTTTAATCAAGTTGAAATGATTCTCCTATCCGAGGACAACTGATTTTGTAGGCAATGGGCCAGCATATAATCATTAAATTAATAAAAATTAAAAATAAACCTATAAAAGAACCTTACATATGTGCAAAGGACCCCCTGATTATAACCTTGATTCTTTTTATTCATGAAAATGTTATTAATTTCCAACAGAATTAGCACTTTTCTTAGTGGGGCATGTTTTTGCCAAGTTTCAAGAATCGGTGCTTTAATAGTGTGTCTGGCAGACACTAGTGCTACACACCTCTACTTACTTACCTTAAAAAGTTAACAATTCATAATTACCTTAAAAACTCTAAATTTATCTAAATTCATATGGAGATTATAACATTGGAGGAAAGGGGGAGGGACAAATGAAGTGAAAAGGACAATCTAAGAAGAAACCACTAAAGCTTAAGGGACACAAAATCGGGAGGTAATAAAAGGAGGCTTGTAGGAGAGAGAGCTCACTTCTGCTCTGACCACAGGAAGAGAAGCACCTCAGTCAGCCAGTCAAGAACAGCCAACTTGTTTTCTTTTTAGTGCGCCTTGGCTTGAGGAAGTGCTACAGGTCAAAACGTCACCCTTGGCACACGCTTTTTTCATTTATATACTTAAAAACAATTTAATTTCTTTTCATTTTACACACAAATTTATTTTTTTCAATTCATAGATCATTTTAGTTAGTTAAAAAATACATAAATGTATTTTCATTTCGTAGACGACAATAATAATAATAATAATAATTATAATTATAATTATAATAATAATAATAATATTTCAATAACTATAATTACATAAATACACAGCTCCAAAACAAAACAATGGATGGGGGTTGGACAGAGGTACGCTACGGCAGGAGGCGCCAGCGCGACCATCAACCCAGTTGGGACAGAGTGATTGAGGCTTCAAGTGGGAAGGACCGTGCACCTCCCGTTAGTGATGGGACTTCCGGCTGTTTTAAAAGAGCCTGTTCTTATGGCTCGGCTCACTAAAAAGAGCCGGGTCTTTCAGCTCCCAAGTGGCTCCTCCGATTTTTTTGTTGCTTCAATTAATTGATTACAAAAAATAATGTAAAATTATGTGTAAAATTAATTACTAATGTACAAATATTCATTATTTATATGGCTTATTATACTCAACAGAGTGCTACAAAAAATTATTTTTTAAGTACATAGCCTTTTACACAAACTGTCTTTATAGAGCTCTGGGTTGTGGTGGTGTAGTGTAGACACTGGGTAACCAATAAGTGGAATTTATCCAGGGTTATGGTAGCAGTTTACTACCTATCCAGTTTTATTCACAATTTTCAATTTCTGAACTGAAATGCTACAAATGCTGGAAGTGGAAACCATAGAAATATACATAACCATCAACATACAACCACAACTGTATGACCTTAACTCTGCATCAATAGATTAAAATAAAAATAAAACACAAATGTATTTCCCTCTTTCTTTCTTTGTGAAAACAAATGATTGTTTACATTCTCTATAAACAATGAAATTATTATTTTTACTCTTTACAAAGGCACCGGACAAGATGCTCCTTGTCTGTTTGAATTGGGAGTCCCTTTCTCAACCCCTGAGAACAATTCAATACCGGACGGTCTTCAATTCAAAATGAAAGCTGGGTTACAACTGCAGCAGCAGCAACAGATGCAGCAGACACACTGGCACTTTCATTAGTAGAAGGTTCTCTTCCAACTGCACCGATGAATGTACAGTTCTAATGTGCCTGTGCAGGTTATTTGTAGAGCCTGCTCGATATGAGATTTTAGCCTTGCATACTCTACACTCAATTTTACTGCGTCTCCTGCCGTCACTCATTTTCTCACCTTTCCAGCGTGTTGTCTCTGTAGGGGCTGTTCTCTCTCTCACGCACGCGTCTCCCTCCCTCCTGTTTCTCTCTGTCTGTGTGTGCTGTGTCTGTAACCCCCGCCCCTCCCCCCCGCTCAGTGCGGACACATAGACGCCACCACACATCATGTAGTTGACCACTCACGTGCGGCTTAAACAGAACACCTTACAAAGTTAGAACAACAATTCATACTTACCATAAAAGTTGAAAACAACAATTCATACTTACCTTAAAAAGTTAGAACCACAATTCATACTTACCATAAAAGTGAAAATCAACAATTCATACTTGCCTTAAAAAATTAGAACAACAATTCATATTAACGATAAAAGTTAAAAACAACAATTCATACTTGCCTTAAAAACTTAAAACAACAATTCATACTTACCTTAACCCTCGTGTAGACTTGGGGTTCTGACCCCAAGTTAAATCTTTTCCCGTCAAAATTTGTTTTTTATTCATCAAATGGTCTGAAAATAATGGATGTTGTCCGATACTATGCTCTTCATGATTTAAATTAATTTGAAATAATTTGATTGAATTATTGTTCAATAAAATTACTTGTCCTTAACAATTGTCCTCTGGGGTCAATAAGACCCTGCAGCACAAAGTGGTGCGATGGAGCAAATTGTCACACCATACTGCTTTCCAAAACATCTTTGATCTTGGATGTTTGATGTGTGGGGTCAAGCAACGGTTATGACAACAACAAAAAAGGTCTTCTCTCACAGGTGTTGGAGCATTTCACATTTTAGTCTGAGAGAGACAGGCAGCACAATGAGGAGCCAGAGGCGGGTCAGTGACAAATAAGGGTTTGCATTATGAGCAATTCAAAAATGTTTTAAAAGCTTGCATCAGATTTGCTAAAATATATATTTTGTATTTATGTTGGTTTCATGTAATTTGAAATAGCATTTGAATTATTTTTTACGAAAGGTAAGACTGATTGCTCCTGAAAATGTCAAGTGGTGTAACCACAACAAAGGAGAAATATTAAATATTTATTTCCACCTAGAGTGTATGCAAGTGTACTACTTGTAATATAGAGCAGGACAAATGCTGAAAACACTTTGTTTTCTAAATAATATTTGACAAATTATGTATAAACTGTTAAAAAACATGTTAATACATTGCAATAGAGGATTACATCTTATTCCACATGAATTTTCCTGAATATTATAATATTTTTATGAAAAATACTGGTTACACCAATTGAAACAAACCAGTTTATTATTTTCAATGAAGAAAAAACATCAAGATTAATTCATTTTTACAAATTAAACATCCAAAAATCATGTGGACTTGTTATTTTATGAATTAATTTAAAAAACAAACATCAAAAAATCATGTGAACTTGTGTTATTTTATGAATTAATTTAAAAAACAAACTTCAAAAAATCATGTGAACTCATGTTTTGACTGCAATGAATAAGTGTAAAAACATGTCAAAAGTTGTGTGTGTGAGGTGGTGCTGGAAGGGATAGAGAGAGAGGGAGAATTGTGTGTTTAGGGCTGTGTGTGTGCTGGGAAATGTTTCCAGTCCTCTGTCATGAGTTTTGAATGACGTGAGTTCAAATGTTCTGGCTCAGAGATTATGTGCAGCACATTAGACTCATAATAGAATAGGATGTCAGGTGGATGAGGCCAGGTGAAGACATTCTTCCCACCCAGAGCGTTGCATGCAGCTCACTTCCACTTCTTCACCCACCACCTGGATGACCCGTCCCACGAAAGGCTTACTTTCATATCTGTCCAGAATGAACTTGCCTTTAAGATCCTGCTGTAAGTTGGTAGATGTTGAGGGGAGGTCTTCTGATTGCAGGTTGCGGAGATCTACTGCAGTTGGATCATAGCGCTTGCAGATATCAGGTCTTGCACAGAAACATGAAATTTCCCTCCACTGAATCGCAGCTGGCTCTTCAGAGGTCACTTGGTGAATTTTCAGTGTACCTTTTTACGGCTGGGACATTTGTTGGGACTGATTCGTCGTACTTGGCAATGGCTTCCTCGGATATCCAAAAGTACTTGATGCTTGAGGGCTGATCCTTCAGAAAGTTGTAAAGTTCCTCAGCTGTCTGCAAGTCAGTGCCTCTTTGGACTGCTGTGTCTGCAGTACGCTTGACAGCCCCTCCCACTCCATCAGGAGCTCCTTTCCCATGCGATTTCTCACTGAAATTCCAAGTGACCCTTTGAAACTCACTCAGAAAAGGCACTGTGCTGAGAAAAAAAAAGTTTTTCTTGTTCCTGTATTGGGTCACTGGTCCATCATTTGCCTATGGCATCCTTCAATACAGGCTCCATGTGAGCCTACATGAATGCAGACTTCTGAGGTGTCTCATGGCTGTTGAATTGTACAGTGCATGGAGGTCCTTGAGAGAGTGCAGCAGTAACCTCCTTTGCTGCTTGATTTTATTTTTAGTTATTGTATCCTTTTTGCGTGATGACATGCGACTATTCTCATCCTTACAGAGAAAGCTGGCCACTTCCTCTCTTTTCATTTGTGAGGCTTTCTTTTTGTTTTTCATTTTGTTCTTTTCACTGACCATTTTCTTTTTTTTGTTCCCTTTTAACTTTGCGACGTTCAGACGTCAGCTTTTCCCTCTCTTTCAGCACTGAGCTATAATATTTGTTCTTTCTTTCCTTTCCTTTCCTTTCCTTGCAGGGGTTGAGTATGCTTGCGGTCTCTCTACAACTGGCTGCTCATAGTCATGATCGTCCAGATGATTATGCATAGGCTCTGGATTGTCGAGATGCTGAATTTGCTCATCTGACGTGTCCATAGATTGTGGGGTTAAGTTGAGAACGTCAGCAAGCACCCTTTTCTGTTCTCTGTAGTCTCGCTGGTAATTTCTCCACTCTTCCCTCAACTTCTCCTGCTTTGTTTTGGAAAGCTCAGCTGCTGGAGTACTTTTAGTCTTTCCCTCTCTTTTTCTCCTTTGATAACTAAATGGTAAAATAGAAAAATAAAAGCAATTAGCCTAAATCACTATATTTCTCTGACTTTAACCTGATATTCTTTCACAGTATTTAAAGTGTGTGTGTGTGTGTGTGTGTGTGTGTGTGTGTGTGTGTGTGTGTGTGTGTGTAAAACCACCTTTCGCGCCTTTTGGCAAGGTAATTGGCCCTTGCAGCAGGATATGCACTGACTCGTGCTCTGTGACGAGCCACTTTTTCTTTGCTTGATAATGGCATCTATTGGGGGAAAAGAGGCTCTATTATATTGCAATAATTATGAAACAATAGAAAGTTAATAAATGTAATTTTACAGATCTACATTTTAATCTTTGACTAACATTTCTCATATTGGAGTTTTAAGTCTTTTTAAAGCTGCTGTTCATGTTCAACATTGTCACTGTTCACCCACTTCATTCTGCTATATTATGAAATTACATATATTGCACTATATATTGCTTAAAATTGTAAGTGAATGGAATACAAATATATATTAAAGCTAAACATTTAAAAAAATATCAAAGCCATGCAAAATAATGATTTTATCCTAACCTTCCAGAGCTTTGATCATAAAGTTGTGGATAAATCACCACTTCGTCAAGAGAAATATAACACGCAACACTTAAACATAGTTCCACATAGTAAGTTAGTTCATATTACATCTTTAATCAGCATCATAAACTACTGATATTTGACAAAATCGGCCTCTAACCAAAAGGAATGTAATAAAAGTCAGATGGTGAAACCGGTTACACCATTTGACATTTCAATTTAAATTCAAATTTAACAGGCATTATGATGGACACCTATGTAAGCACATGGCCTTGGTGTGAAGATTTCAAACACATTTTTTTAAATAAATACTTATTTTTACAATTATTATGAATGATAAATGTTTTCCTGGGGTCATACCATTTGACATGTAACCCTAAGCACACCTGACCATACCCTAAATATGTCAAATTATCAAGATTTCCAAGAGAGTTACTAACCTCGTCATGCAGCAGTTAGGCTAATCAGGGGTCCTTCTCTGTGATATAATTTCCTGTCACATGGTCTTCTTGCACAAATTAACAAAATGGCTCCTTAAATGTTGGTTACACCACCTTGACACTTTAGGAAGTTGACTTTAGAGACACAATTCCCCAAATTAATTATAATATTCAGAACAATGGTGTTCCATGTATTTTATTCATTATTAAACAACACAAATGTAAGATTATGCCAAACTAGTTGATAGGGTGTTTTATTGAGAATTTCACCTTTTTTGAACAAGTTTAACTATTTGATACAAAGTTTTTATGGTTACACCACATTGACATTTTTGCCATTATCCCCTGAATATTCTCTGAAAATTGATTTAAATCCAGAAATTTTAGATGAGGTCTTCAAAAAGAGAATGTATGCGAGTAATTTGTAAGTTTATTTTCTAATTTTAACCTTTTATAAATTCAACTGAACCATAAGAACACAAAAAAATTGCGTCACGTCATTGACCCACGCGCTATACTGCACAGGAGGCTTGTGAGCTCATTTTTAACCATGTTGTGGAAAAGAATGACCAGGAGGACAATGCTGAACATAATGAGGAGGAAGAATCAACTGATGAGAAGGATTCAGGGTCAGAAGAGGGGAGGAGGGAAACCTTGGAACGATTATAGGCTCAAAACTCACATTTGAAACTAACTGTGAAGCTGTGTGTATAAAAAGGGCATCAGTGCCTGTTCTGTTGGAGGAAACTGAGTCGCTTCCACATTGACAAATCCATCATGACTCTCTTTTACCATGCTTTTATTGAATCCGTTTATTATTTGCACTAGCAGCCTGGTTTGGGAACCTCTCTTTGAAAAATAAAAGCTCACTCAACCAAATAGTAAAGTGGTCTAGCAGGCTGATTGGTGAGCCACAACTCAACGTGGAGACCTTGCATACAAAACAGCTACAGCGCATATGTGGTTCAATTTTAAATGACAGTTCCCATCCATTGCACACTGAGTTTCAGCTTCTCCCCTTTGAGCGCAGGTTTACAATCCCTAGGTGTAGAACAAAAACACGCAAAAACAGTTTTGTCCCTGCAGCCATTACACTGAGGAATAAGTCATAGCTATATTTTGCACAGGTGATTATTTATTGCTGCTTTTATTTATTTACTCATTGCTGTATTTATTTCATTTACTTACTTATTTTCTTTTTACTATTAGTATTGTAGTTCACTTCAATATCTTAGTATGATCTGGACCTGTAAGAACTTTTTAATTTGCCATTTTTTTAATTTCCACTGTCCTAAGTTGGATGATGCGTGATATGTGCCTCTATGTTTTTTCCATATGTGTGTACGAGGACTCTACTGCAAACAAAATCTACCTCTGGGTACAAATAAAGTAACTTGAACTTGAAATAATGATGAGGTGATTGATCCAACGTACGGACCACATGCTACTTCTTCCTCTGAAGAAGCCCCCACATCGCCTGCTGCAGAAATGGAAGAAGGGTATGAAGTGAAGGAAAATGATGAACATGATGATGAGGTAGAATCTGAAGCTGAAATGGAAGAAGTGTCAGAAGTGGAGGAATGCACTTACGATGATGAAGAGAAGATGAAAATCAACTGATGAGGAAGAATCTGAGGAAAAGGACCAAGCTGAGATAGAAGAATATTTCCAGTCAAAGGATGAAACATTGATCTGGTCTTCCATCCCTCCCAGTGACGAACGACGCATGTTGACAGCAGAGAGAGAGACAAACCACCATGGTCCAACCGCATATGCAAGGTTTCGTATTGATGACATAAAGTCCACTTTTGACATGTTTCTGCCCAAGCCTATTGAACATGAGAAACGAGGAGGGGCAACGTGTGTATGGCAACAAGTGGAGAAAGATGGATCGAATGGTCCTGCAGGCATATGTGGGTATGTTGATTCTCGCTGGTATGTACAGATCCAGTTAAGAAGCTACAGCTAGTATATTGCAAGCCCAGTCTGGCATGGAAATTTTCCGTGCTACCATTTTCATCAAATCTCAAGAGCGATTCGATTTGATGATAAAGACACAAGAGAAGATCGCCGTGCACGAGACAAACTTGCTCCCGTTCGAGACGTATGGGACCAAGTGGGTGTCTCTCTTGCCGTTGATGTACGATCCATGCACTGATGTGACTGGATGAGCGCCTGGTCCCCTTCAGATGTCGCTGTCCATTCAAACAGTACATCCCGAGTAAACCAGGGAAATATGGGATAAAAATATGGGCAGCAGGCCGTGCCAGGTTAGGGTTAGGTTAACCCTCTAGGTGCCAAAGTCGCATTATTGCGACAGGCAACATTGCTCATTAAAACAGCCCATATCTTTAAATCTACTGCCTTGTGCTGTTACTGCTTGCTACCACTAGATAGCCAATAGATACAGCTTCAATCCTGACGTCATTTGGGGGTGTGTTTCTATGCAAAATACCTGAGAAAAAAAAGTTTGAAACCCGACACCGGCTGTCGGAGCGGCAGCGGCTAAGCGGGCAGAGTGGGAGAGGAGAGAGCCGCGGAGCGGTGGCGGAAGTGTGCTGGACAGATCGAGAGACAGACAGCGATTTTTGTAATAAAAAACAAAATGCCCAAAAGACTTTACAGTGTGGATGAGGTGCTTGCACAGATCTTTGCAGATCGCGATTCAGAAGGGGATGATTTGCCCTCTGATGACAATCGCTCGTCAGAGACGAGTGACTGACGGTGCTGCAGCTGCGCACACTGTCACACAAGCAACACACGCTGATCACGGCGAGAGTTTTCTTTTCTTTTTACAAGTTAGATTAGGACATTTACTCCTATCAGATTCCTGTTCATTTACTCTGAGGATGAGAGGATGAAAAAAAAAAAAATCTACTGTGTAAATATGTTCAGAATTCCGTTTTACTGAATTTTACCTGGTGACATACAAATTAGATTAGTAAATTTACTCCAATCAAACTCCTGTTCCTTTATTTTGAGGATGAGATGACAATATAAATATTTTTTTTCTGTGTAAATATGTTCAAAAATCAGTTTTACTGAAAGTTACTTTCAGTCACCTGGTGACGTCACAATATGCAAATTAGATGATTAAATTTACTCCCATCACAAACTTTAGGTCATTATGAATATTTTTCTCATTTACACTATGAATTTATCTCTCACCACTTCCAAGCTACAGCCTTTTGAAATCTTACAATCCAAACGGAATATTTTCCTAAATAAACTCTGGCGCCTAGAGGGTTAAAAGGCCAGGTTAAAAGGCCAAAAATCATCGAAGATTACAATCACAACAAAGGGGGTGTCGATAACCTTGACAAGGAAATGCACATTTATTATTCATAATATTTATAATATATATGGAAAGGAGTAATGCATTGAATTTGTGTGTAGGGAAAAAAACTTCCTTTCCTGAATATGAGCTCGGGCGACAACTGGTGATACCTCACATCAAGCGACGCAAGGTCAGCATTAAGCTACATTTCCGTTGCTCTTCCTTCTCCCTATTCTGAAAAGTTAGTTTTGAAAAGTTAAATATTTTGGAAATGAATGTTGACATGTTTTATATGTCAGGTAATGAGTTGGAATAAAGTTGACTAAAAAGTTGAAACACAGAGGTGGGTGATAATTTATACTTTGTTTCATAAACAGTCAAACCAGACGCGGTCATTTTTGACCTGGGAGGACAACAGGTGTGATTATTTGCTGCCATTAAAAAAAATTGAAGTGGTTTAAAAACAGCGTCCTAACTCTACTTTGACATATACCAGTCTGATGATCTATCAATACACGTGACGCGTTAACTATAGTCAGAATAATTGATGATTTTATTTATTTTTACTCAAAAACAAGGTAAAAGTTCATTTAAATGAGGTCTTACAGGCCTTGAATTTCAAATGGAATAAAGAAATGGTGTTAATGTGTTTGAATGAAGTTGTAATTAAAGGTGTAACACAGTATTGGCTAAAGTATCCACTTTATATACTTTAAATAACAGTCAAACCAGACGGGGTCAATTTTGACCCCATAGGACAGCAGGTGTGATTATGTGCTGCCATTAAAACAATTCAAATGATTCAAAAACGGCATTCTCACTAAACTTTGACAAATACCACTCTGTGATAAGTCAAATAGTCAAAATGATATAAAGTCAAAATAATTAATTGTTTCATTTTAATTTCACTCAAAAACAGGGTATACTTTTATGTAAACAAGTTATATTGGCCCTAAATTCCAAAACAAAGGGAAAAATTTGTGGTAATGGGTTGGACTGAAGTTAGACGAAAGGTGTAACACAGAATTGATTGACATTTATACTATATGCTTTTAATAACAGTCAAACCAGACAGGGTCATTTTTGACCCCAGAGGACAAAAGGTGTATGGCAATTGGGAGGATTGAACAAGGGTTAAACAATTAAAACAACAATTTATACTTACCTTAAAAAGTTAGTCTTAAATTAGATCATTTCATAAATACATAAATTCATACTTACTTTAAAAACCTACATTCAGATTATTTCATGTACAAAAAGTTTAAATCTGTAGGGGAACTATAGTATTGCTCCGTAACGTCGAAAAGGGGAGGGACCATTGAAACACAAGAGTAGAGGGGTATAAAATGATACGCTCAGGAGAAGGATCTCACCTTTGCTCAGACCACTGAAAGGGAAGCATCTCTCCACAAGTCAGTCAGACAATTAGCATTTGTTTGCAAGCCTGAAGAAAACCCAGACAGGGTCGAAACAATGGGTTATTCTTATTGTTATCTTTTATTGCTTGCTTTTATTGTGCTGGGACCTGAGTATTGTTTCGTTCTATCATGTGCAAACGTGAATTGAATGACAATAAACAAACCTTTGAACCTTTTGAGCTCTT
Source organism: Pagrus major (assembly GCF_040436345.1). Classification (NCBI taxonomy): domain Eukaryota; kingdom Metazoa; phylum Chordata; class Actinopteri; order Spariformes; family Sparidae; genus Pagrus; species Pagrus major. The sequence goes on from NC_133216.1 coordinate 31,978,028, forward strand.
CATCTTAAAATGGAACATTCTAGCTTCATACTTACATTAAGTAACTAACAATGAGTGATAAACGGGTTATTCAACCTTTTATTCAACAACTGAAATCTTTTACAGCAAAACTAAACATCTTTCTTTTTATCAAAAATGATATAAAATAATAAGAGCAGCTCTACATCAGATTCTTGAGTGGTCCACAACCCCTTGTTTTGTAAATAGTAGAAAATAAGTAAACAAATTAGTTGTGTTACCTCTCGTTGTGGCAACAGATGCAAGGCACTGTCGACACAGAACACGTGTTTGGTCAATATCATCCTTCTTGTAGCCGAAATAATTCCAGATAACTGACGTCGCTTTTCTTTTTGGCACCAAGTCTTCGTTTTTGGTGATTTTCTCTTGTTCGTTGCTCATTTTTTAATGTTGTTACAAGCGACTCACTCCATGTGCAGGGGCGTGGTCTGCTGAGGCACACTGAATAAGAACTAATGTGATTGGTGGATCGCTGCACATGCAGAGTCCGCATGCACAGCGTGTGTCAGGTACCCTTGGAATTAGATGAGTTCATTTGCTTCCTACATCGCAGGCCCTGCGATGTGACTATTGCGCACACGTACATCGCGATGACGATGCTCAAACGATATATTGTGCAGCTCTACCAAACAGTGTCTTGGAAGGAGAAGTGGGATCATGTAGACATAATGTACTGACATTGTGGGTTAAATGTTGGGTTTCAAACTTAGTTACTGTGCCCTCTTCCAAGGTTGTATTAATTTATTTCATGGTGCTGCATTGTGACAGGCAGTGTGTGCACGAGAGATTGAGATTCTCTTCTGAAAATTCTGACACCACACTCAATACAGTGAAATTCAATGAAATCAGAATTATTGCTTTAGTAATATTTGGCCTATGTATGTATATATTTATGTAGCACTTTTGTTTCTATTCTTTCTACCAGTTACTACTTATTTTATTGTAGCCTACAACAGAGTTAGGAAGTCCCTATAACAGATATATTCCTGTGTTGCAGAAGAACCTCAGCGATATTGATGAAAAATGACGGGCTCTGACTGCCATTGTTTTACATACATTCAAACTAAAACTTACATAAATATTAATTTAAATGATGCTGGAGAAGCCACATCATCTGCCTTTGTCTGCATGTTTGTATTGCAGTGTAAATACAGCAATATTATCTGGAGAAACCATCTTTGTGTTCATTGAGAAATTCTTAATGCCTGTTACTAACCCAACATCTTCCCTTTCCCACCATTTTATACTTTCTCTTCCCCTCTTACTCTCTGTAGGTATTTGGAGCTGTAGGGCCTGGACCTGTACACACCACCCTCTGCCCCATGATTCTGCTCAACACCATCTGTAATATTGTCATTATTGTTGTTGTTTCATTAGTATCATTGACATTGTCATTGTTTATTTCCTCCATCTTGCATCTAGTGGAAATGTGCTTTGCCACTCTCTCTCCCTCCCTCTCTCTAACCTGTATTTTGTTTTGACGCTATATAAATAAAATTGAATTGAAACATTGGAATTCTTAATCTGTGTGATGGAAGATCTGAAAATGTAAATAAAGATGTAATAAACAGAAAGACACACAATTACTGCTTTTGAACACAAAGTGTAATACTTTTTAATGATAAAACAGGTAACGTGGGTTCCACCCAAACTTCTTACTTCCAAATAAATAATGTGAGGTAGACAATGTAGACGAGCAGTAGACTTAACACCACGACAAAAAAGACCACGAGGAAAATAGTAATGGAGTTCTTTCCACAGCAGCACTATAAAGGAGGCAAAGGTAATCTGTCAGTCACTCTGGCCACTGTAATTCAGATTCTGTAGTCATGACCATTTTCTAGTGCAGCCACTTACCCCTGTCTTCAACACAATAATAGGTGCTTGCACTTGTCCCATCAGATGTTTGCCCAGCCTCATAGGGGGGTGAGTGTTCATTATGAATGGGCTAGAATAGAAAAGGGAGTTTATAAGTTAGATATTGTATTATGTTACTTTATATCATAGCTCACTTTTACAAGAGTACCAGGAAACATGTAAGGATGTATGTTATACAGGGTAATTACAGTTTCGGTGGTTTTGCTCATGAATTGGCAAGAGTAGAGTATGAAGTGTACAAGTTCAACATTAAATGAAGACAGCACACATCTACATGAACACAAGAAAGTAAAGACCTATTTTTCACAGGGTGACTAATGGTAGCCATTATCATTGTGGTCCACCGGAATGAGGATTTGTTCCACGCAGGTTGGTTGCATGGTGGTGTAGACTCTAAATAAAAACAAAACTGTTTACGTCAAACCAATCCCTGAAATTCCACACGTTAGAAACATTTTTGGCCTGTCACATACAGCGTTGTAAATTTTTCTTCCGGTCCACACAGGTGGCTGGTTAATACAAACAAAGGAGCATAATTAAAAACATGTCTTGATAGCATTAATGATTATCCAGTCATTTTGTGTGTGTGTGTGTGTGTGTGTGGAAGCACAGTATTGTGTGCTCACAGGTGTCTATACCTCAATGTCCTTGATGTCTGTAAGGTACACCTGTCTTGGAGTCAGCCTTCACAAGAAGTATTGTATTTTAATTGTTTGCTATTACCCTGCCAGAGCACTACACTCTCAGGATGCAGGCTTACTTGTGGTTCCCACAGTCTTTAAAAGTAGAATGGGAGGCAGAGCCTTCAGCTATCAGGCTCCTCTACTGTGTAACCAACTTCCAGTCTTGGTCCATGAGGCAGACACCCTCTCTCTGTTTAAGAGTAGACTTTTTGACAAAGCTTACAGTTAGGGTTGGCTCAGCTGAACCCTGAACCATCCCTTAGCTATGCTGCTATAGGCCTAGACTGCTGGGGGATGTCCCATGATGCACTGAGCTTCTATTTCTTTCATTCCCTCTTCATCTGTACACATGCATGTCCCACTGATGCCTGTTGCTATTCCAATATCTTCCCTTCCCGTAGTTCTCTGCTTTGTCCCCTCAGTATAAGTCTGACAAAGGACCCAACCTTTGCACAAACTCCTAACATGAAAAATTAATTTAATAATGAGTAATTGAACTTGTGGCACAAATTACCACCACACTCTTACTCTCACGCTCTTACTTTCATGTTCATAAATAATGCTCCCCTCTTTAAAAAATTACATTTTATTTTGTCCTTGCTAAATACAAAGACACCACTATATAGTATAGTACATGATGCCCTCAGAATTATCATACCAGTGCTGTGTTATATAAAACAGCACAATCAACTCCGTCTGTGTTTTTACAGTAGAGGAGATTTTAAAGACTAAATGGGTGTCGATTTACCATATCAAATTCAGAAAACACACCTTTGATTTCACACAAAATATAACTTTGGAAAAAAGAAACAAAAAAGCGGGCAAAAACCTTGCGCTAAAATTCAAAAATACCTGATTTTGCGGCAAATATTTCTGAAAAGTTGCAATGAAGTTGCGGGAGCAAGTCAAAGTTGCGAAAAAAAAGTAAAAAGGGTCAATGACGTCGGAACAACGTCAAATTCGCGGTGATTGGTCAACTGGAGGGACCTACCTCTCAGGTAAGCACCCTACATCTCGTAACCGGATGTGCCGCCCACAGTCTCCTTGCATATGCTTTCATGCACAGTGTCGCTGGTTAATAGCAACTTAAACCCGTGGCGGGCGCTAAGTGGTTAATTTGTTCCGAAATTGGAGAAGTCTGAGTCACTGCGCTCTGCTACAGCTAGGGAAAATAATGGCATATGTAGAGGTAAGATAGCTCACCTGACTTTGTCGTTCCATTAAAATGAACGTGTCAGATAGTGTTTGTTCTGCATGAATTATTTCAAACTGCAGAATGAAAATTTTAAAACTTTAAAACATTAAAGAGTCCTATTTCCACTACATTGTCCTTAATTGTTGTTATATCTTCTATAGTAATTCTGACAAAGAACATCTATTTTACTATGAACTTTTGCTACTTGATATTTAGCCCATAAAGCCAGCACATATGAAATAATATTAAATATAAAATATTTCCATTGCTGAAACCTGCAGGGAGAGAAGAGGGTGCATGTGTAACAACGTGTCTTCATGCAGTGGTCTGACATTATCTGATTATAACTGGATTTATTGAGCAAGCCTAATGATAATAATAACAAAAAAATAATAGTTGCTTTGTAATTATATTGCATTAATATAACATGAGGGTTCAATAGACAGTAGTCAATTACTCTTGATAAAAAGAAACACCAGGGGGAGACAGATCCACTTTATAGGACAGTATTTCTGTCACTGTGCGGCTTCACATGTTAAGTTTCCTGTTTATCAGCTCTCATGTGACTACACTATCCACTCAGAGTCCAATGTGAACCAATTTCAACACATTATTATAGCTGTTTTAAAGATGCTTCTGGAAATATGTAACATGTTAATGCTAAATGTAAAACACTAGTATGAAAATAGGCAGTTGTAGATATACATGTAAAATACAACATTTTATAAATCAAATGAATTAACTTGAGCTGAAACACATGAATTAACATAACCTTGAAGTTAATATGATAATGATAGAATTAGTGAAAATAGTGAGGGAGAGAAGAGGGTGTGACAACTTGTGAATATATAGAGGTCTGAGTTACTATTATCTCCAAACAAGGGCAGTTATTGTGCAAACCTCAGCAATTCAGTTCTGTGCATAGTAATAAACATAACAACAATGACAAGCAAAACATTTTAACAACTGTCAATCAGGTGAGATGATGCCACTTTTGAAAACATTTTTCTTGGACAAAAAAAGTAGCAATTCGCCTAATTTTAGTGCAAAATTTGACATGATTAAGATTGTATTTCTGTAAATCATCATGTTATTTTTTCCATCTCTTCCATTTGAACACAGAGACCAGAGAAGGCCGAAGCGCAGAAAAATCCTGTGCCAGCAAAGTCTCCTCACCCCAGAAGAAGGCCCAGCAATAAAACAGCTGGGCATCAGTGTCCTATTTGTGGACTTACGTGGATATAATGCAGCATCTCAAAGTCACAGAGAAGGTGAAAAACAAAGAAGAGCTCAGTCTTTTAAGGAAGTTGGCTCACAGACAGTAAATATTTTGGAGATATTACCATTCACACACACACGCACATGGAATGGGGACTTTTTTAATATTACAGTGTGGAGCAATGATTTATATAAGAGAGAGTTTTAAATGTGTTGAAATTAATCTGGACACACCTTTAGAGTGTAATGCTATTAATGTAGTGTTGTCAACAAAAACGAAATTTAATATTGTAACCCTATATAATCCTCCCTCACATGGTGTCTCATTTTACCAAGATCTAGACGAACTACTTAAACAACTAAATTGTAGCTGTAAAACTATATTCTTGGGAGACTATAATATAAACTGGTTGGACAAAGGCAGCAAGCAAAAATTAAAAACAATTTATTCAAACCATAATTTTCAGCAAATAATTAAAGGACCAACGAGACTTACTAAAGTCAGCAAAACCCTTATTGACTTGGTCTTCACTAATAGAACTGAGAGAGTGACAAAGACATACAATTTAATCACAGGCCTGTCTGACCACAATATGGTTTTAATAGTTAGAAAACTTACCAAAAAACGTCTAAAATCCTGGTGCAATGGTAAACCAGAGTTTGCAGGTATTCCAAAGAACAAAACAACACAATTTGAAAATGAGTTACGATATATTAATTGGGACGATGTTATACAATCTTACAATGTAAACACCTCTTGTGATACAATGATGAAAACATTTACTGATCTGATGCAGAAATACATTCAGAAATTGAAACAGCCATGACGTTCCAGGGCTTCACCATGCTTAAATAAGGATATTCACCAGATAATGAAGAAAAGAGATCTCGCAAACAGTCATTGGTAACAAGAAATAATTCAGACACACTTATTTTCAAAGGCTTAAGAAATAAGGTAACAAAGGAGTTGCGTATGGCAAAAAGCTGTTACTTTATGCAACTAATTGCTGACTCAAAAGGGAAAAGCACAGCACTCTGGAAACATCTAAATATTTTGACTAATCGGGCATCAAATATGAAAAGATCTAACGTGGAACTGAATATAAATGGAAGAGTTGGTAATGATGTTTTGGAAATTTAAAACGAATTTAATACTTTTTTCATTAAATCAGTTGAGGAACTGGCGACTAATTTCTGACCAATTGAGTTCGAAGACATACAGAGAGATCTCTCGACTTCTTTTCATATTAAAGAGGTTAATCAAGGTTAATCAGTGAAATTGGTAAAGTTATAATGCAGTTAAGGCAATCTAAAGCTAAGGATTATTTTAGATTAGATACTTTATTTATTAAAAAACACGGTTCTGTTGTTCAAGTGCCAGTGACTCATGTAGTCAACTGCTCTATCAGAAGTAATGAATTTCCTGAGCCCTGGAAAAAGGCAATTATAACAAGGGAAGATAGGGTTAGGGTTAGGGTTAGACATACAGTACAACCAGAGGTGTCAAGTAACGAAGTACAAATACTTTGTTACCTTACTTAAGTAGAAATTTTGGGTATCTATACTTTACTGGAGTAATTATTTTTCAGCCAACTTTTTACTTCTACTCCTTACATTTTCACAAAATTATCTGTACTTTCTACTCCTTACATTTTAAAAATAGCCTAGTTACTCGTGAAATTTTGCTGCACCTCTGATGCGCCTCCGGAGAGGCACAGTATTGGCGAACCGAATCAGTGTGAACGGATAAGCCGGCGGCGCGGAGCGGGGGCGTGTCGGTCTGGTGTTCACTGTCTGATAACTGTACAGATCCTTCACTCAACAAAATATAGATACAAAGCAACGTTACATGACCATACAACAGTAACGTAGTAACTGGTTGTGTCTTTGGCAACTTATATGAGTAAAAAAATACCGCAGTTATTCGTGGAGAAGTCCGACCGACTCTTCGTCACATTTCTGCCCGAAAAACAGCGTCCCCGGCAAAAAACTTTAACTCGCCAAATGTTTGTTGCGTTGAAGACTTCAGTGAACTTTCCCCCATAAACAGCCTCCCTCCCCGCAAGTGATAGAGTCAGACAGCATCCCGTTTACTGATGGCGATTATGTAATTAAGAGAAAAACGTAACTTTGTCATTTTCCAGGATGTTTGGTGGGTCAGGATCCCAATCACAGCACATTATAAAAGCATCCATATGATTATAAACAGTCAGCGGATACATGTTTAGATTAACAGGAGGACACCGGGGAAAACACATTGAAAAAAACACACACGTCATCATCATGACGTGTACCGTCACGCCTCTTTTGGAGCTGCGGCGCCGACTTTCTGTGTGAATTACACTCTTTTACACTCTTTTTTGTATGTACTTTAAAAAAAACTGTTTTCTAATGTAACATTAACTTGATATAGACATTAAAAAATGTTTTAATACATAATCCATGTCTTATTATAAATTAGGTTGTTATGGTATCAATCTGAAAGGTAAAACCATGGAATTTTACTCAATGGCCTTTGTGCCCTGTCATGTGGCCTTGGTGCCCCTAAAATGACGAAATTCCAACCCTGTCCGACACCCTATTGGTTTGTACGCGATCCATCGCCCCATAACATTATAGTCATTATGGCCTTTAGAAAAATGTTTTTTTGGGGAGGTGGGGTAGTGCACTATAGGCCCCTGTGGCGCAGCCTAAGCTTTTGTCCTTAATGGCATTTGTTCCCCTTACATTACTTTTACTTTTATACTTTAAGTAGTTTTGAAACCAGTACTTTTACACTTTTACTTGAGTAAAAAGCTTGAGTTGATACTTCAACTTCTACAGAAGTATTTTTAAACCCTAGTATCTATACTTCTACCTGAGTAATGAATGTGAATACTTTTGACACCTCTGGTGTTAATCACACCAACTAAATGTTCCCCACAATCCCCACTGGAGCATTCCAGTGGGGATTGTGGTTGCAGAGGACTCTGATAACACAATAATATTGCAGCACAGTCCTGCCACAAGACGGAGAGCTGACAACACCTCTCTTGCCCAAGTAAGCTATGCTGATTGCTATACATCCTTTCAGAAAATTTACACAAATTTTAATGTATTATCCATTGAAGCACAAGGTTGTGCTGTCTTACCTTAGACACAGCTCTGCATATTGTTGACAGTATCTCCAACATACAAGTGTAGTGTGCTTGCAGACAAGTGTTAACATTGATTTTATATTATTGTATTTTTTACTGTCACTTAGATGATTGAAAATGTTCTAAAGAACAAACCTGGAGGAGAGAGGATCATCAATGAGTATGCTCGGACAAAAAGCCTAACAGATAGCAGACGGCGTGACATGGTCAAGATATTGGTTGCACATATGACAAGTGAACATGGGTATGTTGAAATATTTATTTCATTCACAACTAAAATGTTTTTTTATGCACCATCCACGCCTAGTTTGCTGAAGGTGTCATTTACACTCCAATTAGAGCTGGGCGATATGGGAAAAAGTCATATCACAATATTTTTTTTTATATCAGACGATATCGATATATATCACGATATAAAACAATTCACTATTTTGTGAATTTTAAATGTTCCCTGCTACTCTTAATTGAGATATGAAGATATCAGAAGGTTAATTTTTAATTAAATATTTATTTTCTGTCAAAGGTGAACATGACATGTAACACACATCTTAAATCTTTCAAGTTTAAAGGAGAACATAAACAAAACAGACATTATTTTGTCAATGTCAAATGAATAAAATAGTATCAAAATATAATTAAATTTTCAGAAACTCTCCTTTGTATACATTGTTTTAAATATTGTTTTTTTAAGAACAAACAATAAAATAGAACAATAAATAGCCAAAAAAATGTCTTATACTCTCAGTGCAATTTCAAGCAGCTTTCAAAGACAACATAAATAAAATAGACATTGGCTCAACTGTTATCAGATGCTCAGAAAAAAGGCACAAGAAATCCCAATGAGTGCAGTACTGTCTCTCAGTGCTGTCAATGTTTTGGGTCAGACAGACATAAGCCTACACTAGATTGCGGGTGAGGAAGACAAGTCTATCCACTGCTTCCGGTTTTAAAGCTGCCCTGTTGCAGGTCACAATATTACCCCCTGTCCTAAATACCCTCTCAGAGGGGGTGCTGGTCGCCGGGATGCACAAGTAGCGCTTTGCCAGGCAGCTCACTCTTGGGAAGTTTTTTTCATGGATTTTCCACCACTGCAGTGGGTCCATTTCACTGTCCGCATCTGGTGCCAGCAAGTACTTGTCAAGCTCACTTTCCACTGTCTCTTTGTCAGTAAGTCCTGTGCTGGTGGTGGGACATGATTTCTTAAAGAAACTGCCCAATGATTTTCGCTGTTTCTTCTGGGTGGGTAGCACTGCAGCAGCTTCTGCCCCTTCTTCTCCTGGTCCCTCTGTTCTGGCTGAAGTGGACGGGTCCTGGTTTCCCTCCAACATCTCAGACACTGCTCTCATTTTGATGGCATCAATCTTTTCTGGCTTGGTGTATTGTACCTTAAAACGTGGATCCACCAAGGTTGCAACATCAAGCAGGTCATCTGTTTTCTGGTCAGCATACTTTTCGTCCAGGTATGCCATGACTGTCATCTTCATGTCCTTTGTGAGCTGTGATTCATCGTCAGAAGTTTTCAGAATCTGTGTTTTGAAGAGATGCAGCATTGGCTTCAGGTATGACACACTCACATAACATTCACCAGAGAGTGAATCAGTGAACTCCAGTAGAGGATTCAGGGCCTCATGCATAGCCTCCAGCACTTCTAGGTCTTGCCAGGAGGGAACCAAGTGCCTGGTCTTCTTATCTGCACCCAGTACCTGAGAGATGGCTTTCTGTTGTTCCAACACCCTCTCAATCATTTTCTGACGTGAGCCCCACCTGGTGGGTGACTCTGTCACCAGCTTGTGTTGGGGTAGGTGAAACTCTTCCTGAGCAGCAGCCAAGTCTCTCTTCTTCTTCCACGAGAAAGAGAAGGAAGCCACCACTTTCTTACAAACACCCACAGCTCGCTCCACCCTCTTGTCTTTTCCTGCTCTCTCTGAGGAAAAAAGATAAACAGCATAAATTAAACTGTTGTTATTTTACAGTATATATTGTTCCTGTTTTTGTGTCTCTTGTTTAAATTGATATTTTACATATCCTTGTTTTTTTATACTTCTTGTTTACTATTTGTTATTTCCTTATTCTCTCTATTTTTGCTATCACTTTGTTGCTGTATGCTAATGTGGGATTTCAAACTCATTCCTCCTTATTTATTTGAGCTGGACATTTCTAAACATTTCCTTATCAGTTCCTAGTTTCTAAAGTAATTAGGAACTTAAATAAAACAATTTAGGAATTGAAATTTACATAAATATTCAATTAATCAAAAAAAAAAGATTACTTACAGTAATGTGAAAACATCCAACAGTACAATAAGTTAAATGCTAAGTTAACATGCCAGAATTTAATCACCCTGTCCAGATTTTGTTATTGTTTGCATATTGCAACACTGTACATACATTTATTTTTTATATATGATATTGATGAAATTACAAATTATTTCAGCAGAGGCAGGGATATATACAGCAGAGGGGGGCTTACCAACAGCTGAGTGAAGTCGATGCCCAAAGCATTGCAGCCGAGTCCAGTTGTTGAGGGATGTGGCCTTGACTATATTCGTCCCACTGTCTGTTGTGATGCAGACTTGTTTGTCTTCACTCAAGCCCCAGGATGCAAGTGCTTCTGACAGTCCTGCAGCAATTATTTCACCTGTATGGTCTTCCGGAAAGTACACCGTTTGAAGGCATTTGCTTATCAGATTCCAGTCTTTGTCTATGAAGTGGGCAGTGAGGCTCATGTATGGCTCAGATGTGCGACTGGACCACATATCTGACGTGGTAGCAAAGTGTGCTACATTTTGCAGTTCTTTCTCGACTCTCTCTCTACACTCATTATACATCTGTGGGAGTGTGGTGTGGGAGAAATGTTTACGCCCAGGTAGTTTGTAACGAGGGTCCACAACTTTTAGCATCCACTTGAACCCCTTATTTTCCACTGTGCTTATTGGTAGCATGTCTTTTGCAATACAATAAGCTACTGCATTTGTTATATCACGGTGTCTCTTTGATTTTTTGTCATAAGGTATGACACTGGATAAAGGAGACTCTATGGTCTTCTGTTGCTGCTGCACAGGCGTTGTTTTGGGGGGAAGACTAGTACTTGTTCCGGGCTGTGTTTGTAAAAGTTCTCCGTGCTCAAGCGGGTGGCGCTGCTTCAGGTGATGGAAAAGATTAGTGGTATTCCCCGTCTTTGTCGGAACATGTGCTTGACATAATTTGCAGTGCACACTGCTCTGTTTCGTGTCGGACTTTAAAAAACCAAAATGCCTCCACACCACCGAACTTTTCGGGCCCTTCTTGTCAACGATGTCATCCCTTACGTCTTAGGCTTCCGTCATTTCCTTCGTCGGAGCACTCATTTTCTTTTTTTTAAACTGCTGCAGCAGCACAAACAAACACGCCGCGACTAGCTGCTGGCATGGCTCTATTCCAGCCACGTGATTGGTTCAGTGCGGTGCAACTCTCGTTGTCATTGGCTATTCGTATTGTCTGTCAAAATATGGACAAATGTAATCTATCGAAAATTATATCGACCATGTTTCATATCTCTATCGAGGAAAAGTTTTCATTGATAATTATCATTATCGTTTTATCGCCCAGCCCTAACTCCAATACTTCCAACGGTGCTCATAGTGTCTATCTGTGTAGGACAAGTCCTTCAAGGCGTGTCAAAGAGGATTACGCAAAGGGGATCATCAGCTTGTTTCCATACCTGGCTGATCCAAGGAGCAAGTTGGGTTATGTAAGTACAGAAAACAATAAATTCAGCATTTACTCTTCACTTCTAAACTCAAGACATTTTTCAGGCATGATGTATATCTAGATTTTTTTGCTTGGCTATGGTTTGAGTAAAACTAAAGATACTAACATTTATGCATGTCCACCATCTCTGCCATCTTTCCCTAACTCTTACTTTAAAACCCTTTCCTGACTTTGAGTTTAAAACCCTTTTTTAGTTTAGTACTCCAGTCCTGAGCAAGTTCAGCTCAGCTGCTGAAGTTTTAAGATTAAAAGTGTGAAGATATTTTCTCCTGCTGATTTAAACATATTCAAAATATTTCATTTTGAATAACACCTTTTAGGAGCATTATTACAATGCAGAAGATGGGAGTATCTGGCTTGGAGACTGAAGTTTGTCCAAAAGGAAGCTTCTGGTGGACAAAAGAAGGCCATGATACTGTCAAAAACACAAACAGGTATGTGTTATTGTTACCTGGAACCAAACTGTACACATGAAAAACCTGGCAGAGTTCCCAAGCCTTATTTATTAAATCCTAGGACACTGTCATGTCCATATCCACTGTTACAGGGTGCCCAACAGCTGATCGAGACTTGAGAGAGGACAGTCACCTAATGACAGACATCTTGTGCTCTGAGGCCTTTGCACTGATGAAGCATACAGCTGATGAAGGAATTGTTATGACTAAGATGAGGCAGACCTTCAACTATCGCCGAAATATCATTCATGATCCAGTGAAGTCCTCTGACATCTTTCTGGCCTTCCCGAGATTCCTGGACATAGAAGTATTAGTACGTTGATCTTAAACTACCTTCATTGTAACTTGTAAAAATTGACTTGCATGTTGGAAAAAAGTGACTATTAAAATTGTATGAGTTAAGGAGATTTAACAACTTGACCTCATCTATTCTACAGATTGAGCAAGATTTTACTTTGCTGTTTGATGATGCCATCTCTGCAAAGTTCCTGGAGAAGTGGCCCACTACATACAAGAAAAAAGTCCTCGAGCAAAGCTGTGGTCTCACACAGTCAGATGACCTTCAGTACCTCATTCAGAATGCGGAATCCACAGCAGAAGTGGAAAGTGGTGAGGCAAAAATAAATGCATTATATTGTTGTTGTTCTGGTTTGGTTGTGATAAGATTTAATGTTTTAGGAAAGAGCACTTGATGTAGTTAATTTCATTGTATTTTGTATAAATGGGAGCATAAGAAGTGCAACACTGCCACCTGCTTACCATTTTCGGTACAGCAAGTAGTGATTTGTTTTTTGTATTAAACTTTATTATGGAAGTGTTTTTTTGTTTTTTTCTTTATTACTTGTTCTTTCAGGATGGGACCTGATCCTTGTACACCTGCTGCCACCGTCACCTCATGGCCGCAAGAGACCAGGAAAGCTCTCCGCCAGACAAGCATGTGAGAATCTTGTGAAGTTCATCAAGGTAAGGCTGCAATACAGGAAACATCACTAGCTATATCACGCTACATGTTGTATTTTTGTAGTTTTTTACTGGATGAACAATCATAATTTGCATATATCAACATTTCTCTCTCTTCCTATAGCCAACACTTATTTTTTCTTCAGTTCTAAACTTTGACCTTTTCTCACTTAAGTTGACACAACACTAATGCCACCTTGTGGTCTGAATGTGCAACATTACAAATGAAAACTTGTGTAATACATTAACTTTATTTTTAAACACTTCCATATGAATTGTGAATCATGAACTATTATAGTGAATAAAAGATACAAAAGTCATTCCAAACGTTCATTTTATTGCAACTAGAAATGCAACTAGCTAGTAGTTTTGTCCCTAATCCTAACAAGTCTAATCATGTCATGTTATCTGTATGTTTTTTTTTTTTTAGATGTTTTTTCCAACTATTTTCAGATGGTTCATTTTAACAGCAGACTAATGAAACTCTTTGTGTCACAGACGGGGACCAGCATCCAGGGGCATCTCGATGGCATCACAGAAAGCCTTCAACCATACCTGCTTGCAGTGGGAACTCAGAGGAGTGTGATTCACAAGTACTTTATTGTCATTGACAAACATGCAATACCTTGTAAATCATCCGGCTCTCTCGCCTGTTTTGATGAGCTTTTCAAAGCTCACTTTGTCTTTGGTACTTCATACAACCACGATCTGGTCAATGTGTACAACTTCCTGCAGACAACCATTTATGAAATCGATATTGATACAACCAAGGTGAATCCTAGAGTTGCAGAGTTGAGGGCTCGGATGCTGCGTTGAGTAGATTGTCTTTTTTTTCTGTGAGGGCTTCACTACAGAATTAAGGTGATCTGAAATGTTCTGTTTTATTTGTAAGAGCTCTCAGGCAAATGCTAATTCCCTGACAAAGCACTTGAAAGTGATCCACGGTCTTTGCTCTGGTTTCTGATCTATTTATTTTACCTTTAAAAACCTTGCAGTGTATAATGACTGAGTGTAAGAAGTTATATAGTGAGTGAAATTCAGTTATATTTATAATAAAGTTAAATTCTATTTAGAGTCAAATTCAATTCATCATAAATTTTATTTGGAGTAAAATTCAGTTCTATTTATAGTAAAATTTAACTCTATTTTGAATAAAATTCTATTTATAATAAAATGTATTTCTATTTTGAATAAAATTCAATTCTATTTATGATAAAATTTAATTCTATTTTTTTTGTGACAAACTTTTTTTTGAACATTATATTACAAACATAGTGCCATCGCCCTGTCATTAAAGATTCTTTAAAGGAAAAGAAAAAGAAAAAAAATATATACATATATATTGTACACATAAGTAAACAGAAAGAGGGGAAGTAGGGGACAGGAGATAAGTCGACCTACAAAGATAAAGTAAGCAAGAAAAAATAAAAAATAAAAATTTCCTGACCCACCAGTGGGAGAAATTTAATTCTATTTTGAATAAAATTCAGTTCTATTTATAATAAAATTTAATTCTATTTTGAGTAAAATTCACTTCTGTAAAGAGTAAAATTCAGTTCTATACTAGGGTAGAGGAGTTTTTATTTTATACTAAATGGAGTGAATTATTATGTAAAGTATTTGCACTAAATAGAGTAAATTTAACTCTGAAAGTTTAACTCTGCCATGAGAGTAAATTTTACTCCATTCAGACTGGGACCAAATGTTGTCTTTTTTAGAGTAAAATTTTATTCAATTTGAGTAAAATTTACTCAACCAATTTTACTGTGTACCAAATTATGTAATTAACTTCATAAATGTGTATACTGTAGTTTTGTCTAACCTGTGGCAAGGTGAAAGGTTCTGTTCTCTGCTCTTCTCTTTGGCTGGCATCTTCATTACTTTCTTGAGAATAACACAAGTCCATTATTCATCAAAAACATAAGATAAAGAGGGGGAGAGATGGGGTAGGGACAGAGACAGAGAGATAGTAGTTATTACAATAATATTGTAAAGTTAGTGAGAGAAAGGGAGAGAACATTTAGTTTAACAAGTTCAACTCAAATATACATACATGCATAGGATACTGTATACAATACATATCAATCTTAATGTTGTATTAATGTTCATATTACTGTTATTGTGTACTGTCCAAATATTTGGACAACTTGTATTTTTTTTTTTTTTTGTTAAATCTGTTTATTGGCATTTTTAATTAAACACATACAAATCACAGATTCAGTAAATGTACACATTAACCCCGCCACCCCCCCCCCCCCCCCCCCCCCGCCACCCCATTGTCCCAAATCCTCTAAGGGAAAAGAAAATGCAACAGAGAAAATAATGTGATAAGGGGAAGAAGAAAAAAAAAAAAAAACAGCAATGATTTAAGTTACCAGTTTTCACCTACAAGTGCAGAGATATCCTCTACTAGTCCCAGTTTGTCACATCAGTCATGTTATCAAAATAAATCAGAAAAGGCATCCAGACCTTGTGAAACTTGTCCTTATTACCTCTCAGGGTGAATTTAATCTTTTCCAACTTAAGGTGAAACATAATGTCCCTGATCCATCTGGCATGGGATGGGGGTTTGGAGCTCTTCCAATTTAACAGTATTTGGCGACGGGCAAGTAAAGTAGTGAAAGCCACCACATTGTACATAGTTAATGGCCAGACACAGTCCCCGGGTCTTACACCAAATAAAGCTATTAAGGGATGCGGATCAATAACCATACTAAAAACCTCACTCAAGGAATTAAATATTGCAAGCCAGAATGTGCGAAGAGTGGAACATGTCCAAAACATATGTATTAAGGTCGCCGGTGCATGTTTGCACCGGTCACATGTAGGGTCAGTGCTGGGATAAATCCTAGCCAGTTTGGCCTTGGTTAAGTGAACACGGTGAACGATTTTAAATTGTATAAGGCCATATCTACTACAAGAGGAAGATGAGTGTACTTGCTTTAGGACTGACTCCCACACATCATTGGAGAGAGGTGTGCCAAGATCCTCCTCCCAGAGAGTCCTAATATTTGTAGTGGGCTGAGGATTTATGTTAGTTAATGTATTATATATCCTTGTGATGGCGCCCTTAAGACTTGTCTTTGTGGCTAGGAGAGTATCCAGGGCTGTCTCTGGAGGCAGCTCAGGGAAAGGGTGGTAACCCTTTCGGACAAAGTCCCTAATCTGAAAAAAGCGGAAATGATGTGACTGGGGTAAGCCAAATTTTCCTACCAGCTGGGCGAATGATGCAAATACCCCATCAATATATAAATCTTTAACAACTTGTATTCCGTTCCTGTGCCAAGCGCGAAAAGACAGATCCAACTGGGCTGGTGTAAAGAGATGGTTTGACGCAATGGGTGCCATTAAGGAGGCTTTTTGCAGGCCGAATTGCTTCCGAAACTGTGACCAAATTTTAAGTGTATGAGCTACGACTGGATTAATGTATGACGTAGGAATTGCTAGAGGTAAAGGGGAAGTAACTAAAGAGTGGAAAGGGAGACCATGTGCTTCCATCTGTACCCAATCCGGCGCCTGCTCAGAAGGATTGCTTTGGACATGTGTAATAACTTTCTGAATATTGCTAGCCCAGTAATAGTAGAGGAGGTTGGGCATGGACATCCCTCCCGATGTTTTGGGTCTTTGTAAAAAGGCCCTACCAATCCGAGGCTGCTTGCCGTCCCAGATGAAATTAGAAAATATCTTATCAAGAGAGTTAAACTTCTTTTTGGAAATGAATACAGGGATATTCTGGAAAAGATATATAAATTTAGGACAACTTGTATTTTGATGCTTTGGCAACATTGTTGTTGAAACGTTCATGCCAGTAAAGCCTTTTGAATTGAACTGAATTCACTTCACAAGGTGAATAGTTAGCTAATTAACAGTAGTTGCTGTAAATGCTGTAATGTTACCGATCGTTTCAACTAGGGATGCACCGATGCATCGGCCGACCATCGGCATCGGCCGATGGTCGGCTAATTAACTGCCATCGGCCATCGGCAAAAAAAGATTACATTCACCGATGGCAGTGGCCGATGTTTATGTTGATTTAAATGTCGCATGAACGCTGTGCTCGGGAGGAACCTTTCTATTTTCCTTTTTGGGGGGGGGGGACATAACTATGCCCACAAAAGGGCGCCAACGCCACACTTTTCTTAGTCAGGTAAAAGAAGATGGCGACCGTGTGGGAATATTACACTGTGTCGGAGGACGATCCCCGTCATGCTGTTTGCAATGCGTGTAAAACTAATATTTCAAGAGGTGGGACCGACAGAAAGTCGTTTAACACATCAAATTTAATTGGACATTTGAAAAGCCGGCACGCAGCGGTGTACAAGGAGTATCTGCAAGCTGACCACAAACGGAAAAATGAAGCTGCCAAGAAAGCGAAAACAGCCACCGCCGGCAAGACTCAGACTTTAATTGACACGGCCTTTGAGAGAGTAAAAGAACTGGCTCCAGACAGCGCTAGAGCAAAACAAATAACAAAGAAGGTGATGGAGTTCATCGCTCTAGATGACCAACCTTTCTCCGTAGTAGAGGACGTGGGGTTTCGGAGTCTGATGCAGTTTATGGAGCCACGCTATAAGGTGCCTAGCCGACGTCACTTCGCCGAGGTCTGTCTCCCAGAAATCCACAACATTGTGGCCACACACATTCATGAGCTACTGGCCCGTGACATCACTGCAATCAGTTTTACCACTGATATATGGAGTTCAGATGTCAGCCCCGTGAGCATGCTTAGCCTCACGGCACAGTGGATTGACAAGGACTTCAACCTGATAAAAGCAGTGCTGCACTCGCAAGAGTTCACGGGCTCACACTCCGCAGCTGCCATCTCGGATGCGTTTGAAAAAATGTTCCAGGCTTGGGGCATTGACAAGACCAAAGTGCATGCTGTGGTAAGAGATAATGCTAGGAATATGTCGAAAGCTATGATGGACAGTGGTCTGGCTAGTTTTGGCTGCATGGCACATACTCTGCAACTTGCGGTCCATGATGGTGTTTTTAGCCAGCGCAGCATTACAGATGTTGTGGCTATTTGCCGAAAAATCGTCGGCCACTTTAAACACTCACCCCTCGCCTATTCGCGTCTCCAGGCTGTGCAGATCCAGTTGGGGATGAAACCAAAAAGGCTACAGCAGGATATATCCACTCGTTGGAATAGTACATTTTACATGTTGGAGAGCATGCTTGAACAAAAGCGCACACTTGCTACATATGCCGCAGACTACGACCTCCCCGCCACCCTCAGCGCGCAGCAGTGGCAATTAATTGAAAACTTTATAACACTGCTCTCCCCGTTTGAACAGTTGACCAGAGAAGTTAGCTCATCAGAGGCATCAGCTGCCGACGTCATTCCCTCTGTGAGAGCCCTGAGACGTCTTCTGAGCAAGCAGACTGACACCGACCACGGCGTTAAAACAACAAAGACCGCATTACTGGATGCTGTAAATAAACGCTTCGATCAAATCGAGTGTGATCCCATGTTCTGTATTGCTACCTTGTTGGATGCCAGATACAAAGATCGCTACTTTGATGAGGATGTTAAACAACGCGCACGAGCAATACTTCATGCGCACCTGTTGCCTGCTGCCGGTGCCGAGGATGAGACGCGCGATGGAGAGAGCGCACACCTGCAGCGCAAGAGGCAACGACCCAGCGGAGCAGGACCCTCCCTGCATGATATGTTCGAGGAGATTCTGGAGGAGAATGGGCCAGAGAGGCCAAGTACCTCTGTATCCCAACAACTTGATATATTCTTGGCAGAGGCCCCCATTCCCAGAGGTGAGACTGCACTCGGCTTTTGGAGAAATAATCACCTGCGTTTTCCAGGACTGGCACAAATGGCACGCAAATACCTCTGTGCACCATGCACAAGCACAGACAGTGAGCGGCTGTTCAGCTCTGTGTCTCATATCTTGGATGAAAAAAGAAATAGACTTTGCTGCGACAAGGCAGAGATGCTTATCTTTGTAAAGAAAAACATGCATCTTACTAAGAAGTAGGTGAGAGATACACATTAATGAAGAGGAGGCCCACTGTATGGGACTGTTTTTCCCTAGAGGCCAGTTTTGTTTCATAAATATGCCCCATGTTCCAGCCCATAAGTTCTGAAACACTGTAATGTTTTATTCTGTATGAAAAATACACAAGGTGAAAAACATAGCCCTATTTATTTATGTTTGTATTTATTAATAACATATTTTATTTATTTTCCAATTGTTTTTACATTTACACTTGATGTACATTTTATTTTTGACAAATATTTTTTTCTGGGCAATGTAGGTACTGAAAAAAAAACTCCTTGACTAAGTTTGTGTTCCTCAGGCTAGAACCACTCAAATAATTTTGTTGGGCAATGTAAGTGCTGAATAAATATTTTCACTGATTAGTCAACAGTCTAAGAGGGCTTTTGGGCTATTTTTCAGAAAAGAACTTGTCATGTTAATTACCGTAAGGTTAATGTCAACTAAAAATTGATATTAAAGGTTGTTTTTGTTTCATAAATTTGTCTCATTTAATTTGTGCTAATTAATAGTATGATGAAGAGCTGAAAGACATTTAAAATAGTTCAGTAATGTTTCTGTGGCACCAAAAACGAAATAAATAACAAAAAGAAAAAACATCGGCATCGGCCATCGGCCATCGGCCATGTTGTTATTTTAAACATCGGCATCGGCATCGGCCCAGAATTTCACAATCGGTGCATCCCTAGTTTCAACATGATGTTACATCAGCCTTAAGGTCTTTAAACACCAGGTACGTTATGAATAAACAACACGAAAAACACCCGTGCCAGCTGTGCACATTTTGGTGAAGCTATCCTTTCAGATTCATAACTGTTGCAGTATGTCCACAAATGTCAGGACTTGAATGATATTGGGTATGGCAGTCTATAAGTAATATAGTATCTTATACATAACTGTTAAACAGTATACCTTAAGCTCGTAAGACAGAGGACAAGAACCGGGCTTATGGCGTTATATTTGAGTCAAAAGTCGCGCGAGCGATAACACATCTGCACACGCGCAGATTTCAACTGCCACGCGCACTTGTTTGATCTTTGCGCGCATATTCAGCAACAGAGTGAAGCAGAGGCAGGTGCGAGCGAGTAAAAAACGACAGCGACATGCACAACAACACTGTGCAGCTGCTTTGCGTGCGCTGGCTCGCTCTCTCTCTCCCCTGTGCTCTGCTGTGGAGCTCTGCTCACTGGAAGCAAGGACTTTTGACACTTTGGGGGTTGAGACCAAGGCTGACCCCGGCCCTCTTATAATTGGTCATTTTCCAGCCCCCCACGTGGGTGCCTTTTCAGTTTTCTGCTGATGACAGCTTCCGTCACAGACAGGAAGCTCAGTGGTAGCAGAGGCAAATTGGAAGAAGAAGAAGAAGAAGAAGAGCAGTAATGGCGACACCTGAAGATTTACCGGTAAGTAACAACCTTGCTTATTAGTGATGTTGAGTCAGAAGGGTTCCATTCGTTCTCTCTTGGTATTTCTCTATCCACCTTTCTCCCAACTTCACACAATGGAAGCCGTTTTTTATCATCAGGTGGAACTGTATGTTTACGTTTCGATGGTTTCAGTAGCTGTCATAGTGGTGGCAAACCCATGGATCTAACGCTGGCTTTTAACTATGTATCAATCCCCAGTCAATTCATGTTTTTTTGCTTTACAAGTATTGATGAGGCGCCGTTAGTTTTCAGCTCTTTTAATATATCGTTCCATCGTCCTTGCCAACATCAACACCGTAAGAGCTGTTACGTGAACACAAAATATATACAAATCAATAAATGTAGCTATATACAAATTCATAACAATACAATAACAATAACAATACAATAACTTTACAGTCACTATCACTAAAACATCAGAAGACACAACAAACGATACCTTGTTGCCATTTTGGCAGGGAGCTCACAAGATATTGAAATATATGTAGCAAAGCACACTCCTTGCTTCCTTTTCGTGTACTCTCTATGACAGTTAACTTTCTCCCATTATATCTGTAGTTATGACAACAAAGTTATATGATAAAGATTCGAAACAACAAAATAGAATAATGATACTACTACTACTAATAATAATAATAATATGGATTAGAATATATAATTAATTGTAAATAAAAACATGCACTGTTTTATATGTCTTTTACAATGAACATCATACAAATGATCATACAGTAGTTAAAAGTCAGCGTTAGATCCATGGGTTTGCCGCGACACGGAGCAGAGACCTGCAGTCCGGTGGTGCAGTCTGTCTCTCTGAAGCAGAGGATGGTGGTCGTCTTCATTTCCGTCATTTATTGAGGAAATACGGTAACTAACCATCACAATTAATGTGAAGTTGTCCCACATTTGTTAATTTCATAGCGACCTCTTGTGGTAGCAACTCCCCCTGTAGGTTATTTGGGGCGGATGTAATAACCTGCCGGATCTTCTTTTATATTGATGCCGTTGTTTTGACTGGTGAAGCTGAGCTGTTGATTACCTGGCAAACGGCACGGTTACCGTTCAGGTGCTAGTTAGCATGGCATGTATGTAGCAGGAATGCTCATGTGAAAATAAACACGGGAAAGATAGTAATCGGTTGTCTGTGCTTGAGTGTGACACTGTTCATCAGTTAAAGCACCCTTTACGGTGGGAGTTATTGGATCAAGGTAGTTGGTTTGATAAAACCGTACAGTAATCAACACTGCAGCCAGCCCCGTGACGGAGAAGCGGAGGTCGGACAGTGTCAACTACAACGAACTGCAGGAGGCTAACGGGCGGAAGAAACCCGGCGGAGCGTCCCGGCCGATCGACAACGCCTCGGACTCAAATTAAGCCCTTGCTTGGTCCGTGACTGTGCTAGAGTGACTTTCATTGTGACTGTTTAGCGCGACGGCATAGGATAAGCCGATCGCCGCAAATGCGCTGTGTTAGCTCATTAGCTTGCCGCTAAGCTAACGGAAGTGGGTCGCCGCCATCTTGGTACAGGTACGGGGACCGGAAGTACGTCATCAAAACAAAGTGAAAGAGTGGGACAATAAAAGTCACCATGGCGGACTGTGGAGAATTAAAGAAAAAGCGTTCCTATGCACAAGGGGTTTTTAATAGGAGGGCAAATGCCATTGATTTTAACGTGGACCTTTTAAATGAACATGACCTCAAACTTGAACTGAGGGCACTCAAGGGCAGTTATGAAGAGATCTGTGATTGCAGTTTTGATTATATTGCTGTTATGGAAGAGGAAGACGCAAGTGGATACAAAATGGATGTAGCTGATGTGAAGAAAAGGCTGCATGATTGCCGCGCAAAGTATCAAGACACAGAGATGAAGGTAAAAAAGACATTGTGGTCCCGCTATGCATCGGGTCAATTTGGCAGTCTGAAGGCAGACCTCAAAGACGTGTTTGGTCAGGCTGAAGCGCTCCAGTCGGGCCACTTGACCCATGAGCAGTATGATTTAATGCACACAGCATTAGAGAGCAGAGTCGTAGCACTGGAGGAGTTCGTGCAGGACTGGGACCGCTACGTCCTGGAAAAAGAGGTGGATGACATGCGGGCCTGCCTTAAAGACTACAAGGAGAAGAGAAGAATGACTATAGTTGCACTGACTAACTACATGCGCCAAAGCAAAGGGTCAGCACATGGCGACCTTGGTGTCCTGGCAAGCGGTGAAGAGGACGAGGAGGATGTTGATGGCAGAGACGATGGACAAGGCACGGCACAGGATGATGGGATGCAAAGTGCGAGTGCAGGCCCAGCCACCAACCCAACCGCTGCTGCGACTGGCAGTGCACTGGATGATAATGTGGACCATCCTGATGGGGCACAAGGCACGGGCCCCCCGTCGGGGTCTCCACAAGCGCCACCGCAGAGGCATCCACCACAGTGGTCCATGAGCCCAACATTTGACCCTGGCTTCTCTAGCACACCGCGGCAGCAGCGAGGAGCGCACGCTGTACTACCGGATAGTGTTGGGGCAGGACGGAGCATGTCTGCCACTTCTCAGGGGTTAATCGGGCCCAGGATTGCGCTTGCACCCCTATGCCTACCAAAGTTCTCTGGAGACAGGAGAAGCTATTGGCGATGGAAGAGTAACTGGGGGACCCTTCAGGCATTAGCTGAACCCACAGGCTCCCCGGAGTGTAGGCTCTTTCACCTGCTGGACAGCATCGTTGATGCTGTAAAACGCGAGCTCAGGCTGTCTCATTGCCGTACTGCGGAGGAGGTCTTCCGGGTTTTGGAGGACTGTTATGGGGACATGTCGCAAATAGCGGACGACATTGTACTGGAGCTACAGGATTTACCAGCTGTGCGCAACAACCAACCAAGGGAGGCTTTGCAGCTGATCCAAGCGGTGGAAAGGGCGCTGTTGGACCTTATAGACTTGGGTTGTGAGGACGCCATAAAAAACCAGCTGGTGATCCGGTCACTTGAAAGTAAGCTGCCGGATAGTATGAAAGAAAGGTGGCTTTTGTACCGGTGCGACGCGGCCAGCAATGTCAACCCACGTAACCGGTTTGACAAACTATGGCAGTTCCTGAGAGATCAGAAGACGGTTCTGGTGCAACTGGAGCAGTTACAGATCACCAGACGACCAAACTCTGCCAGAGCAGGTGAACCGAGCCCTCGCGAAAAGCCAAAGGAAAGACCAGGGGACCGAAGGCAGGAGAGACGTTCATTTACCAAGGCCACGGCAAGTGAGGCGAGAGGAGAATCAGCGCAAGATCCTTGCTGTATGTGTGGTGAAGAGGGGCATACTGGACGTTTATACCACTGTAAGACATTTAAGAAAGCCAACCCATCAGAGCGGAGGGCTCAGGTGAAAAAGATAAAAGCCTGCCCCAAATGCTTGGATCTCCATGGGAAAGACAGTCCGTGCAATAAAAACTTTCTGTGTCGCAATGACGAATGTAAAAGAGGTGACGCCCCTCCAGATCACCACTTCTTCCTGTGCCTCAAATCACCAGCCAAAAAGGACACCACTAGGGGAGAGACCAAGGGGGAAAAGAGGAGAGAACCCCGTGGTCCAACCGAAGAACAAGAGACTTTGTTTGCTAGTCTAGGTCTGACCCCGGAGCAGCTGGAGGCCGTTCGTAAGGCCTGCACAAATAAGGTGTCCTCAACAATATGTGCTGGCAAAGATCTGGTGGATAAGGGTGGACCGGAGGAGCACCCGGTCCTCATGATGTTGGTGGAGGTCACGACCAAGAGAGGAGACTGGGTCGGAGCCCTAATCGATTTAGCCTCCGATACCAACTATATCACTCACCAAGCAGCAGAGAGGCTTGGATTGTCAGGTGAGCAAGTCACACTGGTCGTATACGGTGTGGGTGGTATGGAGGCGAGGGTTGAGACAAAGAGGTACTGTGTGAGCATAAAAGTAGCCACAAAAAAGGGGACATGGCGGCTCCATGAGATGCTCTGCTATGGACTAGAGGAGATCGCCAGAGTGGACCATACAGTGGACTCGGAGCGCCTGGAGAAATTCTTCCCAGGTGTTGTCAAACCAGGGCAGCTGACCCGCCCGGAGAAAGTTATCAGTACCCGGGAAGGTCGCCTTGCCCCCCAGCGGATGATGAGGTGCGGCGATCTGGTGTTGTGGGATGGTCCACTCGGAAAGACCGTCAGTGGCGTGCACCCGGACCTTTTTGAGGACATTGAGGTGACCGCGCGCCACTCATCGACCCACTTTGCATGCTCCATGAGGGCGGAGTCCAGGAGAGTCGAGGTCCTCCATAACTACTGCCCCAAGTTAAAGAGCAGCGTGGAAGTCGGAACCACGGCTGCATGCAATGCTGAGATCGTCAAGTGGGTGCAGTGGGACAGCATCGGGGCCGCCTGTGACCCTGTGTGCGGTGGGTGTCGGTGTGGAAAGTGTGCCCCTGGGGGGAAGGAGATGTCACTTGCTGACGAGAGAGAGTTAGAGGTTATCAGGGGAGGTCTGACCTTCAAGTTAAGCGACAAACACAGTGACAAGCCCCACTGGGACGCCAGGTACCCCTGGAGGGAGAACCCAGCTACCCTGCCGAACAACCGCGAGGCTGTCAAGGCGGCGTTCCTGAAATCGGAGAAGCGCCTAGAGAGGGATCCGAAGTGGAAGGAGGCTTACACGAGGCAGGTGCACGACATGATAGCCAAGGGGGCCGCGATCAAGCTTTCCAGGGCTGCGTTGGACAGCTGGAATGGAGCTGTGTGGTGGGTGAACCACCTGACAGCACCCAACCCACACTCTGTCTCCACCCCGGTGAGACTAGTCTGGGACAGCAGCCGGGAATTCAGGGGTGTTAGCCTGAATGGCATCTTGCTGAAGGGCCCAGACGTCTTGAACCCCATCCGGGCGGTCCTGCTCCGTTTCCGGGAGGGGGAGCACGCGGCGGTTGGAGATGTGTCCAAGATGTACAACTCCGTGTGGTTGGAGGATCAGGAGGTGCATGTCCATCGCTTCCTGTGGAGGGACTCTCCGGCGGATGACATTGAGGACTACGCCGTGGTACGTGTGAACATGGGCGATAAGCCGGCTGGTTGTATCGCCCAGGTGGCCATGAGGGAGACCGCCCACCTGCCACAGTTCGTCGACAAAGTGGAAGAAAGGCATGTTATCGAAGACAACGCTTATGTGGACGACATTCTGGTGTCCCACAATGACCCCCAAAGACTGAGCGAGATCCTTCAGGGGGTTGAGGCCATCCTTGCAACCGGGGGGTTTTACCTTAAGCCGTGGGTGCAATCTGGCCAAAGTGGGAGGCAAGGCGGTGTTCCCACTAAAACTGAGACTATCGTGTTGCCCAACCAGTTACGTGATGAGGACAACAAGGCCCTGGGAGTGGGTTACCATGTGGGGGAGGACAAACTTTTCCTCATGGTGGCCGTTAATTTCTCTGCAAGGAAGAAAAAGATGCGCACCGAGCTCGACCTCACCATGGAGGATATAGAGGAGAAGACACCGGATCCCCTTACCCGTCGTATGTTGCTGAGCCAGGTGGCCGGGCTGTATGACCCCCTTGGTCTGGCGACGCCCCTGAAACAGAAGGGCGTCATTCTTGTCAGGAGGGCCTTTCAAGAGGCCGGGACATTGACTAAGGATACGTGGGACAAGCCACTGTCTGGTGAGCTGCGTGGGAGGGCGATCGAGCTCTTCAAAGAGTATGTCCAGCTGAGTACCATCACTTTCCCCAGGAGTATTACGCCTTCCGGCTGGCTGGGTAAACCCTGGGGGATCACCTTTTCCGATGGGAGCTGTGACTCATATGGGGCGGTTCTCTACCTGCGCTGGGAGACTGCAGGGGGTGTTGTGACCCGGCTCGTGGAGTCAAAGGCTAAATTGACCCCCCTCGACCAGAAGGGCGACGCTGTTAAAGCGGAGATCTGCGGAGCTGTTTTTGCCGCCAGGCTGAAGGGGTACATACTGAAGCATGGGCGGTTGGAAGTGGGTAGGTGGTACCACTTCGTCGACAGCCAGACTGTGTTGGGAGCCATCCAGCGGGAAAGTTATGGGTTCCAAACTTTTTTCGCTAACCGTGTTGGTGAGGTCCAGAAGGCCGGACCGGCAACAGACTGGTGGTGGGTCCCCAGTCAGTACAACGTGGCCGATCTACTCACGAGAGGGTGTTCCCCTGAACAGCTTGAAGCAGACTCCCTGTGGCAGAGAGGTCCCGAGTTCCTGACCAGAGCGGTGGAGGAATGGCCCATGAAGTCTGCTGCAGAGGTGGCCTCCGGTACCAGGGAGGTCGTGAGTAAGCTCCAAAGGAAAGCTTTCTCCGCAGTCATTACAAGGGCCCAGGCAAAGAAGTTGTCTGCTTCAGGTGGTCCTAATGGTGTCGGTGCCATGGTCGGGGAAGCGGCGATCACGTGGCATCCTACGGTCGATAATAAGGGATCCTCGCCAGGTGCTGCTACAGGGTCTTCTTCGACAGCACCTAGTACCTGCAGTACCAAGAGGTTTTGGGGTTCGGCTCTTGTAGGACAGGTGAATCTGTCGAGGTTTGCTACACTAGCCAAACTCTGTGGGGCTGTGGGATACGTCCGCAGAGCCGTGCACTCCTGGTTACTCGGTAGAAATCGAACCGGCGAGCAAGAACAGTGGGAGGCAGTACTCACAGTCCAGGAGCGAGAGGAGGCATTCAAGGACTTATGTCTCGCTGCCCAGACTGGTGTGGCCTTCCCCACGACGACACTCAACCGTCTGGTTGTGAACAAGGACAGTGCAACGGGCCTCTTGTTGTGCCACGGCCGGATCCAGTCTGTTGACAAGGGGGGACCTGGGGTCCCGCTGATCCCCTACAAGGAGCAGATCAGCACCCTCCTTGCCGAGGAAGCCCACCGTGCCAACCATGAAGGCGTTGCCGGCACCCTCCTTCGGATGAGGAAAAGAGCCTGGGTGGTGCAAGGCCCTAGAGTTGCTCGCAAAGTTGTAGACTCGTGTATGCATTGCCGGAAGTGCAGAGCCAAGTTATACTCTCAAGTAATGAGCAATCTCCCTTCTGTATGCACCGGGCCAGCGGCTCCTTTCGAGTACACAACGCTGGACCTGTTCGGTCCATACACAGTCAGGGACGTTGTGAGGCGGCGCACAAAGAAGAAGGTCTGGGGCGTGGTCTTTAGTTGTATGGCCTCGAGAGCGATCCATGCAGATTTGGTCGAGGATCTATCGACTGAGGGCTTTATCAAAACTTATCAGCGATTTACCGCCCTAAGGGGTCATCCCAAAAAGCTCTGGTCCGACCAGGGCACCAACTTCGTGGGGGCCAGACCTGCGCTGGAGGATCTCTACAGCTTCCTGGCGGGTATCAACAAGGAGGAAGTCCAACGGAGAGCGGTTGTGGCTGGAACTGACTGGGTGTGGGAGTTTAGTCCTGCGGACTCGCCACATCGGAATGGGGCAGCGGAGGCAGCTGTCCGTGTGTTGAAGAGGTCATTGAGCAGTGTTGGGGAGGAGGGTGACTTGACCATCCTAGAGTTCCAAACCCTCCTCTTCCTGGCTGCCAACCTTTCCAATGAGAGGCCAATCGGGGCCAGGGCTCAGGTTCAGGAGGAGACTGTGGACGTTGTGACACCGAACTCGTTGCTATTGGGTCGGGTGGGGCCCAGAGGTGACACCCAGGGTTTTGAATTCCCTACCTACCCGTTCAGTCGTCTGCGAGCAGTCCAGGTGGAGGTGGATAAGTTTTGGAGACGTTGGAGCCAGTTGGCAGGACCTCACCTGTTCGTTCGGCAAAAGTGGCATTCCCCTGCCAGGAATGTCGTTGCCGGAGACCTGGTATGGGTTGCGGACCAAAACGCCCTCCGGGGTCGGTTCAGGCTGGGTCGTGTCGAGGAGTCATGTCCAGACGTAAAGGGTGTTGTCCGAGACGTCAAGGTGAGGATTTGTCATAGCCTTCCCATCAGCCTGTGCCAAGCAAGGAAGGACAGGGAGCCGTGTCCTTCCACCATCCTACATAGAGACGTCAGGAGGCTGGTGGTGTTACTGCCAGTAGAGGAGCAGGAGGGGGCGTCGCTTGCTCCCCTAAGTACCTAAGAGGTGCTGGAACTTTGAGCACTTGAAGGCGGGACTTGGACTAAATCTGTTTCACTGAACAGTTATATGTTGTTTATTTATTTTGTCACCTGAGAGGTTTTGCATATTCTGTGTATTACATTGTTGTATTAATAATAGTTATTGTGGCCTACTTGGTCAATGACAAGTAGCCCAAGTGGGAGGTGTGAAGTTGTCCCACATTTGTTAATTTCATAGCGACCTCTTGTGGTAGCAACTCCCCCTGTAGGTTATTTGGGGCGGATGTAATAACCTGCCGGATCTTCTTTTATATTGATGCCGTTGTTTTGACTGGTGAAGCTGAGCTGTTGATTACCTGGCAAACGGCACGGTTACCGTTCAGGTGCTAGTTAGCATGGCATGTATGTAGCAGGAATGCTCATGTGAAAATAAACACGGGAAAGATAGTAATCGGTTGTCTGTGCTTGAGTGTGACACTGTTCATCAGTTAAAGCACCCTTTACGGTGGGAGTTATTGGATCAAGGTAGTTGGTTTGATAAAACCGTACAATTAATGATGTAACATTAAATAAAACATACATAGCGGTCGGAAATACTAATATTATTTATTGTTATTTACTAGTAAGCCATGTTCTAAGCGAGATAATATATAGTGAATTGGCCGAAAAACAACTCCCTGAAACCCCATTACATATGTGTGTTTACAGGGCATGTGTTGTCTGATATGAACTTCTGTCTTTTTTATATGTATGAAATGTTTTATGTGAATAAGGATCATAATTTTTAATGCGATCTTTAAAGTTCTGCTTTCCATGTCAACAGGGCATCCTAAGACATGAGATGATTTCGAGGCTCAAAAAAAAGTTAGTCAGCTCTCTCAAGAGCACCTCTTGACTTGGACTTCCTGCTGTTCACATGTCGACAAGAGCTCTATCTATTTGAAGCACTGTCAAGGCATGTAAATATCTCCCCAGAACTTGTACTGCCCTTACAGGAATTGCTCAGGCATTGCAGAATTACCGGGTGTTTCAGCCAGTATGGTCAAGACTTTACAGACCAGGAGCTGGATGAGACAGTCCAA
The DNA here is from genome assembly GCF_040436345.1 of Pagrus major. Lineage (NCBI taxonomy): Eukaryota > Metazoa > Chordata > Actinopteri > Spariformes > Sparidae > Pagrus > Pagrus major. The sequence continues at coordinate 32,007,872 of NC_133216.1, forward strand.
CAAATAAAAGCTGAAATGCCAGCAGCAGGCTACCACATGGTGAAAGGGAGGCTGAAGTCACTTGGAATACATGTGCAGTGGAGGAGAGTTGCTGCATCAATGCACCGAGGAGACTCACTTGGGATTCTTTCCAGTTCCTATAATATCTGCAACACATTGTTGCTCATGTCAGAAAATGCTTGCTTCCCCATATTAATATTTGACTATTTAAAATAAGTCAGTTTGTAATACAACTTCAGCATTAAATACTGGTACCAAGCATGAATAATTAAAATTAAATTCATTTCAATCAAATGCAAGGGTGTTTTCCATGTTGCTCATACTGAAGACATGAAGAACATGTTCACATACGATGATAGCAAAGTAGAGAGTGAATGAGGGGAGATATCAGATGAGTCAACATGATTTCATTCATTTTGTTGCCCCAGTCCACACTGCCTTTGATTCCTGTTTCCAGATAAACCAGGATGTTTGTTGTGGGCTATTACTAGACAGAATTTCAACATGTAATCTGGGATTGTAGTGTTAAAGGTTTAGTAATGTAATTTCTTATACTCTGTCACTTCTTGGGCTGTAATTTTGTAGACCAGGTGCAAGCTTATCCAGGCGCACTTTGCAAGTTTTGTGCGCTAGAGTTCTGTGCATTATTCCTTACTGACAGATTGCTACACATTTTAATCATCTTTGTGCTTGCACCTCAGGTTAAGAAGTGATCAAGGCGTGGAGAATGTGGAAATTGCACGACACATGTTCACCATCCGTGGAACTGGCCGAAGAAGTTTCCTGTCTGGAAAAAGTGTCCACAATGAAAGGTATTTTCAAATTCTGCACGCCTGTCCTGGTGTTGGGATTGGTCTGAGATTCTCAGGCTGTTACCTGTCCAAACTCGAGTTGGTGCTGACCGAATTGACCTGATGATCAACACTCATCTGACCTGACTGAGCCCCGGTATAAGCAGAAGTGCAAGATACAGCAAAATAAGATAATACTGCCATGCTTGCACTAAAGCCAAAAACAAGTCGTTTCTGACATGAAATATGCCATAATTTATTACACATGGCACCAATAAAAATGGAAATCCCAGCTCTGAGTAAATAAAAGGTGTGAAAAAACAAAAACACACTGCTAAATCTGAACAGCACACCCATCACTGTAATATTTAAGCTTCAATTAAGAGGTTGAAATAATGTTAATTTCTGTCTTTGAAGGATTGAACGCTTGTGCCGTGATGTCAGGACATGTGTCACATCAAAATATTACCGTGATCTCCATAACCTTGAAACTGATCATCTTCTTAATGTGTCCTCCAAAGGTAAGGGTCATTTGGAGTAAAAAACAGATGATGCTAGTCCTTGTAAAATTGGTAAGTTTCAACAGGATTAGATTGGTTGACAAATGTCAGGGCTACTGTAATGAACATTAATGGAATCACGGTTCATTGCAGATCTCTAACTTTTGAATTATCAAAATGTTACAAAAACACTAGAAAAACCATCATGGATTAATTAATAATTTCAAAAGGCAACCCTGTACTTAATGTTAAATTGTATAGGCTGTGTTTGATGTGCACCTATAAACGTAGTGATTTACTACTACCCTGTCCTCAACAGAAGATCTTCTTGCTGTGCACATGACCTTCTTTCCAAAACTGAAGGCAGACCTGGAGGCTTTTGTCGAGGCCTGGAACAACCACCCTCTCAGAAGTGAAGGGAACAAAACTCCTGAACAGCTCTGGCATGCAGGAAGGATGCTCAGACCAGTTGACCAGCCGGAGAATCCTGAGGTTACCTTTTCCTTTTTAAATGACTGCAATTCTCCAGTGTACCATTCAAATTATTTTAAATTACTTAACCGTTATTTTCAGGTGAAAAGTTACAGAAATTTGCTTTAAGTACTTCACTTGGGTACAGCATTTTCATTTGCTTTATTTATATGGCACCAAATCACAACATATATCATCTCAAGGCACTTTTCATCGTTATAATGGAGTATTTCAATTTTCTGCCTCATGACTTCAAGTCCACTACAACTTTGGGGATAAAATATGCAGTTTCATTTAAAAAAAATTGTTTGCATATTACAAGCTGTATCTATTAAAGCCCATTTCTGAGAGTTAAAGTAATGAGTATTGAGTTATAAGATAAAAAGACAAAAGTGTGAGATACGTATATGTAGTTTTTGCTTCCAATTTGTAACCTTTTCTCATAATTTGGGGTTACTGTACATGTTCAAATAAAGTTATAACATGGACTTAATCATCTTATAAGTATGACTTTGACCTATTTTTTTTTACATTTAAATCATAATAATGATTGTGAATCTATGTTTTTCTATTAATTCTCATAATTTTAAGTCTCATCAACCTTCTATATCAATTAGCCAGCCTAGCACATCTTTAAAATAATTTCATTCATCAGCCATCAGATTAGTAACAAAAGTGTTTTGTATCATTTAACTTTACCTTAAACTATAACGTTTATTCCCAGAAAATTAGTTTTGCACTAGGTACTTTTAATAGCCAACATTACAAAACTTTTACTCAAGTAATTTTTGCTTATGTGGCTGTCAGAAACTTGATATCTCAATTTGTTCAAGTATGCTTTTTTGTTACTTTATACAAAACTGCCTCTAAAGCCAAAACATTTAGGATAACTCATTGCATGTGTTGCTGTAGATATGGAATGAGACATGGTGTGTTACTCTGTCTTCTACAATTTCCAGGATATTCAGGAACCAGACTACGGACGACAGACCATTGACTGGGATGTAGCCACAGACTTCGGAGAGGATGTAGATGGTGCGGTAGTGGTCCCTGAAATTGATTGTCCACTGAATGATCGGCAGCTAGAGGAGATGCAGATGCTGCTCCATGAAAATGGAGACACTGACAGCCGAAATCTTTACCGCCTGTGTCGAGAGTATGTGGTTGCTGCTTTGTCTGCAAACTGACCGCTGACTGCCATAGCTTAACGTTACGATGCTGCTCCCTTACTGCTGTAGCAGCGTTTTCCATACCCCCTCCACCTTGGAAATCTGTTGAAAATGTTTGTAATTTGGATATTAATGAGATACAATGAAACTGAATTAAATGCCTTTTTGGTCTTAATCAGAATGTTTTGAGTGTTTAACTGTCAAGTGCCGTCTCCTGTCCTCAGCGCTGTTGCAGCCAACAAACCAAACATTAGCAAATTTTGGGGTTTTAGTAAAAAGAGTTGTGAAACATTGAAAGCAGATCTGGATTAAAAATTCAATGAAGAAGAAATCCAAAAAATGAGCCATGATGGAAAACTCGTGAGAACTCGTGTCCTCCTCTGAGGTAAAACACACCTCAAGTAAAAGAGGCTGATAGGCTATTTTAGTGCCTACTGAAGTCAAATCCAAAATGGATGGCTGTTGTGAGGTTTTTCTCAAAATCCTCAAAGGTTTCAATGTGCTGTGTGGGAAATGTAAGCCCTGTTGCACAAACGTTTTCTGTGGTGAAGCAAAGGCTGTGTTCCCCGTAGTGGGTTTGACAGTCATGGGTAAAGCTGATTGAAATTTTGAACGTCTCACTTTTGGTTTCTATCAGTGGCAGATGTTCTTGTCCCGTCACCCACTGTAAGAAACTCCTCACAGTTAAAAGCTCCCCCCTGCCTGTTGTTCCAGGCACAGCTGACAGGTGGCTTTCCTGGCAGGAGATCCCCTCTTCTTCATCGTTTTCTTTGCTCTCCTCCTCTTCTCATATATATAAATACAAAGATATAAATTAAAACATTGCCATTGGCACAGTGCCCTTCATCATAAAGAAGGAAGGTTTACCAAATCCGAAAAGATAAGAATCACACATGCTCCACTCACAAGTGCAGTAAGGTTTGTAGATCACATGTTTGAACATGTATGTGTATGGGATAATATATTGATAACTAATGTTAATGATACTAATGTAAACTGATTGTTCCCCAGTCTTGGGCTGTGGTTGCTATGCTATAGCTTCCCTAGCAATGGAGCAGCAGTGATTAATATTTGCATCGGTCATCTGTCCAGAAATAACCACCGCAGAATTTTGGTGATTGAACAATCAGAATCGAGTGTCATGCTCTAATTCATTGTATGTTGCTGCCCGTGTTGTTCTTTTAACACCAATGGAAGGTGGAAGTAAAAGATGTGAAATGGGCACAATGTTAAAGGGATAGTTTGGATTTTTGGACAGTAAGTTGTATGAAATACAGACAGTGGATGCAAAGGTGTCACATTGTTTAACTAATCTCCTGCTCCGAGTTATCGCCCGTTTCTTACCAGAAAAATAGCACAGGAGACATGAGGGGGACATGAAACCAAGGGTCTGACATATGCGATGATGTTTGTTGATAAAATAGTGTAACATAACACACGCATGTTACTTTGTAGAGCAAAACTTGTTGGTATGGTGACCCCATCATGAGGGGAGCATGAAATTGTTGGTTTTGTGACCCCCTCATATCTCCTGTACTATTTTTTTGGTAAGAACACGTAACACCTTTGCATCCACTATACTACTGGCATGCATTTCATACAACTTAATGTGTAAAAATCCATCTGTCCCATATTATGAAAAACTCACTTTTTCTGGGATTTGGGGTGTTATTTTGGGTCTATGGTGCTGCCACATGCATAAAAACTTTGAAAAAAAACAACCATCTGTGCTTTTTTGAGTGAGATACAGATTTCTGACGGTGTCTTGCCTGCAGTTTCCAGATGAGCGAGTCAAATTCGGCATCGGTCACCGACGTCATTGACTGATCATTTGAATATTCCCACCCACAGTGTCCACCCACCAGGTACAGCATTACCGTCTCGGAGATCTGCCATTACGCTATCGAAAGCACCATATCGAAGCGCAACGAGAAGTGTTCTGTTGTTGGTTGTGAAAATCAACATAAGTGCTTATATTCTGTCCCAGCTACAAAAGAACATGTAATGTATTGCTGAAAGAACCACACAGGAGCATAGAGCTGAACTGTGTTGTACTTCCGTGCTGCGAGCATACATGAGTCATGACGTCACACGGCTACTGCAGGCACAGTTATCAACACTGGTGCTTATGAACACAATATGTTACATCTCCCCTCCTTAGAAAAAATAGACACATTAAACAAACTTTACTGCATTTCACTCAACTTCAAACCAACTCAGTACTGCTCATTTGTTACCTGAAATTCTGTAACTCGGACATTAAACATGCATTGTTCAATATATGCAGTAATATCAGCTTTTAAGAAAAATAACAAGGAAGAAATAAACAGAACAGAAATACAATTACTTCTTGTATCTTTTTTTTTTTTCACATAACCAGGAGGAAAGTTCACTTGCTCTTACTTTCTCAATATGAACATAACTTGTCAAGCTTTAGTCAGCTACAGGGTCAGTCTATCCAGGGGCTTCACAACTCTACCCAGCCTAGTGGTGCGCTGTGGCTGAGCTTGAGTGGGGCCCACAGGCACTTTGGGGGGTGAGTGGGGCAGTTCAGGGGGGCAGGAAGGATGTGTCTCCTTCTCAGGCAGACTTGGGGGGTCAGTCCATTGTTCATCGCACACGTAGTGGTGGGAACTGTTAGCTGCCGCTGTGCTTCTGCGCAGATGTTGGCTGTTGTGGCAGTACTGCTTGCCTCCACACTCCACCACGTAGGACTGAGGAGCACTGTATGGCAGCTGGTAGCTTATTGCGAGGTCTCTTGCCCATTAACAGCTGTGCAGGTGACAGACCTACTGACTCATGTGGAGTAGTTCTGTAGTCCATCAGTGCAAGGTGTTTGTCTGTTGCTTTACTCCAAAGTTTCTTCACTGTTTGCACTGCGCGCTCTGCTTCACCATCTGAGTGCGGCGTGTGTGGTGAAGATGTTTTGTGTGCTATTCCATAGCTTTCACAGAAGTCTTTGAGCTCCTCTAAGGAGTACTGACGGCCATTATCTGACCGGAGCAAGGATGGGATACCATGTCTAGAAAACTGAGCTTTAAGAGTCTCTATGACGGTGTGGCTTCTCATGTCCTTTAGCTCATCCACTTCAATGAACTTTGAGTAGTATTCCAAAAGCAGAATGTACTGTTTTCCATCAAACTCAAACAGATCTGATGCCACCTCTTCAAATGGCAGCTCTGTCGGTTTCAGGGGATGTCTGGGCAGTTTGTTTTGAAAGTCAGCACACTTGCTGCAATTTCTGACCGCCTCCTTAATTTCTGCACTCATGCCTGGCCAGTAAAGCACTTCACGTGCTCACTGTTTGCTTTTCACCATCCCAGATGAGACTGGTGAATGAGTTTCAGCATACGCTCCCGCATGGTGGGGGGAACCACAATGCGTAATCCTTTGTAAATGAGTCCGTCAGACGAAACCAGTTGACTTCTTGAGTCCCAGTACGGCTGTACAGGCACGGGTGCATCTCATCTGCATTCAGGCCAGCAACTTTGAATTGTCTGTAGGAGAAGGCTTAGCTCCTCTTATGTGCACTCCTTCAGTTCTGTGTATTTTTGGTCGCTGACTGAGACAAAGCTGAGCATGGAGACACATTCTACTCCATCGATCTCTGGCGTGCACTCTGAAAGCTGTGCTCTGGACAGCATGTCGGGCAACTCCATGTCTTTTCCTCTCCTGTACTTAACTGTCAGGTCGTACCACTGCAGACGAAAACGCATCCTCTGGATGCGCATTGGAGTGGACAGAAGTGATTTTTTTGTAGATGTCTTCGAGAGGTTTGTGGTCGTTGAAAACTGTGATATGCGTGCTGAATATGTAGTTGTGAAACTTTGCACAGGCATGGACAATAGAGAGCATCTCTTTTTCAATTTGCGCATAGCGCGTTTCTGCATCAGTCAGTGACCTGGACGAGAAGGCTATGGGCTGCCCATTCTGCAGGAGAACAGCTCCTAATCCATTACTGCTGGCATCACAGAATATTTCCACGGGTTTTGCGGGGTTGAAAAACTGTAGCACTGGTGGATCCATGCACAACTCCTTGAGTCTGGCGAAGGCTTTCTGCTGCGGTGGTTGCCACGCGAACTCCACATCACTCTTTAGAAGTTGACGTAGTGGAGCGTCCACTTCACTGAGGTTCGGTATGAACTTTGAGAGGTAGGTGACGAAGCCCAGAAAACGGCGAGCACCTTGTTTGTCAGTTGGTTGCGACATGTGCTGCACTGCTTTGATTTTAGCTGGGTCAGGCTTGAGCCCATCAGCAGTTATCAGATGACCCACATATGGCACCGTTGGTTGGCTCTCAACTACTTTGCGCAATATTGTGTCATGCTCCTCCACTGAGGGGGCTGCCACTAGGATGTCATCCATGACACTTATGACTCATCTATGATGCGTTGAAAGATTTCAGGGGCGCATTTAAGTCCAAATGGGAGCCTCAGCCATCGGTACCTCCCGATTGGTGTGTTGAAGGTCATGAGGTGGGATGAAGCCTCATCCAGTTTTATCTGGAGAAATCCTGATTTGGCATCCAGAACTGAAAACACTTTAGCACCAGGCATTGTTGACACAACCTCTTCTATGGTGCGCATCGGGTGGTGCTCTCTCTTTATGACCTTTTTTAAGTCACTTGGATCAATGCAGATTCTTATCTTGCCATTACGTACTACAGCTACCATTGAACTCACCCACTCAGTAGGTTGACCAACTTTTGTAATGTAGCCGTCTTCCACCATCTCACGCAGCCTCTCTATAATCTTTGCTTTAAGTGCGGCGGGTTGGCGGCGGACAGGATGGACCACACCCCTGGCGTCCAGATCGATCTTGATGGCGTATGTACCTGGCAAGGTTCCGGTGGTGCGTGTCAGCTCTGGAAACTCATTCAGACCTGTAGATACACTCTGTGTTGGAGTAAAGGCATTAACGCTGTACATTTTGTCTCTTTCAACAGTCTTTTGCACTGAGTGAAGACGAGCAATCAGGCCCAGAGCCTCCACTGTAGCACAACTGAGCACATTGTCCTGAGCAATGTCCATGATTTCAAACTCTGCACTCACTTCACACTTTTTGTACTTTAGCAGAAGATCAACTGCAGCAACAGGCTTTAGCTTGTGATTTGAGTATGAGCGTAGGACAGTATTGGAATGTTTCAGCTCACCTTCATGCATGAGCAACTGGTACCTGTCCAGAGTTAGGGTGTTGCACTTGGCGCCCGTGTCAATCCTAAACAATACTCCCTGTGACAGGATATCCAAGTTTACTGTCCATTTATCATCCCCAGATCTCTCATCTTCCGTAAGGTTGATGTTCAGTATCTGCTCCTCTGAAGAATCCTGGTCTGGTTCAATATTCACTGTGCTGACAGCACGCTTGCGACATACAGCTACCCAGTGATTTGGTTTGTGGCAGTATGAACACACTGATCCCTTTGCTGGGCATTTTCCTTTGCTCCATTTATGCTCTGGATCTTTCCCACAGCTTGTGCAGCTCCTCTGCCTGTTATCTGGTGTTTGTTTCTGGTGCGTGGGTTTTGTCTGTCCTTTGTGCATATACTTATTAGGTGTTGCATGTTTGGGTCTCACAGTCACTACAGACACCTTTGCTTCTTTGACAATTTTCATTTGTGACATTTCAAACTGCTGGGAAATTTCAATAGCTTTCGGCAGTGTCAGCTCCTCACCTCTATCCAGCAGCCTTTCTTGCACTCTTTTTTTCTCTCACACCTGCAATGATTGCATCAATTAATATATCATCCGGATCAGGATATTCACAGTCCATTTTTTTTCCTTTTTGACACCCTCCCCTCTGGCAGGAGGCTGCGGTCCATCAGGACCAAAACCTCCCGCCATATGAACAGTTTCTTCCCCTTTGCAGTTGGGATCCTCAACAAGTCCCGGGACCCCCACCCCCACTGACACTGACACTAACTCTTGCACTCTGGCACTCAAACCCATCACCGCCCTTGAAATCTTTGCATTACATTAATGCAGAATTTGTACATCTTTTATTTTTCATAATTTTTTAGAAATATTTTTTCTTTTTTATATTTATTATAGTCACTGTTTGTTTATTGTTTATTGTCTTCAATGTATGCACCTTATTCACCTAGACAAATTCCTTGTTGGTGTAAAATTCTTCTTGGCAATAAATCTGTTTCTGATTCTGATTTCTGATTCTGATTCTGATGAGTCTCAAATCCTTCAAAAAGTTGTCAAAACTTTCAGTCTGACCTTTTTTCCTCTGCTTGAAGTGATGTCTTGCAATCCTTTTATTCTTTCTTGGTCTGATGTAGCTTGCAAACTTATCCAGCACTTTAGAGGGATCCTCTTTTTCACCCACAGCCCAGGTGAATGTCTTGTACACTTCCCTGCCCTGCTCCCCAAGCCACGTACCTAGCCAGCCGGCTTGTTGTTTAGCTGCTAGCTCCGAGAGCGGACCATCAAAGACGAACGTGACATGACTTCGGAATCTTTCAAACTCGGTAAACTTGGTATAAGTCGGCAGCATCCCAGTCGATCCTCGGGTGCTCAAACTGTGAGGACGCCATCACAAATGTTTATTTTCTGCACTTCAGACTTCTGACACCATGTAATGTATTGCTGAAAGAACCGCACACGAACATAGAGCTGAACTGTGTTGTTTTACTTCTGTGCTGCGAGCATACATGAGTCATGACGTCACACAGCTACTGCAGGCGCAGTTATCATCACTGGTGCTTACGAACACAATATGTTACAGAACAGAAGAGACAGTGGTTGCGTTTCATTTTTAAAGACAACGTGCCAGCTACGGTTCCTGTAAGTTTGTCTGTGTGTGCTAACCACTTCACATCGGACTGCTTCAGTAACGAGGGTCAGTACAAAGCTGGCTTTGCCTCGACACTGACCCTGGTAAAAGTATCAGTCCCAACCATACGGGACCCAGCAACTGCACCTGAGCCACAGGTAAGTGTCGCCACGTTTTGATAGTATTTACAGTTGCTTAAGAGTAATGTGAAGTCAGTTTGAAATTGGCTAACTAGTTAGCTCCGCTTCGGTCCGCTATGCAACAGCGTTTGGAGCGAGTTTAATGTTAATAATATTACGAAGGAGCTTGGTTGTCACAGTGAAAAGTCTGGAAACATGTGCAGACTGGAGACAGACTATGCGAACAGTGTCCAAGAGTTTGGAGACTGTGTTGGAGACAAACACAGCTTTCGCTAGCTGTCAGTGTGTTTTTCAGTGTCAGTCAAAGTTCTGTTGATTTTCCTAAGGAAACAGTCGAAAGTAACTAGGAAAGAATCACTGTAATTATAACCTGCATTAAGAAACAGATGTAGCACAAACCTTTTTTTCCATCTTGTCAAAGTACATCTTGGAACATTTTCTCTCAACCAATCTTTTTCTTTCGTGTTGGGAGTAACGTTGTGTTTTCTTTTCGACATAGCTATTACCGTTACTGTCTTGTAGGGTAGCTAATGTAAGTCAACTCGACTGGGGAAGCAACGCTATCTAACGTGAATCAATGAATGAATTTCAATGAAGACGAATGGCGGCCACCAGATTTTGCTATCATACAGTTGGGTGAATTTAGAGGTAAGTGAATTAACATATGTATTTCAATGTTTTAGCTTAAATTTGACATACATTTATTCATGTAACAATTGATTTTCTGTCTGGCTAAAGTTAATTCATTTTCAGCGTTCACTTAGCTAGCTAGCTTAACAGTCATTTTTAGCTAACGTTACCCAAAGTGGCGCATTTTTAGAAGGTAACGTAACATTAACATAAATTAGCTTTAATACGATTTCTATGATAGGCCAATAACACAAGTGGAACCCGCAACCCTCATATTATGTTTGCAGGGACAGATACGTTAACTCATGTAGCCTAGTAATTAACGTTAGACTACAGGGATTAAAGAATTCCGTCATTGAAGAGCGAAAATGATAATTTCTTAGATCAATGCAGATCTGATGAGAAACAAAATAGAGCGGCTGGTAGGGGGTCTCTCGTCTAGCTACAGGTGAGTCATATAGCCTGCATGCAAGTTAAGTTTTGTCACTAGAGCATTGTGAGATGTATAAAGCATAGCCACATGTGTTTGTTTATAAACATGGGTAAGGTAGCAGGTGATCAGGACTGCACAGCTGTTAACTAGATCCATTTTTCCCATGGAATTATCAATTTACAAGACAGAAACATGGGGAATGAATAGATTACAATGGGTAGGCTTAACGTTTTGAGCATATAATACATAATATTATTCTATTTGCTGCAATATTACAGAATATTTGTTTTTGATTCTAAACTTTAAATGTATCCCTTTAAATCAGTAAATAGAATAATTATTTATATTATATATGTACTATATTTGGTTGCACAGCCTTTGGCCAAAATAACCATGATCAAAAACATCTTGTAGCCAGTGATGTGCTTCCTGCATCTCTCTACTGTCTGTTTATAGCAAACACCAGACCCACCTGACCCTCTCTGGTTGGTTGTAAGTAAAAATCATAATAATCATCAGGACTTTTTCTCAATAGCGATATACTGTACATCACAATATGTGCTCATCTATTTGTAATCAAGACTTGCGTGGTAATGTAAAGTGTGATATAAAACCAAAAATGCAATTTTCAATTATATTCCTTCAAATATTTCGGATCAAATTTAGGAAGAAATTTGGGTTAATATGTGCTTGGTGTTATCAATTTAGACAACAGAATTGTATATCACGATATATGTGACATTTGTCTTAAATTTCATTCTGAGCGGCATCAAAAAAATCCTAAATCTAACTGGCCTAAGCAGATACCTGAAGTGGTTTTTGTCCAAAAAAGGATGTTTAGCTTAGTCATATTTTCTGTCTACTCTATTTATTGATTGCTAAGCTTAGCAAAGATTTGATTTATTTGATCTCTTCAGGACACATGAAGAGGAAGTTTGCCGTGGTGCAGTGGAGTGAAGGGGAGGATTTTGGGAAGCTCAGCGAGATAAAAACTACTCAGCTGTTATTGAATGGCGCCATGGGAAGAAACAACGAGGAGGGTGGCCTCACTACAGAGGCACTGTCATCTTTGTTAGTAGTAAGATAGAGTTACTATGGCTTTAATTGCAGATTGTCCTCTTTAATTTACAGCATTTCAAAATAATTTGTTAGTTGTTCAACTATGAATAGGGTGAGATTCAGCCTGTTTTATCTTATGTGTTAACTTTCATTGCCAACTGACAAAAGACTTTCTCGCATTTGTTGTGTTGTATAAATGATAAAATAGTTTGGAATGTTCTTGGTGGAATGTGTTCACAGCAATAAAACTGTTAAAGTAGAAACTTTAAACATTTAAACAAGTCAACTCTAGTTTTAAAATGTAACTTGTTTAAACAGAGCTCATACTTTTGTTTTAACAGTTTTGTCACCATTTCATCATGTATACCGCACTACAAATGCTAGAAAGTTGTTAGTTGGCAGTGAAACCTTGTTTCAGAAACATGCACCCATCTACACAAGTTAACTTGACTAAAAGTTAATGCATAAGCACAACTTATACATGCTTAATCCCTTAGTTACAACCAGTGTACTGCTGAAAGTGTCCTAACATATCAGTATATCAACTGACAACCATGTCACTTGACATAGCCTCTGTCAATTTGACATTGAAAGTGACATAATAACACTTTGACAGTTGACACCAGGTGGAACAAACCTTTTTGAATGGTTACGTAAGCAGAGAATGCTATATTGAAGGAGATGTTTCTTCAAGGTATCATTATATCAATCATTGAACCATTAGACACTGTAGGCTGAATTGACTGTGTTGTAGGCTACTTTGGCCTAAAGAAGAGTGTTATGACTGTGGTCATAGTTTGTGTCGTTTGCTGTGTGTTTTGCTGTGTGTGTGTGTTTTGATTTTATATGCAAATAGGAGTGTGCCATCCCCAAGAGGTGATTGGTGGAGAGAGATCCGATCCTAACCCGTGATTGGCTGCAGCTGATGACACCCAATATATAAGGAGCCAAGATGGCGGCTGTCAAGAAGAGACAGCACTTCCTCATCCTCTTCCTCTTCCAACCAGCCACATGTCCGTTTGTAAAAGCCTTGGGTGGAGATCAACAAGCTTTTCTTTTGTTTGTTTAAATAGTAAGGGTGGACTGCCCTTTCATTTGAACGTGTTTTCTCCTGTTTTTTCGTTAGTGAGGGAGGTAAGTTTATTGTGATTTTGGTTTTTGAGCTAAGAGATTTATTTTCCCAGATAGAGGTGTTTTGGTTATTGTTTTGGCCTTGGTCCACCCCGAAGTTGCTTCCTTAGTTATATTTATAGTTGTTGATCCATTAAGTTATTGTAAATAAACTATTCTGTTGTATATAAAAACTTGAGAGTGGCTGTTTGGGACTCGGGGAAGATTGGGGACCCGTTTTCATATTGCGCTCTAGGCACCCCTAGACTGGGGCGTAACAAGAGTGATGATAACTAATTGTTTGTTTTTGATATACTATGTCTAGATGTGCCAGGACTCCTACAGAGCATGAGGAATTTAATTGATTCGGCTGCATCTCCTAAGAGATCCAGGTTGGAGCGTACCACACCACCGCTGGCCCTCCCAGGTTGTCCGCAGTCCAGGTCCAGTTCTCCATCTGCCGCTTCACTGCTGTCCATGCCAAGATCTACGCTGACCAATTCCACGTCTGCATCTGTCACTCCATCACTGACTGTCTCCCAGTCTTCTAAAGTAATGTTTTTGTAAAGAATAAATAAATACAGCACATAAAATAGACCTTTTAATGAGTATGGCAGATTTAATGTGCTTTAATGTCTAAAATCTGTTGGGCTGAACAAATCATATATATTCTAACTTTAAATGTTCACCTTGAGTCCTTGTCTAAACAGGTTGAGATCCATCCTGGGACTGGAGTCATGGTTGAGAAACTGCATGGGCCTATGCCCTCAATGCAAATTTGGCCACAGTATTTGTAAGACAGATGCTCGTCTACCACTGGACAAAAATAAATTGGATGCCATTTACAGTACGTTTTCAGCTTTTCAAGGTCATTTATTTGTCATTTTACAACACAGGGTTGCAAAACAAAATGAGTTGTAGCCCCTTCATACATAGAACAAATATACAGATAATTGAATTTGGAATGAAAATAAATTAAAACAATATATACAGTTAATTATATAGCCTATATCTACATATACACGTATACACCTCGGATTCAATAGGTGTTTCCCCAATAGTCTCCGCTTTTGTGTATTTCCTGATTTCAGCCTACTGTACTAAGGTTTTGCATTCTTGTTTTTTGTTTTTCTGTTTTGTTTTTTGTTTATTTTTGTTCATATGTAGGTGCAACTCTTGAGAGGTGGCCAGGGACCCAGCTCTCCAGCATTGGAAGCACGATCAACGCCAAGATTACTGAGCTCTGGTCAAAAAGTAAAAACGTTACTGTGACCACAGCCCTCCATTAAACTGTTTTGTTTGCTCTAAGTTTTACACAAGTGTATCACACAGTCCTTGGCCCTGAGCAAATACTTGTACTGACTACTGTCTGCTGGAAGTATGTACAGCATTTTAACCATACTATGCACTGCTTAGTGCCTGTTTATTGTGAGATATGCGGTGTGCAGGAAAAAAAAAATCACCATACTCGTAATGCGTACTGTAGATGTGCTGGTAGATTACATCAGTGAAGCATGCTACACAGTAGGCAGTACTAGCATTTGCTCAGAGATCTTTGCCGATTTTCAACCTTACCTCTATCTATCTGAGTTAGGGGTATAGTGTGAAAAATGCCTGCAGTTGTTGCAAATGTTCTCTGTCTCTGGGGCCAGCGCTGTCATTTGACGTCACTGCACTCTAACAAATGATGTGCTGGCTCAACGCAAAAAAATTGAGGTAAGAATTTCCATGGATATTTTTAAGTTATTTCAACTTAGCTAGTATTAAGTACATGCCACAAGACTTTTCTAGTTAGGCCAACTCAGTTACTTTAGTTCAATGAACATGATTTGCCTATTCCTCTACAAGCTTATTTAAGTTAAACCAACTTAATTTTAATTGTTTTAAAATTACTCCTTTTAGTTAATCTAACTTATTTATTTTCCTTTCATTCTACTCAGAAATGTCCATGGAAATTCTTACCTCATTTTTTTTTATGTTGAGCCAGCACAATTTTTTTGTACGAGAACTTATTTATCTAAGTCAGAAAATATCACACATTGAAATTCCACTTTTATGATCTGTTTATTCAAAGAGCCAGCATCTCACTTAGATGTGAACATTTTCGCGGTGTGTCATTTTAAAGCAGAAGTAAGTGATATATTTGTGTTAATATAAGTCTTAAATAGTTATATCTTCCAACAGCAATCACTTACATAGAGTGTTTGGTCTGAAACACGGGTCTCTCAGTCCCTCTGCTCTGCTCTGAGCCGAGGAGAAAACATTTATCGTATCCTACAGTTTTTATCCAATGAGGAGAGAGAACGGCATGCAGGGCTGTGTGTGCAGCCAAGGAACGCCGTGAATGTGGCGACGTAGGGACGAGGACTGTTATGGTGCGTTCAAGGAAACTCGTATTTTTCCGACCGTGAAGTCGTACCAGTTCGATCTGGTACGAGTTCACCGGTCGGAAGTTACCGTTATAGTGACTTCCACTAAGTTCCCAGCAAACATTTCCTCGACCTGGGTCGAGATGGAGACGTCCAATCTACGTCGCGTCACGTCGTGACCTTAATTCGACAGTTTTTCAACATGATAAAATAACATCTGAGTAAATATGACATACATAATGAGTCATTTTAGATCGGATTAATTGGTTAAATACTGCCAGCAAACATTTTCTCAATCCGCGTCCAGATGACGACATCCATCAGACGTTGCGTCACGACGTGACTTTATTTAGACTTTTTTTCGACATGATAACATTAGGGGGGATACGATCTCACATAACACATATTTAACTAAAAAAAACACTGCCAAGAATGATTTCCTCTATCTACTGCTGTCTAGTGCTGTGTGGAGATGAAGACATCCAGTCAACGTCCAGTCATGTCAGGACGTAGATTCCACCTCTGATTAACGTTGGGCAGGCGGATGACGACGTCATTTCAACGGCGTTTAGACGGCATCGGTTTACGTTGTTAAAAACTATTCAAAATGATGGAAATATGTTTGTGAATGGGAGAAAACAATGTAGTACCATCAAGTGTATTGGCGGGGTGGGCTTAAATGTTTGTTATTCTAGCATCCATCAAGGAACTATTTTCCTCGCGTAGTGAACGCACCTGGTTTCAGCTGCGGTGCGGCAGCAGAAGAAGTTTGGAGTCGGCGAGGAGAAGACACAGACGCGTGTGAAAGGTGAGCTTCGAAAAATAGTGTAATTTAAAATGAAAATGTGCTTGGTAAGACATTATACGTTCATGAGTTACATGTTAAAGTTCTGTTTTTGTTGCTGCATCGTGTAATGTTACAGATATCTGCTGCATGTTATTCGTAACCGAGCGGCGGCTAACAGTAAGCTAGCATGCGAAATAGCAAGGCCTACCCTGATACATCGAGTGTAGCATCGATGATAAACCGAGTATATGTTCACAAAATGTACATTTTAAATTCAAATTCATACCAAGGAAACAGAGTGACCTCTTAGAAAAAGAAAAGTTTGCTGCTGTGAAAACTGTATCACTGCATTATTTTTTTATCATAAGCAACATGCATGGCTATGACCTAACAGTATGACAAACATTTTAAGATCATGACACACTAACGTTACTGAGCTTGATGATGTCATATTTAGCTATCTCTACCTGAAACAGGACTATATTTTTGTGTCTCTGTCTCTCCCATAGGCCTGTATTGATAACTATCTTTTCAATATCTCACTTTACAGGTGTATTGCTGTGATAAAGAGACGCATACCAGGTAAGATACACACACTAAGGGTGATGGGGGCTTGAATGATTGTGAAGATTTTACCATCATTGCTCTTGTTATACACAGGGCCTAGTAGGCCTATCTATATCCCCACAGCAGCACAGAAACTTAAAGCAGAAGTAAGTGATAAATTTGTGTTAATATAAGTCTTAAATAGTTATATCTTCCGAGAGCAATCACTTACATAGAGTGTTTGAACTGAAACACGGGTCTGTCAGTCACTCTGCTCTGCTCTGAGCCGAAGAGAAAACATTTATCGTATCCTACAGTTTTTACCCAATGAGGAGAGAGAATTAAAAAAATAATAACAACCAGTTCTTCTCAGAAACATGCAGAGGGGCAGAGCAGCCTTGATTCTTTCTTGACTCAGAATACAGTTTTTCTTTAAAGGAAAGCTTTCATTGTGTGTTTTCTTCATATTGCATTGCAGTAGCCTATTTAAAGTGATCATAAACAACTAATCAATAGGTACTGTTTGCTAATAAAGGAGTGATAATAATACAGTAAATGCTTTGAATGTCTTAGATATAGCTGTGCAGTATTCTTAGTAGACCGGATAGCAGCAGATGATAGAAGGGTCATTAACCAGAAGAGACAGGAGACTTTTATTTTTTAGAGACTTGAGACTTGACTTGAACTCGTGACCAAAGACTTGAGACTTGATGAAGTTTCACCCCACAAAGACTTGAGACTTGACTTGGACTTGCAAAAAAAGACTTGTGAACATCTCTGAGTAACAGAATACAGAATAGAAGGAATGTTTTGTTTGTTAGTTTTGCAATGTTAAGGTTTCCCAATTTGGAATGTTTTGATTATTTAATAAGATTACAATTTATTTGGCTTTGGCTTCTTTTCAAAGCATGTATTGCTATAAAATACTGTTATCTCAATAAAAAGTGCTGAAACTGATGTATATGTAACGAAAAGAGGCAACTTATTATTTGGCCGGTAAAAAATGTACTTGGCCGGTAGATTTTTTCATCTACCGGTCCCCTTGGCAGGTGAGCCAAAAAGTTAGTTTACAGCCCTGCTCACATATACAGAAAAAAAAAATGAAAACAGGGCCCAGGTTGAAATAAACTGAAGTTGCCCTTCAACTTTCAAGTGAGGCCCTGTCTTGGTCATTGGTGTTACAGCGATTAATGCAAACAAACCCATTTTTGTTTATTTTATTTAATTCGAGATTGATCCTGCAAAGCAAATTCAGTTCCCAAAGACAGTACAGCAGTTTGAAAAGGTCTATGAACTTTTAATGTGCAGCTCTAAATAAAAACTTATCTGGGTTTGGTCTTAACTCTCCTGTCGGCCTTCTGGGTCAAATTGAACCAATCTGTCCACTTCCTCCATCCTTCCTTCTTTCCACAATCTTTTTCCCTTCCTTCCTTCCCTATTACCTTCCTTCTTCTTCCTCCTCTATTGATCCAATTGACCCTCCATTTTTCTTCCCTCCCTCTCTCCCTTCCTTCCTTCCCTTCTTTCCTCCCATCTTTCCCTTTATCTTTCATCCTTCTTTCCCTTCGTCATTCCTTCTTTCCTGTAGATGCTTCCGCATGTATGTGTGTGAGTTCAATGACCATACATCATCTCCAAAGAGTGTATTTTTATTGTAGCTCCGAGAGCATGGAGTGGCAGACTTACTTTTAGCCTAGCAGGCATAAACAACTGAACCCAAACATCCACAAATACACACAGGCGGCGCGACCCTACTGGGCACAACAGGGATCATCATGAATGATCTACATTTTCCCTTTGTACTTCCTTCCTTGACCCAGGTGGACAACAGGATGGTTAAAGAGGAACTCTTAAGGATTCCATCCTCAAACCTGCTCCATGTGTCCCTTAGCTCCAGAGTCCTAATGCTGGTTAAATCAATGACTTGTAACTAATGCCTATAGGCTTTATAAGGAACCATCAGAAGATTCAGGCTACTGTGTGGGTCTAAGAAGTGGTTATGTCATTACTCTTTCAAATCCCAGGACAAAGTCTTACTGTAATTTATAAAGTGCATTTTACATCTGAATAGGTGCTCTATGATTTTTTTTTCTTGTGTCCTCTCTCCAGCTGCTGTGAAAAGATGGAGCATTAAGGCCACAGATGTGGAAATAGAGAATGCAATGATGAATCATCTAAAGCATGCGCCAGCCAGAAGCGGGGGGAAGGAGCAGATCCTCGTCGCTGACTGTTAAGCCTCCTTGGCTATGACCTGACAAAAAATTTGTTCTCTAATAAATATATTTGTTTTACTTGTTTATATGTTTTCAATATAACCAGTTGAATAGATCTTGTCCTGAATGCTTTCCTTTTATTATTCTACCTATTAGTCCATGCACCACTTGTATTTTACAGTATAGCCTAGGTGAACATCACAAGGATATTTTAAACCTTCAGGTTTATTTGCTATCAAAGTTTCCGTCAGGTTCACTTTTCCAAAAATGCTGATGTGATTTGATGTCTTTGACTTTTTGAAGTCAATGCAGCTTGAGATTTTTTTTTTTTGCTAAAATTGAGAAGTTTGTTCAAGTATGTGTAGATTAGAGCATTGAGAATTACACATAGGATATGCAGCACAAGATCTGTGCTTTTCATAGAATTTCTAGATATGATAATGCCAGTTATAGACACCTTTTGAAATGCAATTACATGTGTAGACAAAAAGGTTGAAATGTAAGCTATATTGCAATTCGAAACGACAAAAGTTGAAATGTTGATGTAAAAATTATGCCGTCTAATAGCCGTCGAAAAGACGTCGGTCATGGCACCGACGTCTGAAAAACTTAAATTTCAGCACCTCATATCGACGTGGACTCGACCTCCAAGATCGACGTGAAGTAGACAAGACGTCACGTAGAGACGTTGAAAAGTCGTCTATACGGCGTAATATTGATATGGGTTGTAATAGCCTGCTTTGTAAACCGTAGATATGTCGTCTAAACGACGTTGAAACAGCGTGAACTTATGCCGTCTATGAGCCGTCGAAATGACGTCGGTCATGGCACCGACGTCAGGAAAACTTTCATTTAAGCACCTCAAATAGACGTAGAATCAACCTGTTAGATCGACGTTAATTAGACGTGAGATAGACGTCATGAAGTAGCCTGCTCTGTGAGACGTTGATAAGTCGTCTAAACGACGTTGAAACAACGTAAAATGATGCCGTCTATTAGCCGTCGAAATGACGTCGGTCATAACACCGACGTCAGAAAAACTTTCATTTGAGCACCTCAGATCGACGTCGAATCAACCTGCCTGACCGACGTTAATTAGACGTGAAATAGATGTCAAAATGTTTGCTGGGTTGTGACTTGAAGCTGTAATTTACGATTTCAAAAGCCTGCCTGGAACGCAGCATTAGCGAAAACGACCGGACCACTTACTTCTGCTTTAAGTTATAGCCTACATTGCTTTGAACTAGGTGTAAACTCAACAGTACACCTACATGCACAAGGCCTATACACATTGCAAATAATGTAACATGTCCTCTTGCAGAAATTTGAGGATGGCATACATGTCTTAACTCTCAACACTACACATTAAGTACAGTAATTAAACAACACATTGCAAATACTGTAATGCAACATTTCCTCTTAATTTGAGGAGAGCATAAATGTCTAAACTTTCAACACTACACATACTGTAAACAACACACTGCAAATAATGCAATACTTCCTCTTAATTTGAGACTCTGAACTATTGTATAGTTTAGAGTTTAGACTCTAAAACAGTCTCTCAACAGTACAGATACTATACAGTATTTAAACAACACATTGCAAATATCGCAACATTTCCTCTTACTTTGAGGACAACCCAAATGTCTAAACTCTCAACATTAAATACACAATACAATATTAAACAGCACATAGTAATCAACACATTCCAAACAGCATGGCAACATTTCTTTTTTTAATAAGAGGACATCTTAGATGCCTCTTTCCTTTTCAGCACAACAGCTTATTTTTAAGCATCATTACCTTGGGGCTTGCTTTGAGGTCATCCAGCTCAAGAAAGATCTTTTGAAAGACTTCAAAAGTGCTTTTCAGTTCTTTTGGGTAGCTGAGGTTGAGTGCATATATTAGCCCCATTAGCAAGGCACAGGCTCTGGGAATATCCATGTCATCCATTAGGACCTCGGTTCCCTCCAGGACAATCTTTGCATGGGTTGCAGGTATGCCACCTGTTGGAACGATCTTCATCACTTCGCCTGTGATATCCCCATCACCATCCTGGTTGGTCAGAATCAGCATAAATGTTTTAAGTTTGTTTGTAGAGGGAACATTTCACATGCACATAGTTCTTTTATGTAAACATGCCGCCTGCTATTTGTTTGTTTAATTGTAGAACACATTACACAGCACCACAGTTAGCTCTCAAAAAAAATCACATTTATGTCCATAGATGGTGCTATTGCACCACTGTGGGTCCACAAGGGGGGAGTAGCTGCTCTGCTCTGCTCATGCGCAGCTCTGTAAAAAACACACTCTGTCTCTGTGAACTCAAAGTATCTGATTTACCTCCTCTTTTATGAGCTCCTCCTCCTTTTCCCTAAGGTACACCATTAAGCCACGGATGGCAACTTCCCTCCTTGCCTCCACAGAATTGTCCTGTGAAAAAGAAAAAGTATGTTGAACAGGAAGATGTGTTTTTGGTAGTTACATAAAGACAGAATGATGAGGTTTGTGAGGCCTAATGTATATCATCTCACCTGTAATTTAGTTCTTATTTATATATTTTTTTCCTTAGACTAAGGCATAAACAATTATCTGACATTATATTCCCTCATATGAAATAGAGTTGTCTACATCTAGAAGACAATAAACAATCTTACAATTGATGTTGAATTGCATTTTTGGTCACTTGTACAGTCATGTTCAAAAATCTAATATCACCTTTATGTAAGTAACTTCATTTCATTTATTCGTACCTTTAGGAGGATGTTCTGTAAGTGCTGAATCTTCATTTTTGAAGCCCCTCCCCTTGAGGACAGCAAAGAGATAATTTTTGAGGAGTAGTGGTCCAGCTTTGCTATAAATGTTGTCTCCAGGCTCACAGTCGTGATGCGTTTGAATTCCTGGTTAATCTGAATGGAAAGAAAAGGCACAAATAGGCACAACGTGATAATCAATACAATTTACTTGAACAAAATATCATATACTGTGAATTGTCTTGGAAAAATATTTACCTGAGCTGCGGTGAAAAGAGCAGGCCATCTTTCTTTGAGGTCACTGACGGATGGTTCCTGATTCACAACCTCCTGCCTGCGAATCGAAAATGTCTTTCCCATTTTGTCACCGATGATCTGCGAGTTGTTCTTCTTCCTCACTTCATTGAGGAGCTCCAGTCTTTCACCTTCCAAACTTTCCTCTGTTTCTCCTTGTGGAATAGGGGGTAAATAGTTAACTTCTAACTTTTTCGGCTTTTTAATGTTCTTTGCAGGCGCTTTGTCATGTGGTCTCTTCTTTCTGAGAGAGTTGACATCAAGTTCAGGGCATCCAAGCCCTCTGAGTTTGGACCTATAGTTCCCCATCTTGTATTTCAGACGCTGTTGCCATCCATAACATCCGTTGTATGAACCTGCTTCTTTAAGGCAAGGATACTTCAGAATCAACGCCTCAGCAACATCTGCAAACTGTGAGCTTGATGGATAGGCCACATACTGAAAGACGCTTTCTGCCAGCCTTTCGAGGATGTCAGAAAGGATTGAGGTGAAGTTGAGTGGAGTTGCATTGTTCTGTAAGCCTCGTTTCCTGCAGTGAGCATCAGCTCGGTATCATATGCAAACCGAGGTACAGGAAATGCAGTGGGCCACCGTTCTGATCGCTGAATCCCATGTTCAGGTGATGATAGAATCAGTGTATCCTGGGAACTGGAGGAGCAACTGCTTTGGATGGTAGTCATCGAAGTACTGTCTGAGAGCACTGTTGCTGCACTATAGGTGGAGATTTCTGATTCACTTTCAAAGGAAGTGTTCACTTCAGTTAAGTTGAGAGTGAATGTGGGAGGTTCAATGTCAACCACCTTTATTGTGTCTTTGTCTTTTATGTCACTTGTTGAGGTAAGACTAAAATAGTCTTCTCCAAAGTCTGCATCTTTGTAATGCAAAGTAAAGTTCCCTTGAACCCCAAATGTTTCTCTAACAACAGATTCAAGTTCAACCACAGTTCCAGGGAGGCCATGAGGTAAGTCAAGTTTCCGAATATCGTGGTCCTGAAGAATGACCCTTAGTTTGGCTGGATGAGACATGGGAGTAACTGTAAGAGAAAAGACACCATTTTAGTTTGATTTACAGAACACATTCACATTTTTCTTTTCTACTAAACATTATGTATCAGAGGAGAACATTGACATTGATTGATAATTACCAGTGATATGGTATAGACTTTTCATCAACTTTGCAATATTAACTTGCGTGGAGTAAGGAATTACACTGGTTATTGTGTCTCTAATCATTAACTTTAATATTACACACTACTGTATATAAATTGTATTTCTTCTTTTTGTCAAAACCGGACACCTGCAAATATGAGCTTCTTTTAGTCTGACTAAATGTTTAAATCCTCTATTTCTATGGCAAATAACAGGGGCCTTTTTTCATCCTCCTAAGGATTCCCATTGAAACATAATGTAATAAAAATTCCAGGACTACAGAATACCATTTCTCATTTTGCATTTTCCAAAATTTCCTTGAAGGTCAAGTCAAACAAATGATATGGTGCTAATGGCCACTATAGTATATCAACATTAATGTAGCGCTTCTGGGTAACCATACGCTTCCCAGCCACAGTGTACGCTGCCATTGGGAAGATGTCAGACAGCTCATTTGGCTCAATCACCTTAACACTTCCTGTGTTTTCGAGTTCAAAGCTTCTAAGGTGTTCAATAAACCATGCATTTAAACATTTAACAATGAACCCAACCTTCCCATTTACAACAGCAATCTGAATCAACCCCACAAAATCTGGAAGACAACCTGTTGATCCGTGTGCCAATATCATTCCAGTGGAGTAACTGGTGCCACTGCAACACACCGTGGTTGCCATCTGGACGAATGACACGCTGGGAAATTTCATTTGCAGTGCTTTTTTTATGTCTTCTCTCAGCACAGTCAAATCAACCATTGACAGTTTTTTTGCCTGGAGAGACGGTGGAACAACTGCACCACCATGTAGATGGTGTGCAACCATTAACTGATGCTTTACTGCAAGAGACAACAGAATGTTCCGGAAGCTGTGGGTATGCCTGACCACACGCTTAAAAAAGCTGTGTTTGGCCTCGAAACGCATGGTCCACAGCGACACAAGTGGACCAAAAGCCTTTATCTGCTGTGGGTAGTGTTCTATAAAATGATGCTTCGGAATGAGTCTTTCCTGTGGGAACGTCTCCATGAATCTATGTCTATGCTCAGAGATCTTGCTTTCAAGGTAACAAATAGTTGACTCTGTATGAGCAGGAGAGAGGACAAGTTCAACTATGTCCTTAAGGTTCAGAAGGACCTGCCATGAGGGTTCACTCTCTGGTATTCTTTCTCCAATTATCAGGGGAAGGAGGCGAAGCAAAGCCCAATTTTCATGGGCATTCCCACCAACAGACTTTCTTTTAGCAAAGGTCGATGGAACTGATTGTGGTGCATCAGACTTGTCTGCCCATCTGTATGGGAACTCCTTGATCAATTTATTAAGTTCGTCAAGTGTGAAATATTTTCTTTTGATCAAGACATTTTAGGCACAGTGCCATTTCTAAAGGTACAATACCTTCGAAGAGGTCATGGAGTAAATCAGGTGGGTAGCCTGATAAAACATCAAAATATTTTAACTTTTCAGTCAGTGGGCACTGTCTCTTTACTCCATAACAATGAGACCCACTTGTCTGTGCTGTCTGAACATGATCCCTGTGCTCTTGTACTGTCCTAGGATGAAATGCAAATCTTTCTCCCTTACAGAACCTACAGACGTGTGTTCCAGAGAAGCTCTCCACAAATCCTCCAAGGGAGTGGGCACCAAGGTTATCTGCAACAACAAAACAGACAGTACCTTTAACCTGAATGCCTAATGAAGGAATGTAAAGTCCCTCTTCTTCAAGGCTGGCAAGATCTTTTAACAAAGGTTCCAAAACAGCGCTATAGCCAAACTTTTTGATATCATCAGCCTTGCAGAGAACTGCAAGGTATATTGATGTCAGTGATGATCTAAGCAGTGGCGGAACATTTGCTAAAACCCAATACACGGCAGTTATCTTGTGTTTTTTTCTTGATGTGCCAAGTGGATTGCACACTTCAAAATCATCCACATAAAGAATAAGAGAAATAGCTGGATTATTTTCTGACAGCAATGCATTGTTTTTAAAATGTGTGCCATCCTGAAATGAATTGTATTGACTTTCAGAACTGCTATCTGTTTCACCGGTGTGTGTGAGCCAATCCAGGATTTCTTTTTTTTTCAAAACCTCATGCAAGGACTTCAAAATAGGCACGTACTGGAAACTTCTCTGCTCCCTGGCACTGAGTATATACTCAATGGGTTCTACCACAGAAAAATGCTCCTTGAAATACTCTCTTCTTTTGTAGGAGGTGGAAAGAGGACCATTCCTCCTTAGGGCTGATGTAATTGGGTTGCACTCACATAGGTCTGTCACCATTTCTGAGATGACCACATCATCAACCTCACAATTATGTTTCTTTAAGCATGTCTGTAAAATGTCTTTTAAAATAGGACCTGAAGCTGTTGAAGAAATAAAGTGCAGTTCTTCAGCTAACTCATCAATACACCGTTGTGGCACATTGAATATGCTTTCCAATTTAAGCAGCAGGTGGGCTACATGTTTTTCTATTAAATTAGGCAATTCTCTCATTTCATCATCTTCAGCAGCTTCACTCACTGCACCCTCAGTATCAACCTCATCCACAGGATCATCCCCTGCATTTGGGGGATTGACATACCTCTTCAAAAACTCAGGCTTGAAGTCATCAATGGTGTGAGGAGTGTGTTTCCGGTTCCTATGAGAAGCAAATGTTCCATAAATGTTTGTTTTGAAAGGACAATTTTCAAAAACACAACACACAGTTTCCTGTTTCTTTAAATGACGGCCAATATGCTCAAAGTATTCTCTTTCTGTGGAGATAGTGTTTAAGGGGCAACATGGACATTTAAATGACAGTACAGTGGGCACTGTCACTGTCTCACGGGTGTAGTGACTTCTTGACAGGTGGGTTTGCAGGCTGCCCCATGTTTTAAATGAGCAATAGCACTCCCAGTAAAGACAAGGGAGAGATTCTCCACCATGACCATGTCTAAGTCTATAATGCTTTAGCAGATCTGTCTTTCTTGGTGATTCAAATTTGCACATTTTACAGGACCACTTCATTTTTGAAAACTAGCAGTTCTGTTCAAATAACTTAAGGTCAATCAGAAAGCTATGATGCCTACAACTTGCAACTTAATAACAATACATTTGATTGAACTGTTTTTTCAAGATGGAAAACAAAAGAAAATTCACACAAACTACTGCAACGAAATGGGCAGGGAGAAATACACATGCGCTGTAAACAACAACTAAGACATCAATATTCTTGTCGTCAATGTGGATTTTGGTGCTGCAATGGCTGACTAAAACAAACCGAATGAGTGCAGTAACCTACAGCCTAGCCATGAGGCTATTGCTGCTCAAACACTACAAGTTTTAAATTAATTTGAAAGAAACAAAGTTAACCAGTGCCAATCAACATTTGCAACCTAAAAAACAAAACTTAGCAGCCAATACGGTTAGACCTAAGCTATGATGCCTACAACTTGCAACTTAATAACAATACATTTGATTTAACTGTTTTTTTTTTCAAGATGGAAAACAAAAGAAAATTCACACAAATTACTGCAACGAAATGGGCAGGGAGAAATACACATGCGCTGTTAACAACAGCAACTCAATATTCTCGTCGTCAATGTGGATTTTGGTGCTGCAATGGCTAAACCAACCTAAAAAACAAAACTTAGCAATACGGTTAGACCAAATTACTAGGAGTTACTGCTAGCTTACACAGTAGCACTGCTGACCAAGAAAAATCACCTAGTGTTGTGTAAAACTATTTCTTATACTGACTACTGATTAGCTGCTGTGACTAATATGAGTCAATTTTTACTCACCAAACCGCAAAGTTAGCAGATGTGTGCTGTGCTCACTCGTGTCCTCCACTTCCATCTGGCAATGCCGCATGGTCTGTTCGCGCTCAGTCTTGTACTCAGCTAATTAAGTAACATGGACATGGATTTTTAAGTTGTGCAAACTGAATACACCTACATGTTGAGTTGAGGCAGAAATATCCGTTGAAAATCCATGCATTATTGAGTTAAAACTTTTTTATTTATTTTCAGTTAGACAAACTTATTAAATTAAGTTATCAACTCATTATAATGTATAAACATAACAAACTTATTTTTTTATACAGAAAAAGCTGTTGATTTTGAGCTGTACCTACTAACTCCATGAATCATTTCTTAGAGTGTGGAGGCGGAAGAACAACAGATTTTGCAGCTGCGCACCAGAGACACGGAGAACATCGTCAACAACTGCAGATGTTTTTCACATTATATCCCTAACTCGGATAGATAGAGGGAAAGTTTGAAAATCAACAAAATTTCCCTTTAAGCCTTTAATTACCTTTCTTTGGATGTGAAGAGGCAAATCAGTTAGGTGTGTACACCAGTTTGTAATGACAACAATTAGTTGATGGTGACGCCGTTCCCATATTAGAGAAGGAGTAGAATAAGCATGTGCTCTTCATGTCTATATCCAGGCATGACACGTGTGTGAAAATATCAAAAGAAATTGTGAAACATATTCCTATCTTGCCACTAGTTCATTCAAAGGATATCTTTGAAAACACCATCTTCTCTAAGATTAGAGTTTACTGCTGTTTGTTTACTGCTGTCGGCACTGTAATCCCAGCAATGTTCCACTGTTAATAAAGACTACTGACTTGAAAGTTTGCAGCCATGTTTTCAACATAACAGATCTATACAGACTGCATTTATATCACTGTATGGTGAAATTAGTTGTTCTGGGCGATGACCAGGCAAACCATGTCTTGACAGTTTTAAACTTGTTTGATCCAAGACAGTATCAGTATAGGAACAAATGAAGTCATGTCATTTTAATATGTGATTCATATGTTTTTGACTATAGAAACTTGTGTTAAACGTTATAAATTAATACATAAAAAGCATATATTTTTAAAACTGTAATGGTAATTTGCATTGGCTGACATATAAGAATCTTATTTAAAAAAAACAAAAAAAGCATAGTTTACATAACATTAACATACAAAAAGCTATATATAATTGTATATATTCATATATAAAAAGTATTTGCTTTTTATACTGATATGGTCATTTTAATTGGCTGACATATAACAGTCTTATAAAAAACATGAAGAAATTATAGTTTCCCTTTAAATTAAATACACTTTACACACAAAAATATATGTATATAAAAAAGCATATGTCTTTATAACTGAGACGTGTGACAGGTCGTCTCCCTCCCTGCCACTATATGGCACTGTGCCAACTTATTGGGCATCCTGATCGAGGGGCGGCACAATGCGCCCTTACATATAGAGGTGCAGACACACCTGTCTCATCCTTTTCCTCCGCTTCTCTCTGGTGGCTGTGGCTTGTCTATCGCGGTGGTTCGGCGTGGCCGTTGCGGGTGTACAATCCTCTTCATTCAGGTAATGCTCTCTGCTAGTCTTCCATTGTTCATGTGTGCGTAACACGGGCACTTTGGTGACGCGATCTCCGCTATTTGTAGCGCAATCGGCTGTGGGGGGACGCATCGCTCCGCCAGAAGCCCTTCCTGGATGCGCTTGCCTGTCCCTTTCAGTAAGTCCACAATTGTCTGCCGTCCCGCGGCTCTGTCACTCAGTTCCCAGCTGATTATTTCTTTGTGTGTCTGATGTAGCTGGGTGATTAAATCGCGGCGCAGGCCGTTGTTCCGCCGCCTCTCTTGGCCTTCACCGTAGCTTTGCGGAGTGGTATGTATGAGTTCATTTTCCAAAAATGTTGGTTTTAATATTTATTTGTGCACTAAATTATAGTTTGTGTGCCTTTCTTGTAGAGGCCGTGGTAAATGGTCGGCCGGTATTTAGCCACCTTTCCCGGGATCCACGCTGCTGTTTTGGCTCTACTTAAATGTTGGATGTCTTTGGCTCACCGTGACGACGTTCAGTGTGATTATACTTAGCCGTTGTGGCTCCCCCATGAACGTGTCCTGTCTGGAGCTTATTGTTAATTGAGCAGCTTTTTGGCTTGAGCTGCCTGGCTACACAGCGCGTGGTTATTACTCATAAGGCTGCCCACTTCTGAGCCGGTTAAAGGGCATTACACTGCTTTCAGTTTTAAGGAATAATTAGTTCATATTTTGTTATTTAGTGTTTTGTATTTCTGTATTTTGTTTTCATTGTGTTTTGCCACACCAGCTGTGTAGCACCCTATTGCATGTTTTAACTTGTTCTTTTGTGTTTTGGTTAGGTGCTGTGGGCCCGAGGCAGCAGTTTAATCCATGGTGGTGGTCCCCTTCACGAGTGTCCAGTGTGAGTGCAGTGTCACAGGTGTTTTAATTTACAGACCTTTCTACTTCTAACCCTAACCCTCTGCTCCTGTAGGGTGCTAATTTTTATGTGATAATATTAGGTGCGTGTGTGTACTTCTGATTATTTTTGCTGATTTACTTGTGTGTTAAAGTGTGCTCTTTAATTTGAAAACCGTCTCTTGCCCTGTGGTATCATTGAACCTGTGTGACCTTATTCATTAAAAGTTAGCTTAGAATTTCCTGGGGGTGAAATTACCCCAAGTGGCGTTGTTGCAACTCTGTAGCTCCCATTTCAACCACGCCACACATGTAATTAAAAAGTACAAACATTATATTGAACATATGATTTGCCATGCACATTCCTTATAAACAATAAATGTAATGTTTACTTGATTCATATGTAATTCTTATAATCATGTTGTATGAGGAAAATGCAAAAGTGGCCACTTTCATGAGTAAATCATAGTATGAGACATAAGTCTTATAAGACATATAAAACATAAACATTTACTATTGGAGGCAATGGGAGTTTTTTCTATTTCTTTTCCATATGGGAAGTCCTGGCTAAGAGAACACATCTCACATAACCACTGATCGTTGATACCGATTCAGGACCACTGTACTACACTATGGAGTAAGATGGCTAGCAAAAAGATGTGTGCATGATTCTAACCATTCGTAATGTTAAACATTTGTATGTCAATAAAATTGTTGTGCACAAAATTCTGCTGTCATATATGCGAGTCTGAGAAATTGTTTGGGTTAGGATTGTTTTTATGTGAGTATGAATCTAAAAGCTGTGAGTGCAAAGTCTTGTGAATACAACTCTAAAGTCTTCACTGTGAACACGAATTCAAGTTTATGGGTACGAGTAGAAAAGTGTTGAAATGACGTCACAGGGGAAAATAATCGAACCCCGATTTCTCCAAACGCACATGCGTCAAAGCCAAAGATGGCTGACAGCAGTGGACCGGGTGGAGCTGCCAGCTCAGGTGAAGCATCACAGGTAAAGTCAATAACATGTATATCCAATATTTATTTAATAAAATTCTACAATTTAAAATAATATACAGTTCATGGACTTACAGACTTGCTGCTTTGGCTTTCAAGCTAACGACATGCCGGTGACGCTAAGTTAGTGCTAGTATTACTAGTGTTAGAAGTTGGCTTGTGCTAGTTAATTAGCACTCAGTCCAAGTCCAGTTTCTTTTCCTCTTTGCTAACCCTCCTCTCGGTCATGTGCATTTGTTTACAACGAAGCCGGCAGGAAATCAATCAGTGGATCAGTGGATTATCATATACACATTTTGACGTGTATATTTGTGTAGTCTTGTCATAAACAAGAGATTACGGGTTACGGGGCGCGTTTCTGTTGCAGTGCTGCAGAGACGAGAGCTGGGACACCGGGTTGGAGGCTCCATTCTCCATGTAACAAGTTACAAGTCATTTATTTAACCAGCACTATTACTCTGAAGCTGTTTACTTAAGGTAAAAAATGAACCATAAGGAAAATATCCCGCATAGTTCCTTTTTAGCCTCTTTCCATCTGTGCTCCTCTGATCAGAGCGGCGTCCCTAGCAACGGTCTGTTATACAGAAATAACAGACCGTAAAATGCAGCGATTGATAACATTCAATAGAGCCCTATAATCATAATTATTTGCCTGCAGTCAGTTGCTTGAGATCAGGCGCACAAGTGTGGTTTGCAGACTGGCTTGCTGTTTGGTGTGGATGCTGACCAAAGCTCAGACTTTAAGAAAACGTTAGTTTGCAGGCATTCTGTACAATCGTGAAAAATATTCATGTCTGTAACATTTGCTATTCAATTTTGTCTTTTTTCTCACTCAGGTCCATTTAAGAGACATCATCAACACAGCACAAAATCTGGTGTTGATGTTAAGTGACAGTGTACCAGCGAATGTCAGGCCAGTCAGACAAGAAAATACAGGAGAAGTTGCTGTCGGACAGGGAGCACAGTCAGTTCCAACAGTGAGGCCTCAGCAGGCAGTGCAACAACTTATAAGATCTCAGAACAATGGCCCTGGACTGTCAGTGAAACAAGAAATGGCGTGGTAGGGTACATTGGTCATTTATTGCACTCCCATTTCAGGCACATTTGGACAAACTAGGTCCCTGATTCTGATTCAAGCAGAAGGCAGAGAAACAGCTGCAGATGTTTTAAATTCTATTATTTACCGCTATTTTCCAATTTGCCCTAGGCAAGATTACTCCCCCCCATTAAAAAAAAAAGAACACCATCATACAATTGAATGACAACATCTGAACCATCTGAACACTCACAACAGTTTTATTTGAACAACAACAATGAACTTTCAAGTCACTCTTTCCAGCATGTGTTTCAACTAATTTACAAATAACAGCACATCAGGCAATAAACACATCTGAAGCATAAATTATGAACCATAGTATTGTTCAGTAATGTGACTGCAGCTGTAACATGAATTACATAACTCACCTGCTTCAAGCTGACTTTCAGAGGTGGGTGGTGTGTTGATGTGGTAGCGCTGCTGCTGCATGACGCCTGACTTGTAGCTCTATTCAAACATAGAGTACATCCATACTGTTAAGTTTTTTGTGTCATTCTACTTCATTTAATAAATTAATTAAGGTTTGATATAAAGTAGGTACTGTACAAATAAACTAAACTAAATAAACCTAAATTTACTGTAATTGCTAACAAACTCGTACCATTCAGTCACAACAACAACAACAACAATAATGATAATAACAACAACAACATAGCAGTGCATAAGAGACAACAAACAATTGGCTAATCTTACATGCTTCAGAGAGTGGTGTGGATGTTGCATCAGAAGGCCCCTCTCCGGCAGCTGTTAGGGGCGTCTGGAAATATTTTTTGAGCGCAGCTAGACAGATATAGATTCACTTATTACTGTACAAACAAAAAAAAAAACCACAGCAGACAGAATAGGACAAACAACTGTTGCAGCTTGCAGCAGTTATTTGCATAAGTGGTTTGTTCAACATAACATTCTCAACATTTGTTCAGCACTACTATTTCACAATAAACAACACAGAGTACAACCTACACTGGTGGCGCATCCGGACGGGTTGGCCTCTACTTTGATTCATGATTCATTTATCCTTCTTAGTAGCTATCAGTGTCATTGTCTAGCGTACTAAGCCAGCGTTGCTTTATTTCAACCTAGCTAGCAAGCTAATACAATTCTCTTTTGGTATCGCGCACCCGAGGGCTTTGACGGCTGTTTCAATCTCGCAAAATAAAAAAACATAACCTGTCTGTCACTTGACGTGACACCTATCTGACCCTCTGAGGTGCGCAGCCAATGACTACACGTCACGTGACTCAGCACCACAAGTGAGAAACATGTAATTGTTTATCTGTTTCTTTAGGGAGGGGGAGGGGAGGGCACCAATGGGCATCGAAAATTGTTATTGTTTTTTTTTTCTCCGTCGAGGGTGACTGGTGGCGCCCCTCCTGCAGATGGCGCTCTAGGCGACTGCCTATATCGCCTATGCCTAGAGCCGGCCCTGGCTCCCATAAACTGACTTGGCAACCATTCAAGAATGCCTTAGATGCAGCCAAGCTGCGTCCTCTGAAGCTGGACAAGAGTACACCATCAGTACATTCGATCTAGGTGTTTGCATGAAAGCATACCCTCTAGTATGGAATGAACCTGAAAAATACCAAAAACATATAATCCTCATTGGTACATTCCATTGCTGTGGAGCATATTTGAAAGGCATAGGCAGAAGATACTGTCAAGGGAGTGGGTGGGTAGAAGTGGCTTTGGAAGCAAAACTGATCACCACTGGCTCGGTGACTGGGGTCACTGATGGAAAGAATTGGGACAGAGTGATGAACACACACAAATCCATGCTGGAAGCTCTAGAGAGACTCCTCTATGACAAGTATCTGGAAACTCATGAACCACTCTCTCCAGAAGGGACTGCATTCCTGGAAAAGCTCACTCTGAACAAATCTTCTCTCACTGAAGTTCTCTCATCAGATGACAGAACACGGCAGAATATCATGCATTCAGAGAAGCAGTGAGAAATGGGGTGCTGGGAGAAACTGGACAGTTTTGGATGGAATACATGGACTGCACTTGGCTCGTCCCGCAATGAATAAGGCAATCAAAATGAATGACTATGAAGGATACAAAGCCACCTTAAACAACATGCCAGACCTCTTCTTCTGCTCAGACCAGCAGAACTATGCAAGATTCCTCACATACTTGGGATACTTTCTTGAACACATTGAGGAAATGCATCCAGGATCTGAGAAACTTTTGCGCACTGGAGCAATCAGTGTATCCAGATCACATATCCCAGGCAACCGCTGCCACACCAACAAAACGATAGAAGAGACAGCTATGAAATGGCTCAAGTCAAACTCAGGGTCTGTAACATATTCTGCAGGGATCTGTGGAATCACCAGTAACTATGAAGCCAGCCAACATCATATCCTGACTGCCCATGCCAAAGGAGAGTATGTAGAAGAGACGTGGAAGATGACAAGCGACCGAGGTGAACATACAGAGAAGCAGCAAAGAGATCTAAGACCACGTGAAATCACTTGGTCTGAGAAGCAAGTCCAGCAAACAGTAGAAGCATTTCAGAGTTTTATTGAACCTATCAAGAGGAACAGATTCAAGACAATGTCATCTACCACACCTAAAAGGAAGCTTGTGGCATCAAACCAGAAAGTGATCCAGTACAAGGCCACAAGTGGGTTCATCTTTCAGATCTTCATCAAATCACAACAACTCAAGTCACAAATAAGCATCTCTGACCTAATGACCTATCCCTTGACTCTGACACCATACTCCATTTCAACAATCGGTGGCTTTTTCACAAAAACCAACAAAGCAAACGGAATGAACTACATGATCAAAGATGCTGAGAATACGCAACTTTCTTCTCCAAGCCAATGTGCTCTCATTCAAGATGGAAACTCCTCATTCTACATGCACGATGTGCCACGAACAATGAAGACTATATCAGAGTGCATCTTCAAAAGTCTACCGGCTGCAGCTGAAACAGTATTCAGCACAGGCACTTACCTTGACCGTCTTCATTCACCAAAATCAGCTGAGAGGGACTGCAGAGGTTGTGGTGAACGTTTTATGGTGAATGGGCTGAATATACATCGACCCACTGATTAGAATGGTTTTCTCACAAATGATGAAAAGAAGAAGGCACTCATTCATTTACTTCTGGATCACCGGAGCTCTCAAGATATGATGGAAGACATCCTCCGAAGGCCTGTTATTTTCGTAGAGGCTGGTCAAGCCTTCAAGATAGAATGCAATGCTGGAGTGATGTCTAAAGAGCTTCTACCTGGGATCTGTTCAAAACATGAAGAAACTGATGTGAGGGTGATCATTTACATGCAGTATATCCAAACCAAAATGCCTCACATCACTACAGTCAGAGTCAGAGCAAAAGACTGACATTTTTTTCATCCTCCTGTATTATGCCAAATCATCAACTGTCAACATCATCTTTGACATGGGAGATAGACTTATCAACATCAACCAAAATCAAATGTGTGGCTCAAGCCTTGAGCTTCGACAGGGTATCTCCGTTGACCTCTCCACCTTCCCACCCTGCAAGAGGGTCCTCTTACAGCACATGAGAAGAGTCAACTTCCAGGTATGCATCTGGAAGAGGGCTCATGAGCACTACCCGGAGATCCCATCCCCTCTCGACCATGGATTTCATATAAACACAGAGACTGGAAAGCTAGAACCACTATGGTTTGAGGGTGACATCATCCCCAAAGCCCTTGTCGATGTTTTGGCAGAAGAGGAAAAAGATGAAGATGACTTAGCAGATGAACTCCATACAAATATGGATGATGATGATGATGAGGAAGAAGAGAAAGAAACTGATGATCAAAATCCAGTTCTATCATTGTACTTTTATTGTCAGCTAATGGATCTCAGCACATAGACATCACACATTTCTTCTGTGCAGAGCAGCCAAACTATACTAGAATCCTCACACCTACTAGGTTAATTTCATGAACACACTGAGGACACATCCTGGATCAGAGAAATGGTATCAGTGTAGCCAGACCACATATCCCAGACAACTGCTGCCACACTGAGAAAGCATTAAAAGAGACTTCATAAATAAATCTTCATGAATAAGTCTTCTGGGACATATTCTACACTAATACAAGATGGTAAGAAGCTACAGCATAGATAAGCAGCAAAAAGGTCTAAGACCCAAAGAAATGTGTTTTATTTTATGTTTGAGCTGTATTTTAGTGTCTCCATTTGGCTGTATAATGTGTATCTATAGTTAGTAATATTGTCTCTATTGATGGTTGGCTTCTTGATAACAGACTGCACACTTGAGTCATTGTTATTCATTGTGTTGCCTGGACTTTGTTCTTCAATAAATCTCTTATTTGGGTACCAGAAGGATATTGCACAAAACCAAGATAAGGGATTAAGCCGGGATATGTTGGTTATCCTGGCTGAATTTAGCCTCAAGTCGGTTGCATGAATGCAGGTCAAACTTAACCAAGTTACTATGGTGATTTATTCTCTGCAGCTAGCCTGCTCCAGACCAGGCTAACAGCCAGGC
The DNA here is from genome assembly GCF_040436345.1 of Pagrus major. Taxonomy (NCBI): domain Eukaryota; kingdom Metazoa; phylum Chordata; class Actinopteri; order Spariformes; family Sparidae; genus Pagrus; species Pagrus major. The sequence goes on from NC_133216.1 coordinate 32,043,880, forward strand.
TAAAATTAATCCTAGTGATTCACCTGTATTTCCACCGTCAATCCTGTGAGGAAATAATGTGTTTTTTACAGCATGTCCATGGTCTTTCTAAGTAATTTTAATTTATTTTTTAAAATTTATTTTTAATTTATTATACTATTTTAATCCCACGAGGGGAAATTCTTTTTATCACTCACATTACACACGCATGCACACACACACACACACACACACAGTGTATAGAGGAGAATGAGTGAAAGGGCTGCCACCTGCAACGGCGCCCAATGAGCAGTGTTAGGGGTCGGTGCCTTGCTCAAGGGCACCTCGGCAATGCCCAGGATGTGAACTAGTATTCTCCATTACTAGTCCACATCATACGTTGCATATGTTGCATCCTTTTAATTATCCTGCATTAAAATATTACATAAATATTGTCATTTCTCATTTCATTTAAATCTGTTGGCTGTTTGTAATTGCAACAGTCTTTTTATATTGATTCAAGTGGTAGTATTATACTCAGGCTAAGTGTTATATTGCTATGCTAATGAAGACTGCTTGTCAAATTGCCGTCAGAGGTTTCATAAATATGTGTTTTATTGCAGTAATTGAGATTACAAAACACAGCTGATGAAGTTGCAAAGGTGTTGTCAATGAAATCTGTCACAGGGGCAATATAGTATATATAGGTCCAACTCCCATTCACCTGTTCCCTCTTCATAATGGCTTGCCCTTTTTTGGAGGATGTACTGGATGAGGAAGCCCTAATCCTCAGACGAGCATTTAGGCATGAAAGAGTCTTCCGGGACAGGTCAGACCCATTGGCCTTTGGAGATGACTATCTCATTGAGAGATACAGATTCTCAGGTGATGGACTAAGATATTTATGTAGGCTGCTGGGTCCAAAAATACAGCACCAGACGGCACGAAGCCATGCTCTCACTGTACCACAGATGGGTCTGTGTTACATTGAGATTTTTTGCAAGTGGGAGCTTTCTTATTCTGTTGGGGATGCAGAGAAGGAACCATTTGCCGCACAACAAGACGTGTTTGTCTGGCGCTGAAGTCATTCATCAACATATTCATCACCTTCCCTGGCCACAGAAGACCCCTCTACATCAAGGAGGAGTTTTACAAGATTGCAGGTAACCTCAATTTCAATGTGCAACCATTAGTTTCTAATTAATTTTTAATTAATTTTAACATCATTGGTGCAGTGGATTGCACACACATCAGGATCAAACGCCCCTCAGGAGAACATGAGGGAGAGTACATTAACAGGAAATCCTTCCACAGCATCAATGTTCAGGTAAGAGTGATTTGTGGTTACTATGACCTACATAAATTAATTCTGTGCATTAAATAACCTTAATAGGTTACAACTTAGCATTTCAGATGATCTGTGATGCTGACTGCCTTGTCAGCAATTTAGAGGCAAAGTGGCCTGGCTCAGTGCATGACTCCAGAGTCTTTCGGGCTAGTCCAATTTACGAGAGACTTTCACAAGGTAAGCCACACATTTTATTTGTACTGTAAGCACCTTGGACATCATGAGTGTTTAACTCTAGTTTTCTAAATGATATCTTGTATTATCAGGTGAATTCTCTGGTGTGCTGCTGGAAGACAAAGGCTACGCCTGCGAGTCATTCCTCTTGACTCCCATTGCGGACCCCCAAACCCCACCATAGCAAGACAAGGGCTCGAATCAAGATGACCTTCGGCCTTCTGAAATCTCGGTTTCAGTGCCTGCACCACCTCTACATCATACTCTACATTTCCTGAGTAACATGCACCTCTACTTGCCACATTTAAAGCAAAGTGTACAACATTTGATTAGTGGACTTGAAAAGTAACTCCTTTAGTCGTTTAATTGTAGCCTAATTATGACAGTTCCAGTGGAGCACTGTTTATTAATTGTACAGTTTTGGACTACTTACGCATTAAGCCGGTCCGCTATTATCTGCCAGGCTTTCTCTCTTTCTTTAATTATGGCATTGGTATTGCCTTTCTTATGATATCTTTCACCTCTTCATAGAACTCCATCAGGAGCTGATGTTCAGCGGCCATGAAATATGAAGCACGACTCTTATCCATGTTCCCATCGGTGATTCTGTGAGAAATCGCAATGTCAATTTAAGTATGCCGTGAACGTGCACTTATCCCAACTATCTACACCTGGCTTGACATAGCCGTGCTTTTTCATCCTGGCTCGGCAAACGTGCAACCAACGTGCCGCGCTTGCTCAATTATCCTGGATTTCTTTATTCTACTTTTGTGCAATACCCAGGGGTGGACTGGCCATCTGGCATACCGGGCACTGCCCGGTGGGCCGTTGACCCAATGTGGGCCGGTCTGGTCCGGTCCGCTTTGTTTTTCTCTAAATTCCCTCCCATTGGGCGGCCAATTGGCTACAGAGGGCTAGCAGTGTGTTACCAGCATCGACACAATTGGTCTATTGCAGAGGTGGGTAGAGTAGCCAAAAATTGTACTCAAGTAAGAGTACTGTTACTTTAGAATAATATGACTCAAGTAAAAGTAAAAAGTATTGTCACCCTGTGTTACTTGAGTAAGAGTAAAAAGTAATGGGTGAAAAAACTACTCAAGTACAGAGTAACTGTCGAGTAACCTCTTTTATTTATCAGGTCAAATAATGCACATGATGCATGCACAAAAATATATTATGGCAATGATAATTTTCAGAGCCGGAGAATTCCCTTAGACAACTGAAACAGTTTATAATAAACAATAATAAATAAATAAATAAATAATATAATAACTTAAATCTTTACACAGTAACATAAATTAAAAAAAACAAAAAACATTAAAATAAAAATAAATTAATAACAAAACAATGGGCTCAATAGTAGAGGTACAGTTGAGGTTACAAAGAACAAGTTTCTAAAAACCATAGAACACTCAACACAGAACAGTGGGCTCCATAGGCACTGCAGAGATTACTGTACAATGAATAACAAGAACAACAACAAGGCAGTCTCTGAGTGACCAATACATTTCCTTCCTTCCTTCCTTCCTTCCTTCCTTCATTCATTCATTCATTCATAACACTGTGTGTATGTAGGTGTGTGTAAGTGTAGGCGTGTGTGTGTGTGTGCGTGCATGTTCACTCCATAAAGTGGCCGTTAATCTTCAACAACAGCTGGCTCTCAAGATTTTCACTCTGAAGCTGTGACCTTTTAGCTGTGTACAGGAGGCCTGCATGACTAAACAGCCTCTCACAGGCGGCAGACGCTGGGAGGGCTGTATTCAACTTTAGTGAGAGCCTCTTCACTTCAGGAAAAGAATGGAGAAGGTCCATACCTCCAGGTGACGTACAGGAGAGGTACCTCTCTAGCTCTCCTGTCTTTGATTGCCCTTCTCCCATGGATGCAAAGAAATCGTCCTCATCTGAATGACTGCTGTTGGTTTGAGGTTCCTCATCCAGCTCCAAGTCGGAACCCAGGTGCCCTCTGATGTAGTCGAGGCCTGTGGCAAGATAAATAGTTTTCAAAAGAGTTAGGTTTGTACACTTTTCTTACCCATCTAATATATAGTCTGCTAAGCTGCTGTTTTTTTTTATATATTAAAACCCTCTGTGTTTATAACTCCTGCTTATCATCATTTTTCAGTTTTTGTTAACAAAATAAAGTTACAGCCCTCACAATCTCAACAAAAATATGGTTAAATCAATATTTCTCTGACAATATCAATTAAAAATATATGTTCTTATCTTTGTAAATGCAGAATTGATGGCAGAGGTGTTGTACAATACTACTGATTTACACTTGAATTGATTCACATGTACATTTACCAGCTTTTATGATGTTATCGTCAGTAGTCCAGGATGTCCTGAATTTTGGCAATAAAATTGCAGCAGCAATCAACTCCGGCTCTTGCATGATGTCTCCAAAGCGTTTTGTGATCCCACGCTGCAGGGAATCAATGAGACAGCCACACATTTTGCATGAGGCCTGCAACCTTTTCAGCTTGTCCTGCAGCTGATGAAGTGTTGGCAGCAGGAAGCCCATGTGGACCGATGTTTCCCCTTGGAGGACATTGAGAGCCATCGCAACAGGCTTCATCACTGCAGCGTACTCTGTCAAAAATGCCATCTCAGCTGTATTGAGCCTGTAAAAGATGAAAAGATCAAAATGAGCTTTTAGCAACTTCTGATAAATATATTTATTGTTCATTGTGTGTTCAATGAACTTACAAATACAATAATAAAATAGGTTAATAAGAAACTACATTGCATGATATTGAACTTAAGAGAGATGGATTAACATACATTAAATTCTGCCAACTTACATCTTAATCTTCAGTGCCATGCATACATTGCGGATTGCTTTTTCTCCTTGCTCCTTTTGGATGCGCACAATCCTTTCAACTGCGAGGAACAGGGAGCTCCAACGGGTCTGGTTTGGTCGGAGGAACTGCAACTTACACTCTCGCTCCACAGTTTCAGCTGCTGTGGCTGACCTGCTCGTTTTATTCCACAGAGCATTACATTTTGCAAAAGCTGCTCGAGACAACCTCTTGTATGTTTCGTTGGTAGTTCCTGTAACAGTGGTGTCGACTGTTGACACAAGATTTAGGAGATGACATGCACACCTCTGGTGTTTTGGAAGCTGGTACTCAAGTCCAGTGTCATCATCCAAAATGGCAGAAACGTCTTGATATTCCACCTCCAACTCATTTTCATCCTCTGACCCATCATCAATGTTTAAGTCTTTCTCCTCCTGTCCATCAGTGGCCTCGTCCTCTTTCCCGTGTACACCATATATTCGAAACATCTTTATGAAGTTTGAACCACTGTCTGTTGTTGTCCTGGTAATTTTGTCCCTGATTTGGTATTCGGAATGTATCTCCTCCAATGCTGCAGCAAGGACATCAAATGTGTGTGAGCCTTTGAGGCGTCTGCAGGCCAATGCAGCGGAGTGCCTCTCCAGAGAGTTGTGGTCTATCCAGTGGCAGGTGACACCTAAGTAACCACGTTGTCTGGCAGACCAGCAGTCTGTTGTGGTAGCAACATGGTTGACAGCTTTTAGCTTTTTGATAACTATGCTCTTTACTGTCTTCGCAGCTTCCTGCATTCTACAGCATAATGTTTTCCTTGTTATAACTGTACACTGAGGTTGCAAGGTTTCGATCATGGTTTTGAAAGATGGTGCCTCAACAACAGAAAATGGTTGGTTGGCTTGGCACACGAAATTTAGCACAAGCTTATCGAGTGTTGCCTGTGTTACTCGCCGTGAAGGGACAGTGAAGGAACTTGTGATCTTTGCATTCTTGGTGGGAGGTTCCTCAGCAGAAGACGATCTTCTCTTTCGGTGGGATTCTATCAGGTCTGTGTATTTGGTCAGTTTGGTGGGGTGAACCCTCTGTTGACAGAAAAAAAATACTTATATACTTACATACATGTGTAGGGCCTAACACAAAAAAAGAGTTACTAAAAATACATTTAATTTAAGTTGTATTCACTGAGATCAAGCTTTCACTTGGTTTATTCTGCTTTACTTTTGTCTGTGAGTGTGTGTGTGTGTGTGTGTGTGTGTGTGTATTCTAATAATGAATTCAAAAGTAGTGTAAAGTGCACTTTTATTTCAATGTTCTGCTGCCATATGAACTTAAGTACCATAACATTTGTTGTGCAAACACTTTTAACATCAGCCCTTGCTTGAAAAATGTATTAAAACAATAAAAAAAAACTACACATTACTTACCGCAATGTGTTTACGCAAATTCGAAGTTGAATTTTGGTAGGCTGAAACCTCCACTTGTTTCGGGAGACACAAATGGCAACGCATAATGTAGCTGTTTTTTTTTGTTGCCTGGAGTGTGAACATTTCTTTTATGTGGGGCCAGGGGTGTTGTGCCTCCTCCTCTTCGGCTTCTTCGGAATTGCATGCCGTCGCCATCGTTTTGTTTCTGTGCTCTTTTCCGCCTGTTTGCCGCGGGGAGTGTTTGTGCGGTCATGTGATGGCTAGGCTCTGCCTGATTGGTGAAACGGAGTTAGACGTCGCTAGTGGCTACATTTGATTGGTGAGATGCAGTCATGTGATAGTCACAGAGCCTCTGGGAAGTCCCGACCTTAAATCATTGCTCTCCCCATATAAACAAAACAGACCATGCGGCAGACGGATCGATTAAAAAAAAAAAAAAAAGTAGCGAGCAGAATCAGCCCAATGTAACGGAGTAAAAGTACCGCTCCTTCTTCACAAATGTACTCAAGTAAAAGTAAAAAGTATGCTGCTTTGAAACTACCCATAGAAGTACAATTTTCCCAAAAAGTTACTCAAGTAAATGTAACGGAGTAAATGTAGCGCGTTACTACCCACCTCTGGTCTATTGTTTGTCATTGTCAATCAATCATGGGCTGACAGGCTCAGAGAGCCCTGACAGTGCTGTCAATCACGACACGAACCAGGGTGGGGCAGGACCTCGATGGGCGGGCGGCGGGCGGGCCGGGCTGCTGCTGAGCCCGTAGTAACGTTAGTGTGTGGTAGTCGTGAGCGTCTTCCAAACTGTCGTGTCCGCTACTTGAAAATGGATAAGAGGAAGAAACGCCCGGGTGGTGCTGAGAAACAGCGATTAAAACAGTTGAAGTCTCTGGAGGTGGAGGCTTTTTGGTGCCGAGACCAGTGACACCGACCCGCCAGCAGCCACAGGTGCTGCTGCGCCGGGAGACGAGGGAGGAGGACCTGACGATGATGAGCGAGTGGAGGCAGACAGGGTCAGTACCGTCAGCCTGGGGCTGGCTCGGCTAAATGTTTGAGACATGTCCAAAACAAAGTAAAAAACGTTTTTACATTTAATGTGATGTGACCTCACTAACTGCATACTGATGAACGCAGCTGCCGCTAATGCTAACGCAGCTGTCGCTAATGCTAACGCAGCTGCCGCTAATGCTAACGCAGCTCCTCAGGGACTGAAGCCGTTATTGTTCTAACTTTGACAATCTAACATGTGGCAGCACATCAGCCCAGAGTTAAAGGGCTGTGACTGTTGGTAGCTGTGGTTGATTTTGTTCAAATATGCCGAATTGTGATATTATGGGTTATTATTGTTCAGATGATTTAGCTACGCTAGCTAACAGATGCTAACGTCAGCGGTCTCTTGTTGCCATAGCAACAGTAAACATTCACGTGGCCTGATGAGCTGCAAACAGAGATACAAAACACAAGTAAATCTGTAGGAAATAATAAGTTTAATTTGCAATATTTACCATTGAATTTATTGTAATCTTTTAATTCATTTATTGTTTACTGAGGTGATAACTATTTAAAAGGTATAATTTGTGTGTAACTTTAATTTGTGTGTAAATGTGTTACTTTTACTGTAGTTTTCAAATGGCTGTGTATAGTGTCGTCTTGAGCATTTTCAGGTCACAAAGATCTGGCTGTTTTGCATTGGGAAACACTAGTAAAGTGTCCTAATGAAAACACGACAAAGCCATTTGACTATCTTGTTCATAAATGATGGTGTCAGGACTTTTTTTGTATGACACACACACTTTCATTGATATGATAAGTCCTTGAGTTCATAGCTACATGCTTTGTTTGTTAACTGCTATCAAGGAATATGACTCTGCTTTGTAGTATGTGTGAGAGAAGACGCCGCGAGATTTGTGGACTTCTACGTGGTGTCGCTGATAATGTAGTGGGCTGGTCTGGACAGAAAATGCCAGGGCTGAATTTTTGTCCCAGTCCACCCCTGGCAATACCCCTCAGGTTTTGTGTGACTGAACCCTCCTTTGCTTAATCTGTTGTTTTATGTTGCATCCTGATACCCTGGTCCACCTGGGGGTGTAACATTATTCACTTTTCATGTAATTAACTTCAGAAGTATAGCAGTACATAACTCAAGTTTCAACTCTTGTTTAAGATATTGTTTATATGCAAGAAAAAATGCTTATTCCCATTTGGGAAGGTGTAACGTGTAATCTTCTATATAGAAAGGTCATCTTGGACTTAAATTGAAGCCTACAAATGTGGGAAGTTTTTCATATTCATGTAAGGCAGTGATATGTATAATAAAATGCTCGAAAATGATCACCTTTGATGACAATGTGTTAGGCAGACACACATTTTTTTGTCTTTTGGGATAAACTGAGGGTGATATTTGAAAATAGAAAGGCAGTTAGCCCCAGAATATTATTCTGATAGTTTCCCCTATGTGTCAGGATACACCATGCAAAATTTAAATTGCAATTACATCATTTCGCCGGAAGCTTTTCACAAAAAGGGGTTTTTTTGGCCCCTGAGGCCAAACGGCCCCGAGTTGGGGGTGGAGGTTATCAACCTGTGATGGCCCAATGTATGGAATAACAGGAAATAATAGTGAAAAAAAAGGTAGCAAAAAACATCCTGAGGGGTGGACCTGGCTCCTGGCTCACCTGTCTAACCCACGCTGGCTCAGGATCCACTGAGCACCCGAGGGGGTCGCGACCTCTGGACTGTGGAGATCCCCAATGAACTTTTACCATGACAACCACATACACATCAGTGTTGGTTTGGTCCAGACTGTAAAGATTGCCGACAGGTGCTGCCACATCGCTCAGGTCACATGATTCAGAGTGAGACAGTCAGTAGTAATCAGGGCGGAGCTGTGGTATCAAGGTCCCGCCCACACACCCAGCTGAGCACGATCAGCTGCCAATCATGACGTGAAACCCAAAAGTCATATAAAAATACATGTATGGAGGGGGCAGGGCTTATGACCGATGCGTCCTTACAGACTCCACAATACCGCCTTAAGGAGTGTCAACTGTTTGTGTCAGAGTTTTAAGGTGGTTTTGTTTGTTTGACATGAAGGAGCTCCACATTCACACTGTTGTAAACACCTTAAATCTTCTTTTGTTAATGAAGTTTTTAAACAAAGCTCATTTTGTTTCCTCTGTGTCGTCATGTGACCCAGTGTCCTGGTCCCGATTGGGGTTTTACAGGATCCTGGTCCCAGTGCAAATAAACAGTGAGTCATTGTTTGCTGCTGAAACAAACTTTATTCACAGAAACACAAACAAAAAAACATCCCTCGATAACAGGGACCGACCACGTCCAGCCTAAAGCCCCGCCCGTCCCTCTGATTGGCTGGCTGAGGTTTACTTTGGCTCGTTAAACAAAAGACTCAACAGATTTAATGTTTCAAACAGGAAGTCACTGACACAGATGTGAACCTTGATGGGTTAGGGTTAGTCAATAAAGATTTCTGGCACTTATTGAAAAAAAAATACAGGCGATTTAGCCGTGAGCTAACAGTTAGCATGTACAAAAGTCTGTCTACCGGTTCAGAGTGAAGCTAACATGCTAACAGCCTTAAACAGGAAAAGTCTTTAACATTTTTTGAATCTTTTTTTTAATATTTTCATTTTATTTTGAAATTCTCTGAAAAGGTCAAGGATGACCTGTTGTGTGGTTTTAGTTGGACGTGTGGAAGTCCAGCGAGATGGCGGATTGGACAAGCTGCTGTTTGTAAGTTCTTGCACCAAAGCCCCGAAATTTACAAGGAAACTTGATATTTTTCAGTCAGACTTGAACAGACGTTTAAGTGAATAATTGTGTAAACATTTGCTCCACCTCAAAGTACAGGTTGAGATCAAGAATGTACTTTTGAGCTGACATGCCGTCCGGAATACCGCAAGCGCAAGTTAAGCTAGCTGCAGCTTCGGTCAAAGCTAACCCGAGTGACCATGCTTATTCACAAATGGAGGTAACAACCACCGGTGCATGGAAGAGAAAGGACCCTCCTGGCACTCCAACAAAAATGATACGCCACCTACGAAGGTAAAAACTCCTCAAGAGCCGCCTGCAGTCTTAAACGAGGCCCTTGTTAAGGCTATAGAGAAGCTAACTAATAAGATGGATACCTTCGGTGTTCAGCTTAGAGAAAACTCCGTCATGGTGGCTAACATCTCCAAAATTGTGGAGATAAATGAAGCAGAGATTAAAGAGTGCAAAGAAAAGATTCAAGCTGTGAAAAAAGAAATGCCTCATCTCATCAAAGAAAATGAGGAGCTGAAAGAAAAAGTGATGGAGCTGGAAAGGTATAAGAGACGCTGGAACCTCAAAATGCATGGCCTAAAAGAAAAAAATGATGATTGCATCGGAGACATCATCATGGAGATCCTGTCAAAGATTGCGCCACAGTGGGCTTCGTTGATGGAAACCGTGGTTGACACCGTTCACCGCCTTGGGAGAAGAGAGGAGGGGAAACACCGCCAAGTCATCATGCAGTTCACCATGAGACACCACCGCCTTCTGGAAGCTGTCCAAGAACTGTTAAATCTGCAAAGACTTGGGGATCCACTTTAAGCAAGATTTCTGCAAAGCTGACCGAGAGGCTCGTGCTGCTGCGTGGCCGAAGATGGAGCAAGCTTGGCCTGCAGGAAAGAATGTGTACTACAGAGGACATGTGGGGTACATTGATGGTAACAAGGTTGTACCAGATTAGATAGTTTACAAAGTGCAACAGGTCATGCACCTTTCTCCCCCAGGTATGTGAACCTTCCTTTGGTGAATGTGTTTAAATAATTCTAGAGCACATACCTTTTATGCTCAAATTGGAGGCTCTGTGTTTACAGTATTATCTCAGGTTTGTTTGTTTAAAAGGGAAAAAAAAAAAAAACAACAACAACTGCTGAAGTTAAGGTTATTTCAGCTTTTCTCTTTTTTCTTCTCTTGATACGAATGCTTCTACATTATATGCAGCAGTTAAATGAGGATTTGGTGCACTTTTCTAGAACCTAAGATTGAAGATTATGCATCAAGTAAATATGAACCTTAATTTATATCTACCTCCCTTCTCATTGTTGTATGAGTTCACATGTTCACCCTAAAATATAGGAGGACAAGAAGAATTGTTACACATTTTATTATATTTAATAGTGTTAGATAGGGGCAATACTACAGTGCTTAGTCTCAAACAAACGTCCACATTTCTCAGTTGAATTTATACCTCTTTCTTTCATGCTTTTTTTCAATTCTAAATTATCTTTTATCTCTCTTAATGCTAGGGGTCTAAGAGATTCTATTAAAAGAAAATCAACCTTCCTATTTTGCAAAAATGAAAAAGCATAATGTGTTCTCCTGCAAGAAACACATTCGAATGACATGGATGAAAAATTCTGGTCGAATCACCGGGGCAACAAAATTGTGTTTAGTCACGGTACAAACAGATTGGCAGGTGTGGCCATACTCCTTAACAACTTCCCTGGGAAAATTTTGACCACAAACAGGGACCCTTTAGGTCACTGGATAATTTGTGTTTTTGAAGCAAATGATGATTTTCTAATTCTAGGAAACATTTATGGGTACAACAATCTTAACCAGAACAAAAAAATGATTTCTGAAATCACACAGACAGTCAGTGATCTTTATCAAAGGTATCCTACTAAAAACCTTATTTTTGGTGGTGATTATAATATGGTTATGGACAGACGCGGATTAATGCACAGGCAGACGCGGATTAATGCACAGGCTTCCCTAGGCTGCAGCCTAGGGGCCCCACGTGTGGAGGGGCCGTGGCGTCACAGCTGTGGGGGACTTTTAAAACAAGGTGATTTCATCCCCCCGACTTTCTCCTAAGGTATTAAACCGTCTGCCCGCCCTCGGGGTGTACCAGCGTACTAAAATGGAGCGCACCTCAGTCCCCCATACATGAAAACCCATTGGCCAAGTTAGATTGATTTGACAGCCATCAAGCCAATCACAGCCATTTGACCAAACCCACTAATCCCGCCCCCCGGGAAAGTAAACACGTACATGCTGACACGGAGCTGCCGCCACTCGCTGCCGCAGACAGCGAACAGAGCAGAGGTATGAAACGGTTATTTAACTAGTTAATAATGTAGGATTTTGTCTGTAAATAACTAAACTATGTATTGCTTTGTGGCATGTCCGCTAATATTAAGCAAGCCAGGTGGCAAACAAAGTTAATGCAAGCCAGGTAAAGTTAATGGTAACTGACAGATAGTGTCACACCGTGGTGAGGTTGTCTTGTCTTGGGTTTAGTCTCGTAACTTCCTGTTTTATTTTGAAACCTAACTCTCCTCTCGTTTCAGGTCACTTGCCCTTCCTCATGTGTCACCCGTCTGATTGTCTCATCTGAGCCCTGATTGTTTGCACCTGCCCCCCATTCCCTCATGTGCTTATAGTCTGCGTTCTTCCCTTGTCTTGTGCCAGAGTGTTTGTGTTCGTCCCGCACCCCAGCCCTCGTCCACAGCCTTGATCCAAGCCACGAAATTTGCGAGTTTGTATTCCTTTACTTTTCCTCTTAAATGAGTGACTTTTCGTTTGATAATCGTTTTTTCAGAGAGTTCATAGATAATTTCATAGCCTCTTGTTTGCCTCCAGTGGAGTGCCTCTTTTGTTTAATTCGTTTTCAAAGTTAGTGATAGCGTAGATTTTGTTTATAGCCTTTTTCCTTTTTCCTCCGATTGGAGTGATTTTTTGTTATAAGTTTTTGTAGCCATATGTGCCAGTGTAGTTTAGTTCTTTGTACTTTTTCTGTGCCTCGTCAAGAGTGATTTTGGTTTCGTTAGTCTTTTTCTTTGAGGCCGTTTTGCCTCCAGTTTATTGTAGTTTTGTTTCATGTTTTATAGCGCTCAGGTAAGATTGTTCATAGCCTGTTTATTTGTCACCTGGTTTAAGAGCTCAAGTGAAGAGATCAAATCTCAAATAAAAGTCTACTGGTACTGCTCTAATTCTGCTCCTGAGTCCTCCTTCCTTGTCCAGGCCTGACAGTACACTCTAGCCAGAATGGACTCAGCAGAAAAGGAGCAGTTGTCAGAGCTACTACGGACCCAAGAGGCTCGCCTCGCCCGTCAGGAGGATTTCCAGACGGCGATGGCGTCACACCTGAGTCAACTCACGTCACAGCTCCAAGACCTAATGAGCCAGCTGGCCCGACCGGCCGCTACAGCGCAGCCTCAAGCGGCAGCAGCGGAAGCAGCAGCAGTACCAACCCCAGTGACACCCATTGTCGGATCTGGCAGTAAGTTGGCCCCACCAGCACAATTCACCGGAGAGCAGGGATTGTGTCGGGCATTTATTATTGACTGCTCTATTCATTTTGAACTCACTCCTCATGCCTTTCCTACCGATCGATCTAAGATCGCGTTCATGATCTCCCACCTCTCCGGTAGAACTAAAGCTTGGGCTTCAGCTGAATGGGCTCGTAATTCACCACTCTGCAGGTCCCTCGCTGACTTCCAGGCAGCGCTAAAAAGGATCTTCGATCCGGTGACGACCGACCGAGAGAAGGCTCAAGAGCTGAGTGGACTAAGACAAGGCAGTGACTCGGTCTGTGACTACGCCATTCGCTTCCGCACTCTGGCGGCGGAGAGCGGATGGAATGACACTGCGCTTTATGATGTGTTCCTAAAGGGGCTGGCAGCCCCCATCCAAGACCTCCTCGTTCCCCTGGAGCTACCCGCGGACCTGGATTCCCTCATCGCTCTCGCCATAAGAACGGACAACAGGATCGGGCAGCTTCAACGGCAACGAGGAGGGGGATTCCCCGTAACGAGGAAGCCTCCGCCCCCACACCCACCAAGCTGGCCGTCTCCCCACCGATCACCGCCGGAGCCTGCTGGTCACGTTTCCACAGAGGGAGAAGGAGAGCGCATGCAGCTGGGTCGAGCCCGGTTGACGCAGGAGGAACGACGGAGGCGACAGGTGGAAGGCAGGTGCTTTTACTGTGGTGAATCTGGTCATCTCGTCAGTTCCTGCCCAGCCAAAAGATCCATGCCGGTGAGTCAAGCCACAGATTCATGTCCCGCAGCACGCATCCTCACAAAAGTTAAAATATTGCATCACACCCTCACAGAGCATGAAGCATTCATAGACTCAGGGGCTGATGAGAATCTAATGGACTGGGACTTAGCAGAGAAGCTGGGACTCAAATCTGAAACTGTAGACAGATCCATAAGAGCCACATCACTTAATGGAAAAAACCTGTTTACCATCACTCACATCACCGAACCGGTCCCAATGCACATTAATGATCATAAAGAACACATTCAATTCTTTTTATTCAAGTCATCTGCACACGCTCTGATTTTGGGGCAGCCCTGGCTGTTTCGCCACGAACCCCAGGTAAACTGGAGGACTGGAGAAATTAGAGGCAGGGGAAAAGACTGTTTCATCAACTGCCTTAGCAACTCGAACCAAGGAGAAAAAGTGTCTGGAATTAACCTGTTCTCTGCTCACTCCACCACAGACTCTGAATACCCGGATCTGAGCTCAGTGCCTCCATGCTACCATCACCTTCGAGAGGTGTTTAACAAATCCAAAGCCATGTCCCTTCCTCCACATCGACCATATGACTGCGCTATTGACCTGATTCCTGGCTCCACCATTCCCAAGGGCCGCTTGTACTCTGTTTCCGACCCAGAGAGAGAGGCTATGAAAGAATATATTGAGACATCACTGAAAGCAGGTTTGATCCGTCCCTCATCGTCACCAGCAGGTGCTGGCTTCTTCTTCGTGGGCAAGAAGGACGGGTCCCTAAGACCCTGTATAGATTACAGCCCTCTCAATGACATTACCATAAAGAATCGTTACCCTCTCCCCCTCATGTCCTCGGTATTTGACCAGCTCCAACAAGCCAAGGTGTTCACCAAACTAGACCTGCGTAACGCCTATCACTTGGTCCGCATTAGAGAAGGTGATGAGTGGAAAACCGGGTTCAATACTCCTAGCGGCCACTATGAAACAGGATACGGAACAGGATAACAAGATGCATCCCTGTGCCTTTTTGTCACGGCGACTGTCCAAGGCCGAGCGGAACTACGACGTCGGTAACAGAGAACTGTTGGCTGTCAAAATAGCATTGGAGGAGTGGAGACACTGGCTAGAGGGGGCCAACCAACCGTTCATTGGGTCTCATTCATGAAACGTTAGTAAATTTGTGCGTAGATTTGCACATAAAAGCCTACGCTACTAAAAACCTACTCCGGATTCATGAACACTGCGGGAAACTCAGATCTGATCGTAAACACGTGTGTATGATCGTGAATGCCAATCCATCGTAAAGTGACAGCGCGCTCCCGGTAATCAGCTATTAGCATAAATCCCCGCCCATGAATTGCCAATGACCACCATATAAGGAGGTGTAGATGCATCCAGTCGACCTGTCGGTCATGGCGCAAAGGGAGAGAAAGAAAAAATAACTTTGCGGAAGCGGAGATAGAAATACTTTTGGGTGAAGTGGAATTAAGAAAAAAAATGTATTTTCATCTGTTAGCAGTGGTGTGACAGGGACAGGCAAAGCGAAGGCCTGGAGGGAGGTGACAGATGCCGTCAATATTGTCTCTGTAGTCCAAAGAACCATGTCCGAGGTGAAGCGTAAATGGTTTGACATGAAACTGGAGGCAAAGAAACGCATAACCTCACACAAAAGAAATATATCAGCCACAGGAGGAGGAGGCTCACAGTCGCAGCTATCAACTGCAGACGAGCGCATCGCGGGGATAATTGGGGAGACCTCTCTGTCAGGAATTATACCTGGCGGAGACAGCGACATGCCTCCACTGGAGCCTATATTTTTATTATCATCATTCAACATGTAGAAAGAACGTGTAATCTATTGAGTCGATTTACATAGATAATTCACAATCATGAACCTAATCTGGATCTTAAACCTGCCAATTGCCAACTACTTTAACTAAATGTGTTATATTTTTATCATATGTTTAGGCTATATCACGTGTTTCAAAGGCATCTGCGTATTGTGTACATAACAGAGCGCAATATGAATTTAAATTGTAATTTCCAATAGTGACAAGCATTATTTATGTGCATTCTTAAATTTACACAAGCACTACGCGTGGTCAGCAGCATGTGTAGATTTTGTTAGTAGCTACGAAAAGATCGGAGCTACTAAAATATTGATGAATGCGAGATGCTCGTAAATTTCCGTCTGCGAACAGTTTACACACAAATTCGTTCTGCTCACGTTTCATGAATGAGACCCATTGTCTGGACAGACCACAAGAACCTAGAATATATGCGTAAAGCCAAAAGATTAAATTCTCGCCAGGCCAGGTGGGCGCTTTTCTTTAACCGATTCTCTTTTTCTCTCTCTTACAGGCCGGGGTCCCGGTACGTCAAGCCTGACGCCTTATCTCGACTATTCGACCCCGAGCCTGTTGCCAAAGAACCAGAACCCATCCTTCCACTGAACTGTGTGGTTGGAGCTATGGTTTGGCAGATAGAAGATGAGGTAAAGCAGGCAAACGGTGGAGCCCCATCACCTAGTGGGTGCCCGGAAAACCGGTTGTTCGTTCCTGTCGAACTGCGCCCACAGGTGATCCACTGGGCTCACACCTCGCTGCTTTCATGTCATCCGGGAGTTTGGAGAACAATGTTTGCCATCTCTCGGCGGTTCTGGTGGCCATCCATGGAGCCGGAGGTCCGGGAGTACGTGGAGGCATGTTCGGTCTGTGCACGTAATAAGACATCTTCCGGGTCCCGCATGGGTTTGCTGCAGCCGCTCCCCATCCCCTCCAGACCGTGGTCTGACATATCTTTAGACTTCGTCACGGGGCTCCCGGTCTCTCAAGGAAACACGACTGTCCTCACAGTAGTGGACAGGTTCTCAAAGATGGTCAGGTTCATTGCTCTGCCAAAGTTACCCTCCGCCAAGGAAACGGCGGAGGCCATGATGACCCATGTGTTCAGGGTTCATGGGTTTCCTAGAGACATCGTCTCTGACCGGGGGCCCCAGTTCGTGTCTCGGTTCTGGAGGGAGTTTTGCCGCCTCATAGGAGCAAAGGCCAGCCTGACCTCGGGGTATCGCCCGGAAGCCAACGGCCAGACCGAACGCCTGAATCAGCAATTGGAAACCGGCCTCCGGTGTCTCGTCTCCCAGAATCCCTCTACATGGAGCAAACATCTGGTCTGGGTCGAGTATGCACACAATTCCTTACCCACATCTGCCACGGGTTTCACCCCTTTCAAATGTGCTTATGGTTATGAGCCTCCCGTCTTTGCAGACAATGAGCCAGAAGTATCGGTCCCCTCTGCCCACGCCATGATCAGAAGATGCCGCCGTATCTGGACAGCGGCTCGACAGGTACTAATTAGACAAGGGGATCGAGTCAAGAAAGCGGCGGACCGCAAGAGACGAATCATGAATCAACTGCTACAATTTCAGCTGCACCTCTAACAGATCAATTAAGCTTAATTTTATATCCTCAAACACACGTTTTAAAAAAGGTTATTGGAAGTTTAATTCAAATCTACTAAAAAATGAACCCTTCTGCCAAGAAATTATTGATGCGATAAATGATGTAATAGCTGGGTTTCAGTCACGTGATTATATTGACGCGCGAAGGCGGCGCAATTTCAGATGGTGGGCAGTAAGTAAACATGGAGAATACGTCTATGGAGGAAATTGTTGCAGAGAGTCCGTATTGTACGGATTTAGATCCAGTTTCAAGACAAAGATACAAGCAATTAATTAACAAATATGTTGGACGTGACCCGTATCTCGTGAAGATGAGTGAGTTTGCTGACAATCGAGGCTGTTGATATCACAAACTATCTGGTCCTTCAGACATCTTACTACATCAAACAGCAGATGAAAGCCTATAAAAGTCTGGAGGCATATAACTTTGTCAGCGGGTGGGTCCACAACTTCGGTACCAAACGGCTCCACGACGATTATCGTTTGGTCTTCGCCAGTGTCATGTTCTATGTGAGCTTTGCCTGTATTTGTATTGCTTTTCTCCGCCCATTGGCATTTAAGAGTAGCTCATTACCTTGTGTTTAACTCAAGCTTTTATTTTGAAAGGTAGATTTAGTCACATGACAGTGTGCAGAGTCTGATCAGGAAAAGCATAGCTTCTACATGCCATGTGGTCTGCTTGCAGCTCCAGCTATCATCTCTTTTCCTCCCGAAGACCTCAGTAAAGGCCATTCAACTTTATTCCCGCCTCTGAGTTTCTCTTGGAGCTTGTTCGCTATCTGTCAATTTGTGTAAAGACACACACTGAGGACAGAATAGTAAAAAAGCGTCATCACAGCAGGCACTACAGCTTCAAGGAAAGCAAGGTACTGTGCAAGCTCAACGCCTCACTCTCAAAGGTCTCCATATCCACCTCTTCTCATACATCCTTGGAGAAGCTCAATCCATGATGTCACATGCTAGTGAAGCTAGACAGGATCAATCACCCAACAAAGATCATGATGTTACAGAAAAGGACGCTGCAGCCAAAGCAAAATCAGAGTGTTCTGTCTCCTCCACCTCATCTTATTCTTCCTCAGCTAGCAGGGCAGCAGCCAGAGCCCATGCTTAAGCCGAAGCTGCACGTGCAAGAGCTCCTTTCGTTCAGCTAGAAGCTGAATTAAAATTAGCAGAGGTCCGTCTAGCTGCTGAGTCGAAGGTGGAAGAGGCCCGTCTAGCTGCAGATGTGAAAGTCAAAGAGGCATGCATAATCGCTGAACTGTCAACTTTAAAACATGAGAAAGAGGTAGCTGTAGCCTTGGCAGAGGCTGAAGTCCTCAAAGCAGCAGCAGAGACAGGAGAAAGAGAGGGCAGCGCGAGTCGCCGCGATTCAGTTCACGTCGCCATGCAAGCGCACCCGCGACTATGTCGAACAGCACTCCAAGCTACATCTTAGTGATGCAGAGCCTCCAGAACTTAAACCATATACACCATTCCTGTTGTCACCTGTCAAACCTTACGTTCAAACAGATAAAAAAAGAGCGCACTCCTGGAGAGGACAGCTGCGCTTCTCACGCCTTACCAAGGAGTGATGTTCCTGCAGCAAGCAGCCTGAAAGGGCAACGCCGGTGGTTCGCCAATGCACCACGACGGACAACGACAACCACAAGGCACAGCAACCCAAAAGGCAGACGCCAGCAGTTCATCACCAGCCCCCTGCTAACCCTCTCTTTGCAGAGCCAGACACTTTCTCTCTCAACAGGGTTTCATTACAGCCGCATACGGATGATAGGACTGGTATGAGTGATATCACAAGGTATTTAGTGCGTCGCGAGCTTGTGAACTGCGGTCTCATCAAGTTCAGTGATCGTCCAGAAAGTTACTGGGTGTGGAAGTCCTCGTTTCACAATGCCATAGAAGGACTTAACTTAAGCGCAAGTGAAGAACTTGATCTCTTAACAAAGTGGTTAGGAAACCTGTCTTCAGAGCATGTCAGAAGGATCCGTTCTGTGCACGTGGCTAACCCTGCTATGGGCTTAAGGATGGCCTGGGATCGCTTAGAGGAGTGTTATGGCTCCCCCGACGTAATCGAGAGAGCTCTTTTTGAGAGGATAGAGAACTTCCCTAGAATCGGTCCCAGGGACACTTTAAAGCTCAGGGAACTCCACAGATCCACCAAAGCCTGAATGGGTGGAAAGGAGGTCAGGATACATCAAAAGTCATGTGTCCGCTCACAAAACTTAAGTGGCATTGCAACACTCAGCGTCTCAGTCAGACAGTTTGAGCAGTAAGCCGAGTGACATCAATAGGCAATGCCCCATCCATAAAAAAACCCATTCTTTAAGAAAGTGTAGAGGTTTTCGAAGCAGACCGCTCGAAGAGCGCAAGGCTTTTCTTAAAGAGAGCAGCATCTGCTTTAGGTGTTGCTCTTCTACTGCTCACTTCGCAAAGAACTGTGAAGTGGCCTTGAAGTGCAAAGAATGTGAGAGCTACGGCCGCATCGCTGCACTACACCCTGGACCTGCTCCATGGGACATTAGAGACCCCTCCTTAGAGCATGGCGGGGAGGGCGAAGGAGAGACAGCTGAGTCAGCGGTCACATCCAGGTGCACAGAAGTTTGTGACAGAGGTAAGAAACCTAGATCTTGTTCTAAGATCTGCCTAGTGAGAGTCTACCCCAATGCACACCAAGCCCTTAAGGTTTATGCTATTTTGGATGATCAAAGTAACAAGTCATTGGCTAGGTCCGAATTCTTCAACCTCTTCCAAATCAAAGGGTTAGAGTCGCCATATACACTGCGTACATGTGCAGTGTAGGAGATACACTAATAATACATGTAATTTATTAATCACTGGCGATTAATAAAACACTCGTTAATGGGGCACCACCTCCGTTGTTTTGTCTATTTGAATAATCCGGAGGTAATTAATCAAATTCGACTGGACAAGTTTAACTTGTATCAATTCTAATCAATTTCAGATCAATTTATTCAATCTCATAAATGAAGTAATGAATTCTACACATATCCATCGGTTCTCCGCATTAAAACAAACCTGCACAGACAACGACATACGGTTAAATATGTTTATTTACTAAATAAATCAGGGTGAATAAATGAAAGGGTGATTTAAGCAAACAACAATGATAACAGAAAATGTGGAGACTAAATGATCAAGGTAATGGGACTATATGGACATGGGCAGATGGTAAAGTCGCGAGTCTGGGAAGCATTCAAAGATTACGGGAGTAATTTTTGACACTAACGAGACCCTAACCGGATTTCTTATTAATAAAGATTACTATGAATGAAAAGTAAAGAGACACCAACTCAGTAAACATGCGTGTGAATCCAGCAGTGTGCAAGGTGCTTAGCCTACTTTGCCTGGAGAGTTGGGACGTCCACCACTTTGAGCTTTTCGCCGGAGTTGATGGCTTGACTGCGGGCTTGCAGTGCCGGTCCAAGAGCTGGAGGGAAGTCGCGGCTCGTCAGATCTCACAGTGGGTGGCTCTCTCGTCCGGGTGTCGGAGGGAGAGCGCGGTCCATCCAGTACTCAGCAGGAAGGTCCTGAGGCCTCATGTACTAAGACTTGCGCGGATTTCCTACTGAAACATGGCGTACGCTAGAATCCAGAAACTGTGGTACGCACAAAAAAAATCAGATGTATCAAAGTGTGCGTACGCATGGATCCAAGCACTTTTCCTTTGTACATCCCAATCAACGTGGAATTGAGCGCACATGTAGAAGTGCTAAACCCCTCCCTGTCCACGCCCCCTTTTAAATATGCAAATTAATTTAAATAGGGCCTGCACCGGGGATTCCCCTCTCTGCACCATCAGATTTACACCATGAGTAAAGGGAAGAAGCGCAACTTCACCGAGTCTGAGCTCGAAACGCTATTAAATGAAGTCGAGACACGAAGATCTGTATCATTTGGTAGCCTCTCGTCAGGGATAAACACCAAAAAAAGAAATGTGAGTGGGAGCTTGTGTGTGAGGCAGTGAACGCTGTGTTGTCGGAGGAGCGCACACTCGCTGGAAAAAAATAAATAATATAATAATAATAATAATAATAATAATAATAATATATGCTACCGTTAGTGGGAAACAAACAGAAGGACAAAACAACTTCATTACAAGGATTGACAAGACTGATCGCACTTATATTAATGACTGCAGAAGTGCGCCGTGGCTACTGCAGTGTGACATTTCCAACTTTACGCACGCGTTTATTGACACAAATACTGAACACAAGGAGACAATAAAGGGCTTGTTACACAGCTCTGCCGCTCTATTTTCACCAGGGAAAAACAAATGCATATATTTGAATGCACGTGCCCAAATGGGCATTGTGCTGGATTACATTCGGGGCGCAATTAAACGGATACATTATTTAATCACCGGGAAGCCACCCATCGCGCACCGTGCCAGCCTCCAGCCTGTTACCAACCATGCTATCGGTAAGAATGAACGAGTCATGCGTTGAACCAGGCCACCTTGCCACGATGTTGGTGAGCTGCATTTGCGCATCACATATTATTTGAACATTAATTGAATGAAAATGTTTCCTGTTGACAAAAACAAATTTATCCTGTGATGGCGCTTTTATAGCAACATGTGTGCAGTCAATAGCTCCGATTACATTACGGACACCGGCTCTTGCTGCAAATTGCACTTTTATGTTGGCCTGTTCAACAGCATTGTATGGGAATTTGATGTACCTGGATGACATTCTTACGATCCCAATTCAGCTCCAGTAACACTGGCCTCGGCAACCTAAAACGACTCATGAGCCAGTTGTCGTCATTTGCCAACAGATCTTCCCGTTCTCTAAACACCCTCTCACGTCTGACATTACCATTTGCGATGTCTTCTAACAAGGCCAAGGCTGCCATTGTTAATGCCATTTTTTCATCACTTTGCGCATGCTTTTATATCCATCCATATGATTGCAAACACGTGTGTGTTAATTGTCCATTAATGTGTCTCTGATGTGCACATTACTCTGAGGACTAATTGTTTTCACATAATTAACAGTTTCCCAGCATCACCTCAACGTGTCGCCAAAGGAACAATAGCTGTAGAAACGTGCGTACGCCAGCCATGAAGCTGGCGTGGGGCACCGCACATTTCCACGGTCATTTCACTTTTGATACATCTGACCGTTGGCGTGGAAAATGACGTACGCCACGTTTTTGTGCGTACGCAACATTGATACATGAGGCCCCTGGTCCGCTGCCCAGCGGGATGGCACCGCTTGTGAGCGTTGGAGGCAGGCTGGTCTCGGCTTGGCACAAAGTCTATCTTTCGTTGCGAACCGCTCACACGGTTTGTTGATGCAGGCAATTACTGCACGTCTTTATTAACGGTGTTGGTCGTAATAAAGGTCTTCTTCTTGCATGGAGTGGTGGCTCTGAACTTTTGATTGAACTAATTCAACTTTCTTGATGAAAATAACTAGAGAATAACGCTGGCCGGGCGAGTCCTCAGTTATTACTCAATATAAGACGAATTAAATTAATTTAACTTCTACTGAGTAAAATAGTGATACTTAACAAAAACGAAAGCATTTAAGGTCAGTGCGTCCTCCTCGAAATTATAAAATTGAGGTAAAATCGCACGTGGTCAATTGTGCAGAGATTTCTGCCTAAGAGCGTGTCTCAAAAATAGAGAAGGTAAAGGTTGAAAAATTTAAAAAGAAGAGCTTAAAAAGAAGTGTTTAAAAGAAGAGTTTAAAAAGAAGAGAGCGAGAGAGAGCGATCTCTTGGTTTTGTAGTCCAAAGCGGCAGGCGGGCCTAAAGGGGCGGGCTGGCGATGTTCACTGTGGACCATATCATAAGCCTACACTCACGAAACTTTAATTAAATTTAAACCAATTTAATGTTTCGAGATCGTGCTTCGCCTTTCTCAGGACCTTACCATGGCAAAATAAATGGACTTTGTCTAACAATGAAATAATATGACCTGATTAAATTCGCTGAACATTTAAAAGAAATTAACACTGGATCAAAACATGAAAACACTTAAAAAAAACAGTAGAACTGATAGAATTGATCACTTATACGCATTTCTTCTAGTTCTAGCTTAATACTTGTAAACAAAAACATATTAGAGACTTTTACTGGTAATCAAGGAAAACGTATTAGACAAAAGATCTCCCGACAGTCTAATCCATTCGTACCAGGACTCGCCACTGGAGGGTACTGTGGTTCCACCAAACACAAGACACATTTAAACATTAAACTTGATTTCAGTCAAATTTCATCACAGAGAAACGGGAGAAGGATCAGTTTTATGAACTTCTTTTACTGACTCTTAATTTGTTGGAATTAAGAGGGTGAGATCCTGACTTAATGGTTAATTAGAAATGGCCTGAAATCTGGAGGAATACAGAGACCATTTGGGTGGAATGTCCCACAGATAGTGAGACCAGATGTGTCGTAAATAACAAAAGACAGAGTAAGAGCATAGAACAACAAGTCAGAAGGTGTCTGATGTCCACTCTGGAGAGTGTGTTTGTGAATCAGAAGTCAGAGAGACAGAGAGGGTGAGAGAGAGAGAGGGACATCAGACGTGTTACTTAATTTGCAAATGTAAAGACATTAGTATTAACACAGTCTCTGATGACCAGATAGCTCCGGTCCCTTCTGATGTGGAGAGAGTAGGTGTCTCCATGCTCACTCAGACTGACCTGTGAGGGAAGAATTTATCTGTTTGGAGGGGAAAGAAAGCACAGCACCATGCTCACCTGAAGTCCATAGCCTATAAGATTCCACATCTAGATTCAGAGGCTCAGATACTACTACTCTTCTGGGACGCGACATCCTCCTGGTACATTAGGTCAGAGAGCATCTCAATGGTCCTCCCAACACCCCCTACGCTCAGAGACTAGACCTTGGCTGGGTTGTCGTTGGCAATGTCTGCTTGGGCTCAGCCCACAAGCCAGAGGCCGTCACTTCCTTTCGGACCAACGTACTTGAAAATGGGCATCCTTCCCTCCTTTCTCCATGCCCTAAGCACCTGAAAGTGAAGGAAAAGTTCAGCACCACAGTTCTTGAGGACTGCAGCCTCGGCAGCTCAATCTTTGAAAGAACCAAGGATGATGATAAAGTGGGTCTCTCCATCGAAGACAAGCTTTTCCTGGAGCTCATGGATAGAGAGATGTCATGGACAACACCAATAGTTGGGTGGCACCTCTTCCATTTCGATCCCCTCGGCAACGGCTCCCAAACAACCGAGAGCAGGCTCTCAGTTGCCTTACTTCTTTTCGACGCACCCTAGAAAGAAAGCCTGAGATGAAAACTCACTTTCTGAGCTTCATGCAAAAGATCTTTGATCACGACCAGGCAGAGTTAGCTCCACCGTTGTCAGAGGGAGTCGAGCGATGGTATCTACCCATCTTTGGTGTATACCACCCTCATAAGCCAACTCAAATCAGAGTTGTCTTTGATTCCAGTGCCCAGTACAGTTGCATCTCGTTGAATGACGTGCTACTTACTGGCCCGGATTTGAACAATAGCTTACTCGGAGTCTTGCTGCGTTTCCGAAGAGAGCCAGTGGCTGTGATAGCAGACATCGAGCAAATGTTTCACAGCTTTATCGTCAGAGAAGACCATTGAGACTTTCTTCAGTTCTTTTGGTTCAAGGACAACAACCCCAGCAATGAAATTGTCAAGTACAGGATGAAAGTCCATGTATTCGGCAATAGCCCGTCACCGGCAGTAGTCATCTATGGTTTTCGTCATGCGGCACAACATGGAGCAAGTGAATACAGCACGGACGCCAAACACTTCGTAGAGCGAGACTTTTATGTCGATGACGGCCTCAAGTCCCTTTCATCAGCGGCCAAGGCCATCGACCTGCTCAAAAGAACACAAGAGATGCTTTCTGCCTCGAACTTGCGGCTCCATAAGATAGCGTCAAACGACCCTGAAGTCTTGGAGGCCTTCCTTCCAGAAGACCATGCGAAGGGTCTTCAGAATCTGGATTTCGATGACAGCTCAGACCTTATCCAACGTAGCTTAGGGCTTAGCTGGGATCTCAAACATGACCTCTGTACTTTCAGAGTGGCTGCTACAGAGAAACCTTTCACCCATAGAGGTGTTCTAGCCACTGTGAACAGTCTTTTTGATCCTCTTGGACTCGTTGCACCGGTCGTCATTCAGGGGAAGTTCATACTGCGTGAACTTACCAGCGGCAAGATCCTTCACTGGGACAGTCCTCTTCCAGACAAAAAGGAAGTTGAATGGAGAATGTGGAAAAACTCCTTGCAAAGTCTGAGTGACTTCAGGATTCCGAGAGCTTACACTCCTACTACCCTTACCACAGCCCGCAGGAAGGAACTCCACATCTTCTCTGACGCCTTGGTGAAAGCTATCGCTGCTGTGGCTTACCTGAAGGTGGTCGACAGTGACGGAAAGTGTCAAATAGGCTTTGTCCTAGGGAAAGCGAAACTATCTCCCGCAGCTGCCCACACTGTCCCGAGGCTGGAGCTGGGTGCAGCTGTATTAGCGGTAGAAATGGCGGAGTTAGTGGAGAGTGAGTTAGACATCAGTGTAGATTCCTTGCAATTCTACACAGACAGCAAGGTTGTCTTAGGATACATATATAACCAGACTAGACGTTTTTATGTGTATGTTTCCAACAGAGTACAGCAAATCAGGAAGTCCACCAAACCTGAGCAGTGGCACTATGTCTGCACCACACAGAATCCAGCAGATCACGCCACTCGATCTGTATCTGCAGCTGAGTTTCCTAACACGACTTGGCTCACTGGGCCCCCTTTCTTGTCCCTACCGGAAAGAGTGTCCTTTCAGAAGAGGAGTCATACGACCTTGTCACTCCAGATCTTGACACTGAGGTGCGTTCTCATGCTACCATGCTCTCTGTTCCACCAGCTAACCTGGGATGTCAGCGTTTTGAGCGGTTCTCATCTTGGACATCATTGGTGCAAGCCATAGCATTGCTGACGCACATCACTCAGTCTCAAGGGTGTGCCGCTATAGTCAAGCATGAGGACTGTAATGGCTGGCATCGATGCAAAAGGTCTCGCACAGCAGAAGAGCTGCTCAAAGCAGAAACTTTCATCATAAAGTGTGTACAAAGAGAGACCTACAGTTAAGAGTTCTCTTGTCTGGCTGCTGGGAAGAACATCTCGAAAGACAGCCCTCTGAGAAAGCTGAATCTCTACGTGGACGAAGATGGCCTTCTAAGAATAGGAGGTAGGCTCAACCAGTCAGCGCTCGACACAGGAGAAAAGCTGCCTCTTGTCATCCCAGGCCGCAGCCATATTGCAATGCTGGTCGTGAGGCATTACCATGAAAAGGTCAGACACCAAGGTCGTGTTTTTACTGAAGGATCTGTCCACTCTGCAGGGTTCTGGATTGTTGGGGCCAGGAAATGTATCAACGGTATCCTTCACAAATGCATCATATGTAGCAAGCTTCGTGGGAGAGCTGCTGAGCAGAAGATGGCAGATCTGCCCCCCGATCGCCTGAGTACAGAGCCACCTTTCACCTACGTGGGACTTGACGTGTTTGGCCCTTGGATTATTACCACAAGACGCACTCGAGGAGGTCAAGCTAACAGCAAAAGGTGGGCTGTACTTTTCACGTGCATGGGCACGCGCGCCGTGCACATAGAGTTGATAGAGGCAATGGACACCTCAAGTTTCATTAACGCCTTGCGTCGTTTCTTTGCTCTGCGGGGACCCGCTAAGCAAATCCGTTCCGACTGCGGAACCAACTTTACAGGTGCCTGCAAGGAATTGCACGTACTCCTCACGGATCCTGAAGAGCCCAATGTTAGGAAGTACTTGAGTGAAGAATGCTGCACCTGGGTTTTCAATCCTCCCCATTCCTCCCACATGGGGGGAGTTTGGGAGCGGATGATTGGCATCTCCAGACGGATATTGAACTCCAAGCTCATGCAAACCAGCCCCTCATGCCTCACTCATGAGGTGTTGTTAACTTTAATGGCAGAGGTCACGGCGATCATTAATGCCAGGCCACTTGTGCCTATCTCTTCAGACCCAGACTCGCCTTTTCTTTTGACCCCTGCTTCACTCCTGACACAGAAGGTGTGTACTTACCCTCCTCCTCCGGGAACCTTTGACAGCAAAGATCTCCACCGCCAGCAGTGGAGGCAGGTCCAACATCTGGCCAATACTTTTTGGAACAGTTGGAGACGCGAATACTTACCAACACTTCAAAGCCGTAGTAAGTGGCAGGACATGCGTCCTAATCTGAAGAGAGGTGACTTGGTTCTTCTTAAGGATAGCCAGGTGAAGAGGAATGAGTGGCCGATGGCTCTGGTCATGAAAACATTCCCAGACCAAGATGAAAAGGTCAGGAAGATTGAACTCAAGGTCACGAGATCTGGGTCAGCTAAGACTTTCTTGAGACCCATCTCTGAGACGATTCTTCTCAAGATTGCAGAAGACACGGAGTGACTTTAGTTTCTCTGTTAAGACATGTTCGAGTTATTCTGATAGTGGTATTTGTATAATACCAGGCGGGGAGTGTCATGTTCTATGTGAGCTTTGCCTGTATTTGTATTGCTTTTCTCCGCCCATTGGCATTTAAGAGTAGCTCACTACCTTGTGTTTAATTCAAGCTTTTATTTTTGAAAGGTAGATTTAGTCACATGACAGTGTGCAGAGTCTGATCAGGAAAAGCATAGCTTCTACATGCCATGCAGTCTGCTTGCAGCTCCAGCTATCATCTCTTTTCCTGCCGCTATTCATGCCTAGGAAATTATCGCTTTTTTACAAAAAAAAATTGTTTCATGAGAACGAAGACCTCAGTAAAGGCCATTCAACTTTATTCCCGCCTCTGAGTTTCTCTTGGAGCTTGTTTGCTATCTGTCAATTTGTGTAAAGACACACACTGAGGACAGAATAGCCAGGGTGAGTGTTTGTTCTTGTTTTATGTGTTAAGATGCTAGCAGCTAGCAGAAGCTGCTATAATGTCAACAAACATGCAACACATCTTAACGACGATGTTAGCCTGACAGTCGTTTATGTTTCAAGGTAGACCACTCTCAGAGATCAAGCGAAACACCTCTGAAGACCTGGATTATTGCGAAGAAGGATGGAGAAGTCATTGCAGCTCATTGCAATTGCATGGCAGGGTAAATAATTTATGTAGGCGAGGATGTTTACCACGAGATCCCACACACACACGTACTGCTAGCATACTGCCAGTGTACTTCAGAACCAGCGGGGAGAGACCTTTAAGGGATAAACATGTTAATTAATGTAAAGTGCTACTCCATATTAGTAAAGGTAGGCTATATTGCACATCATCAAAATGTGCTGATAAAAATTGCATGTTGCTCCTGGTGTAAATTGCATTTGAGGTTTAAAAAAATGTCATATTGTATTCTATTCACAGACTTTCAGAATCATGTTCTCATGTAGGGGCTGTTCTTTTTTCCATTGAGGCTGGGGTAAAGATGCGAGATACAGCTTCCTGCACAACAGAGCAGTGCAAGTGTCTGATGCCATCACATGTAAAAAAGGTAGGGTGACACGTTCACAACAATCCAAATGTGGGACAGAGAATGTTATTTTTGGGACACTGTGTAACAGTAGGCTAAATTATGATGTTAATAAAGTAATGTTTATATTGTGCCCCTTTGGTTATGTCTTTGCTCTGGTTAATTCATCAGGACACAATATACAGAAGACAAGTAGATTGCTTGTCTTCGTCTACATTTCATCTTCTTTGAGGGGATTTTAATACAGTCCCTGACAAAAGTCTTGTCACTTATCCATTTTGTAGAAACAACAGCGTAGAACCTGACTTTTAATTAATCCATTGGTTTTAGAAATGGCTCATATGAAAGCTAAAACTCTCCCAAATTATGTTTAATGTACAAAAATAAATTTGCTTCACTGAAGAAGGATTGATCATTTAATGAACACAGAAAGGTCAGATTTTGGCAAGACAAAAGTTTTGTCGCCTACATAGAGTAATGTGAAAATTGAACAAATAATTGACTTCAAATACAAAAATATGTTGCATAACATCAGTAAATTAAGTAGTGATACTGTGAGATCCATATTTAATATTTTGTATGACTTCCATGAGCTTGAAGGACTGCATCCATGCGGTTCGGCAATGAATCATACAATTTATTGATGAAGATGAAAAGGTCAGGAAGATTGAACTCAAGGTCACGAGATCTGGGTCAGCTAAGACTTTCTTGAGACCCATCTCTGAGACGATTCTTCTCAAGATTGCAGAAGACACGGAGTGACTTTAGTTTCTCTGTTAAGACATGTTCGAGTTATTCTGATAGTGGTATTTGTATAATACCAGGCGGGGAGTGTCATGTTCTATGTGAGCTTTGCCTGTATTTGTATTGCTTTTCTCCGCCCATTGGCATTTAAGAGTAGCTCACTACCTTGTGTTTAATTCAAGCTTTTATTTTGAAAGGTAGATTTAGTCACATGACAGTGTGCAGAGTCTGATCAGGAAAAGCATAGCTTCTACATGCCATGCAGTCTGCTTGCAGCTCCAGCTATCATCTCTTTTCCTGCCGCTATTCATGCCTAGGAAATTATCGCTTTTTTACAAAAAAAAATTGTTTCATGAGAACGAAGACCTCAGTAAAGGCCATTCAACTTTATTCCCGCCTCTGAGTTTCTCTTGGAGCTTGTTTGCTATCTGTCAATTTGTGTAAAGACACACACTGAGGACAGAATAGCCAGGGTGAGTGTTTGTTCTTGTTTTATGTGTTAAGATGCTAGCAGCTAGCAGAAGCTGCTATAATGTCAACAAACATGCAACACATCTTAACGACGATGTTAGCCTGACAGTCGTTTATGTTTCAAGGTAGACCACTCTCAGAGATCAAGCGAAACACCTCTGAAGACCTGGATTATTGCGAAGAAGGATGGAGAAGTCATTGCAGCTCATTGCAATTGCATGGCAGGGTAAATAATTTATGTAGGCGAGGATGTTTACCACGAGATCCCACACACACACGTACTGCTAGCATACTGCCAGTGTACTTCAGAACCAGCGGGGAGAGACCTTTAAGGGATAAACATGTTAATTAATGTAAAGTGCTACTCCATATTAGTAAAGGTAGGCTATATTGCACATCATCAAAATGTGCTGATAAAAATTGCATGTTGCTCCTGGTGTAAATTGCATTTGAGGTTTAAAAAAATGTCATATTGTATTCTATTCACAGACTTTCAGAATCATGTTCTCATGTAGGGGCTGTTCTTTTTTCCATTGAGGCTGGGGTAAAGATGCGAGATACAGCTTCCTGCACAACAGAGCAGTGCAAGTGTCTGATGCCATCACATGTAAAAAAGGTAGGGTGACACGTTCACAACAATCCAAATGTGGGACAGAGAATGTTATTTTTGGGACACTGTGTAACAGTAGGCTAAATTATGATGTTAATAAAGTAATGTTTATATTGTGCCCCTTTGGTTATGTCTTTGCTCTGGTTAATTCATCAGGACACAATATACAGAAGACAAGTAGATTGCTTGTCTTCGTCTACATTTCATCTTCTTTGAGGGGATTTTAATACAGTCCCTGACAAAAGTCTTGTCACTTATCCATTTTGTAGAAACAACAGCGTAGAACCTGACTTTTAATTAATCCATTGGTTTTAGAAATGGCTCATATGAAAGCTAAAACTCTCCCAAATTATGTTTAATGTACAAAAATAAATTTGCTTCACTGAAGAAGGATTGATCATTTAATGAACACAGAAAGGTCAGATTTTGGCAAGACAAAAGTTTTGTCGCCTACATAGAGTAATGTGAAAATTGAACAAATAATTGACTTCAAATACAAAAATATGTTGCATAACATCAGTAAATTAAGTAGTGATACTGTGAGATCCATATTTAATATTTTGTATGACTTCCATGAGCTTGAAGGACTGCATCCATGCGGTTCGGCAATGAATCATACAATTTATTGATGAAGTCATCAGGAATAGCAAAGAAAGCAGTCTTACATGCCTCCCAGAGTTCATCAAGATTCTTTGGTTTCGTCTTCCATGCTTCCTCTTTCATTCTACCCCAGACATGCTCAATGATGTTCATGTCTGGTGACTGGGCTGGCCAGTCCTGGAGCACCTTGATCTTCTTTGCCTTGAGGAACTTTGATGTAGAGATGGAAGTATGCGATGGAGCACCATCCTGCTGCAAAACTTGACCCCTTTTATGGTTGGGAATGTAAGAGGTAGCTAATACTTGTTGATATTTTAGGCTATTGATATTGCCTTCCACCCTGCAAATCTCTCGCACACCCCCATACTGGATGTAACCCCAGACCATGATTTTTCCGCCACCAAACTTAACTGTTCTGATCCGAGATTCTGGGTGAATCTCGGATCCATGCGGGCTCCAGTAGGTCTCCTGCAATATTTGCGCCGGCTGTGATGTAATTCAACCGAAGATTCATCGGAGAAATCCACCTTCTGCCACTTTTCCAGCGTCCATCCTTTTAGCAGGCTGTGGGCCTTGGCAAATGCCACACGTTTTTTTAATTGCCTTTTGTTTAGTGCTGGTTTCTGGGCACTGATTCGACCATGGAGGCCATTTCGAGACAGAATTCTACTCACTGTCCTGGTTGACACGGGGACTTGAGGTGACCAGGCCTGGTGGAGCTCTGCAGCAGTGGAAAAGGGGCTGGCCTTGGATTTTCGAGCCAACAAACAGTCCTCCCGAGCAGTTGTCTTGCGGGGTCTGCCGGACCTGGGCTTGTCAAAAACATTTCCAGTCTCTTCAAATCTTTTTCTTATCCTTTGTACTTGACGCTGAGACACATTGAAGGTGTCAGCCACCTCAGCAGTGGATCTGGTCTTCAGCCTCTTGATAATTAACACTTTGGTCTCAGGGTGAATCTTAGGCATGTTGTCAGAGGTCAAGTTGCAGGTCCGGTGTGCTTAGGTTCTTTTTATACACACCCACTAATTGATTGATCAATTATTGATCACAGGTGAGGCTGTGATCTAGGATTGGGTGCATCATATGACAAGGTGACAAGACTTTTGTCTTTGCAAAATCTGACCTTTCTGTGTTCATTAAATGATCAATCCTTCTTCAGTGAAGCAAATTTATTTTAGTACATTAAACATAATTTGGGAGAGTGTTAGCTTTTATATGAGCCATTTCTAAAACCAATTGATTAATTAAAAGTCAGGTTCTAAGCTGTTGTTTCTACAAAATGGATAAGTGACAAGACTTTTGTCAGGGACTGTATATATTCCACCATACCTAATGTCCCCTCTGGGATTATTAACGTATTTCTATTCTATTCTATTCTATTCTATTCTATTCTATTCTATATTCTGCCTAAATCTGTTTAGCTTGTGACATTGTGGTAAGTCACAATTTCCCTGTTGGGCAAAGAGGAGTTTGGCATCTCAATCCTGTGATGATAGCCTTACCTGTTTTCCTCACAGCCATCAGATAAACGCCAGATTTATACTGCATATAAATATGTTATGGACCACAGGGATGTGGACTTAATTATCTTCTTTGTGTTAACTTATTTTCAGATTCCTGCTGCTCCAGTAGCTCTGATTGACTTCTTGGGGGCCAATCCAAAAAACAAAAGCTTGACCGTTCCATTGATGGCAGGAAAACTGAAAACAAGGTTGGGAAATCACTTCCATGCCCAAGAGTGAAGAGAGGGTCAGAAACATATGCTAGGTTTTTTGAGACATTAAGCAAAAACTGCCCAAGGAGTGCAGCACTGATGGCTAGGGAGCCTTACCACAAAGAATTCATCCCCAAATCTAGTATGCTTCCTAAAACTGGTTTCGAATACAGAACACCAGAGAGTCTGCAGCTACCCCCCAAAGAGCTTGGAGAGCTATGCCAGGATTTCGAGCTAGAAGAGATCACCCTGTCCCAGGTCCAGGCTGTAGAGAGGGCAACTCGAAGTCAGAGTGCAAGCAGGATTTGGTTTAGGCAAAGAGCTGGACGCATAACTGCCTCTAAGCTGAAACAAGTTCTTAAGACCAACCCCCAGCAACCATCCAAGAGCTTGATCAAGGCCATATGCTACCCAGAAGCATATAGGTTCACCACAGCCGCTACAAGGTAGTTAGGGTTTGAATTAGGGTAAGGCAGAGGTAAGATTTAGGGTAAGAGGCTGTCCACATTAAGAACTGTAACTAAAAAAGTGTTCTATGAAGTGGGAGGGGAGTCCATACCACAACTATGAAGCTGTGATCCATACTCTGCCATCTACTGTAGGCCTTCTTCAGTTAGAACAAATTTTTACTGTTTTCATAGTTAATTCATGGTATGGACAGCCCTGAAGGGTCAACATTAGTTATAGGGTTATAAGCAGTGTTGGGCATGTTACTTTTAAAAAGTAATTAGTTATAGTTACTAGTTACTCCACTATAAAAGTAACTAGTTACCGGGGAAAGTAACTATTGCGTTACTTTTTTTTAAAAGTTTAAATATGTCTAAGAATTTGGATTCTTTTCTAAGCGGGTTTCACAAGCCAGTTTCATAGAGTAGAACTGCATAGACACCTACACAGAACCTTTAATATTTATTGCACCTCAACAGACCACAACTGGTAGACATACTGTACTTCAAGTATTTTCTTCATCACAAAAATACACAGTGTAACAATATGAAGTGCTTTTAACTCTCTGTACATACTGTACTGTTCAAATATTTTCGTAAAAATAAAAGTAAACTGTTTAAATATGAAGTGCTTTAATTCTCTGTAGTGTAAATTAAATAAATCAAACCTTCACACAAGTTACTGTACTGACATACTGTACTTCAAGTATTTTCTTAAAAATGAAAGAAACAGTTTAACAATATATTAGTACTTTTAAAAAAGGACAAATCCAACTTCAGCTGCTTGGACGGCGTGGCTCCATGTCCTTCTTTGTTAGCGGAGCTCACGTTAGCCACACCTGGCCTGCAGTCATCATCAACAGTGTCGACAACTGTGTTTTTGGCCACTAGTTTTGTAGAAGCGTGTGCCGTTGAGAGATGCTTCATTAGATTAGAGTTGCTTACAACGGACGTGGACAAACACTTTGCTCTGGGACATAATGTACACTTCACATGTACGTTCTTGCCTTTTACCTCAAGGAGATTTAAGCAGTGTCTGTAGTTCCACTTTGAAAACGCCAACTTTCCCTTGCCATTGCTGCAGCTTACCTCTGCTAGTTTGTGTGTGTGTGAGGCTGCTGTGTGCGTGTGTGGTTTGTGTGTAAACTGAGCACTGCCCCTGATTGGCTTACAAACCGTTACTCTACCTTAGCCAATCATCATCACTTATGCGGTTGTCTTGCCCCTCCCTACTCAGCTTTGCAGCTCCTGTGGCTGAGAGCCAAGTCGGATGACAACAGCTTCAACGAGTAGCTTCAATTTATAACGTGCCACATTTAATTGTCGGTAACGGTAACAGCGTTGTAACGATGGAAATAGTAATTAGTTAGATTACCCATTACTGAAAAAAATAACACCGTTAGTAACGCCGTTTATTTTAACATGAGGCACAAGCCAGAGAAGCGTATGAGAAGCTGATGGGTTGGGAGTATGCAGGCTTCTCATGTATGGACAGTGGTCTCTGGCTGAACCCCAAGTGGCCATACATGGGGTCCTACCCTGACGGGATTGTCACTTGTGACTTTCACAGAACTGGCATCTGCGAGATTAAGGTAATATTACAGTCTCTGTTGTAGTCAAGTCCCTAAATCTCGAGTCCAAGTCGAGTCTCAAGTAGGGCTGGGCGATATGGCAAAAAACTTTATCACAATATATTTTTCCATATTGCTCGATTCTCGATATTTCGATTTGATATGTATTTTTTGCTGATGCTGCCAGTTCAAGGAGCATCCTGACTGAGTACTGAAGAAACCAGAGGACGTGTTCAGTTTTGGAGGGCGACATGAGTTCACTTTCATGTTCATTAAGGGTGGAACAGTTCAACAATCCACAGTTTGTTTTGTTTTACATTGTTTTGTTTTTTTGTTGTTGTCTTTTTTCTTCTATACATCAGCTCTAAAATGTGTCTCTCACATGCACATAACATTCACATGAGGCTGTAGTCTTCCTATTTATTTGAACAGGTTGTCGATAAATATTTATCATTTTACTCTGACAGTTTTATTGACCTGACTCCTTAACTAGGAGCAGAGTTCACGTCAACTCAGGTGATCTGCAGGTTATTGTTTCACTTCACCACTCCTACGCGACGCTCTGTGTTTGCGCGGCACTTACACACACACAGACACACACACACACACACACACTGTAACCCTGCATCTACAGGGGCCTAGCACATGTTCTTCATGCCGTAGATGAGCGAACATATGAGACGTGTTACCGCAGAATGAACGACACAAGCAGCTCGGTGTTTTCACAGTCTGAGTTTTCTCCTCCACTTTCTTACCGTCTTAAAATCAGGTCGCTCTGACTCCACACTGCCAGGCTTCTTTTCATGATGACCCGAGACAGACGAACTAACACTATTAGTGTTACCTATGACCTGACCTCTTTCCATAAGAATCAATTAACTGAGCAAAAAGGCAGAAATATCTTTGCTAATCTATTGTTCACATGTCCTTCTCACTGTGATTTTAGTGCCCACACTCTCACCAAGATGAGGCCAATCTGCGCTTGTGTGCTGGTGGAAAGGGCCTCTGCCTCATCAATGATGGGGATAATGTCATGCTGGACCAGAGTCATGACTACTACTTCCAAGTTCAGGCACAGCTTCACATTGTAGATGCTGAGTACTGTGACTTTGTTGTGTTGAACCGCAATGACATTTTTGTTGAAAGGATTTTGCCTGATCTTGAGTTTTGGGATGATGTGTTTCCTAAAGTTGAGTGTTTTTTTAGAGACAGTGTACTTCAGCAAGACAGCAAGTTACAAACTTACATGTGTAATGTGATGAAAGGATATGAACTTAGGTCCAGGCACTCGTTATATTAATACTGTTGTATGAGACAAGATGACATTTTGAATATTGTTATGACCTGAGTGTGGTCTTTATGAGTTCTGGCTGTTGTATAATTTGCCTTGACATTATATTCATATTACTTATCAGAATAGGTTCATATCTTGTGAGAGCACCAATTGTCATCAAGTTATATTGAGTAGCACTATTTGGAAGATGTTTACTGAAAAGATTAAATGCATTGAGAAGACAGAATAATACATGGTGGTTTATTTACAAGATCAGATTTTTCAACAATTGTTATAATAACTACAAGAACATGGTGTGCAATAATAAGTTGGAATCGTCCCAATCCTGGGCCAGAGTAAAAAAAAAAAATCCTGTCCCATCCCACTCCTGGTAAAATGACTCCCCCTCCCATCCCACTCCTATTCAGAATTACTCCCACTCCTGTACCGCTCCCATTTTTTTTCTTCTTCTAGTCTTTAGGCAATACATTGAATTTGATTTGATCTTCTCCCCATTCTTTTTAGATTACTTTCTGCAGTGTTATTTCAAAAGATATGGCAACAGGAACAGTTCATCTGTGGTAATATAGGGAGGCATCTTTTGCCTTAATCCAAACAAAAGGGCACAAAAAAAACAACAAACAAACAAGAAAACAATACATGGGTCACACCATGCCTACCTTAGTTGAATAAACCCAATCCCGTGACCCGTGGGATTCCCAAACAAATGTCAGCCTCTAGTTAAACACAGAGCGGAAACAAGAGACCACTTTTTCCTCTGCATCTCCATCGCTGCTACCAGCCGGGGTAGAACAGAACAGTTAAATGAGGTAAAGCAGCCCAAGAAGGAGGTATAGCAATGAGAGTCCAAGTCAATGATAGAATAATCCAGTACGGGTTTTCTTTCCTGTTTTTCTGCGCGGAGCAATGACGATGCGTGTCGTCACTTGTAAACAGGAAGACCGGTGAATGAAGCAATGCTGTGGATAAAAGAGTTCAAATCAAGACCCGTTGCTTCTAAAAACATCAGAATACATCTTAAAACCAGCAGCAGGAACCAGGAAGAAAGCACTTTCCTTAATCATGAAGAGATCAGGCCCATCATTAATCAGCGACACGTCTGCACTCCGGCTCCAGTAGTTGAACAGGTTCCGAAGACCGACCAGCCAGCATGATCCAAATGCTCCAGAATCGGCGGAAAAGTACGCCACGCTTCCAATAAATTCCCGTACAAGCGAGATGGATGAATTTACTTCTTCAGACTTGGATTTTAAAAATGCTGTGACTTTTCAGGATGCACTGCTAGGACTAGCACAGTCCGTGTTAACCAGGTCAAACTTTGCCTGTCAATCAGTCCCAACTTAAACTAGACCGATTTGCATCAATAACAACCTAAACAGTACAACAAATAGTACAATTGGATTAGTAGTATATTTGTAAAAAAGCTCACACAGGGATCTGTGGTATTATCCCAAAAACAAACAGATATCAATCATTTAGTCACGCACAAACAAACAGACAGAGAGACGTGCCGCCATCTTGAGATGACTTTGGTTAAAGGATGTGAGGAGGGAGGTCCTAAAGCCATTGATATAGACTGTATCAACGGCACTATTAAAATTAAGTGGTTGAGATCATTTTTGAAGAATGAAAACAGCTTGTGGTTTTACATCCCAAATTACATTTTTAATGATCTAGGAGGTGTTAACTTCCTTCTGAGATGTGACTTCGACCTAAATAAGCTCCCTATCAAATTGTCTGCCTTCCATCAACAGGTTTGACATTACTGGAAAATGATCTACAAGCACAATTTTAGTCCCCACAACACCCCATTATGGAATCGCAGATACATTTTATCGAGAAATAAATCTTTTTTTTTTAATCAAAATTGGCTAGAGAAAGGAATTTGGTCAGTGATGCACCTCTTGGATAATACCGGAAACATTGTACCCTTTGAGATTTTCTGCTCTAAATATAACCTGAATGACAGAAGGAAGTATAATAATCTTGTCAAAGCAATCCCTCAGTCTATTGTTGTGATGTCTTATAATTTGTGTAAAAGTAATGTGAACCAAACACTTCCTTCGCTTTTGGTAAATGGTCACAATATCACTGATCTTAAACTACCTAATATCACAATCCGACATACCTTGGTTAAAGAACTGTATCCATTCTCATCAAACAGAATATCAATTCTACAATTTTTCTCTAAAAAAGAAGTTGAAAGTTTGAGATCCAAATTCTTTAAGTTTCCCATTGTTCCAAAAGCGAAGGAAGTTCACTTTAAAATTCTTAATAGAGTATACCCCTCTTCTGATTTTCTAAGGAATTGTTTTAATTTAGACCACAACAACTGCTCATTTTGTGATGAAGACAGTGAAATAACTGAACTATTTTACTATTTTATGACTGTAAATTTGTTAATACCCTCTGGGAAGATTTGTACGACTGGTTATTCCCTAAATTGCCCAATTTCTCTATTCTAACAAAAGAAAATGTTTTGTATGGTATATCTGTGAAAGAGGCGTCCCATGATCTGGCTATCTGGCTAACACTTTCATCATTCTCGGTACATTTTTTATTCGTAAAAATAGATGCATGAAATCAAGACCTAATTTCTATGTTTTTCACAAAGAACTATGTCATTATTTTTCATCTTTGAAATGTATGGAGAAGAAAAATGCAGTGAAACTTTGTAGGTTAGTAGAGGAGCTTAACCTTACTGAAAACCCCTAACTCTCCCCCCCTTTATCTATTTATCTATTTATTTTACTTTTATTTTTCTTTTCTTTTCTGTGATTTCTTTCTTTCATCTTATACAGTTGGTGATATTCTGAGGCTTGTCTATGTGCCTTGTGTATTCTGTATTGCAATGTACCATGCCAATATGTTGTGTACAATTATCGTTCAATAAAAAAAAGGTAAAAAAAAAAATAGTTGGACATGTGGGTGTGTCACATGCTGGGGGGGTGTAGTGTGTGGCTGTGAGGTGGGGGGGCGGGGCTGTGATGTAACCAACCATGGGGGAGGAGCAGAGGGCATGTAGGTGGCAGGGGGCGGAGCCTCATATGGTGTAGCAATGGGGGAGGGGGGAGTGGCAACTGATCCTGTTACAGGAGTGCAGAGGAGTGGGCGGTACTAGGGGGGCGGGGCTCATGGAGGACGAGGAGCCTTTGGCTGTGTCTCAATTCAGGGGCTGCATCCTTCAAAGGACGCGGCCTTTGCGGCCTCCGAAGGCGAGTCCTTCGGAAGTACCTTCAAAAGCCACGTCCACCATTGTTAAATGGGACGGTCTAGCCTTCGGAGCATTTCCTGGTTGCGTCACCAGATGTTCCCGCCCCTTACCCTTACGTCACGATTTCTGCTGCCCAGGTCCGCAAAAGTGACGATCTACACCACTTGATGTCGCCATTTTCCTTCTTTCTTTCTTCTGTTTCGGGCGCGCAAAGGATCTTGGGATATGGGAGGCTGCGAAGGATAGCAGTGGTGTGTCCTCCAAAAAGAGGCAAAAGAAGGCTGTATTTGTGGGGTGCATTTAAAGGAGCCCTCGAATTGGGACCGCCTTAGCGCAGCTTCACTGTGCAGTTAATGGACTTAAAAGAGGTAAGAAACTGATTATAACTTTACTTAACTTTAACTTTACTTACATTAGTGCATGCTTGTTTGTCAAGAAAATGAAAGGTAAGAAAATAAAGAGTCATTAAGGACAGTTGTTTTCAATAGGCTACCTGTTTAACAACACATACAACTTTGTTGTTTTTCTTAAAGTGGTAATCATTTTGAGAGCAATTACAGCAGTTTTGATCATCTAATGTGAAGATATTTGGAATGCAAAGTCTGCAGCTCAATTGTTTGCATCAGAAAAACATTCTAATTATATATGGGTGAAGTGAGGTGACAAAATGCCAGTATACAAAGGCCCAAGGTACCAACATCTCCTTACAGGTGCCATGTAGAAACCTCTGCTGACCTCAGCAGGTATGCGGTGTTAAGGCGCCCCCACATGGCGCAGTTCCACGCCCCCAGATTGCCAGACATGACACAAATTAGCATGTAAACAGTGGCTAGGGAAGCAGACAGCAAACTGGTTCAGCAACTGATCTATTGAGTCAATCTGACCCAAAAGCTGCAAAAAATAAAATAAAAGTCTGAGCACACATACCCCACACATTTTCATCCTTCATATGGTCTTTGGATCAATTTGACCTGCATCCGCAGAGACACACAGAAACACATCCACATACACAGACACAAAC
This sequence comes from Pagrus major, assembly GCF_040436345.1. Classification (NCBI taxonomy): domain Eukaryota; kingdom Metazoa; phylum Chordata; class Actinopteri; order Spariformes; family Sparidae; genus Pagrus; species Pagrus major. Next base: position 32,084,201 of record NC_133216.1, read on the forward strand.
ACACAGAGACATGCACAAACATATTCTATAACATTCTAAGAATTATGTATTCTTACAGCATTTTATCACACTAAATGCCTTGTACCTGCACTTCAAGGGGGGGGGGGATAATGAGGATAATTTAGAAATCAATTTAAAGTATTCTGATTCTGAAAGTGAATTTAAAGATTGCCTTCACTCAGAATATGCACCACAAGGAGCACCACGGGCGGCCACTGGAAGAGCCACAAAGCCAGCCACTGGAAGAGCCACGCAGACATATTTGTCTAAGAATGGACAGATTTTATGGTCTTCATCCCCGGTGAGAGAGCCCAACATGATATATCTATATATATATCTATATATATATATATATATAGATATATATATCTATATATATATCTATATATATATATATATATATATATATATATATATATATATATACATATATATATATATATATATATATATATATATATATATATATATATATATACATATATATATATATATATATCTGGTATTTTATTTTTATTGTAAATGTATTACCATTTACAATTTCAAAACATGAATCGATGAGTCTGAAATGTCCCAACTTTATTTGAATATTTGGAACAGAACTGTAAACTAAAACAATGTTTTTTTTTCTTCTACAGTTTGACATCAAGAAGACTTGGACTTCAGCAGTGTAGCAGCTGGATGTCATTGTCCTCCTTTGTGACTCCATCTTTAATGTTTCTTTTGCAGTAACACAAAAGTGAAACACTCATGTAGGGCATGTGACCATTCTCATATATGACAGAAAATACTCGCAAGTAAATCACTTAGTCCTCAAACTCTCTGAAAGTAGAGAGCATCTGTGAACCATAGTCCAGTGAAATCTACCAAGATCCACAAATCTTTTGTATGATTTTAGTTATTTAGTTATCATTATCTAATTTGATGTGAATTAAAACATAAATGATAAATACACTTGGCATTACAGCTATACAACTACCTACCTTTGGCTGATCCCTGGGTTTCACACCATGTTCCATGGATCCAGACTTTTCTTTCTGTGAGGAACACGCCTCCTAAACATAAATGATGAGATTTATTTTTTTAATTGAAGGGAAACAGACACAAACTGGGTTTTGCTCTCACTAAAAATACCAAAAGAGCTGAAGCTTTCAAAATCCAAAGGCTTCAGGCTACCACACTATGAACTGTATACTAAATCACTGTTCTCTGGTCCTCGACACCAACAGCACTGAAGACTTTCCACTTCACTATATTCTGACACTTGATTCATTTCATTTTTAATTTTCATTATCAGTTTTCTTTAGTCAATCAACATCCAGCAAACAAGTCCTGGCTAAGAGAACACATCTCACATAACCACTGATCGTTGATACTGATTCAGGACCACTATACTACACTGACCACAATGATGGTACTCTCACCTCATCTGTTTTATGACCCTTCCCATCTGGGTTGCAGACGTTAAACTCTGACACATCCTTCTCCATGGACATCTGCTTAAAAAGACACATGTACAATTTTGTATTGAAAGGTGCTCAAAGAAAATGTATGTCTCTTGTTCAAATGTCAAAAGGGGTCAAACTTTCACAGACATATTGCAAGTTTTCAGAAAAATTAGATATACATTGCCTAGTAATCCAGACCGTGATCAGACAATACATGAAGCATGCCCTCTGCATGATTTTGACTTAGGTGTACTTAGACTTGTGTGCAAGTTAATACATAACTGCAATTCATGTATACAACATTAAAACTACTTTACAACCACTGACCTTTTTTCTTTACCAGCTCTTGTACCACATCTCATGGATCCAGTCGACTTCTGTACTAATGGGGAGAGCACTTCCCGAAGATAAATCATGAGATGAGAACTAGAGGGACACATGGAGAGGACAGGAATTGGGTTCAAGTATAACTGTAATTCATGTAAAAGGCACTGAAGCCTGCTTACTAATACTCACCTCTACGTCATCATGGGGCTTCATATCACTTCCAATGTGTAGCTGCCATCACGCAGTTATCCACTTTAAGTTAAGTTAATTATTTGATTTAATCCAAGAATAGTTTCTGTTTGTAATAAAGGGAATATTTTGTGTTGTGTAGCAAGAATATAGACATGAGATTTGTAATACATTCAAAGCGGAACCAATGTTCAGGGTGTGTTGCAGCCAGTTCTTTATAGGTAGAGCACCTGGCAGGTTGACGGAGGATGAGAGAGACGATTTCGAGACTCAAGGTTTTGTTGTTGTGTGCTGATGCGCAAACCCATTTGAGTTAACAAGTGGCAAAGCCTTGTCAACTGCTTTAAAGGAACTCTACAAGTGCCTAAAGTGTGAAGTGTTCTAGTGTTGTGTACATGTGTCTAAGGTCAAGTTATCATTGATTTCACAAAGTTATTTACTGCTAAGCTATTTTGAAGTGTAAAGGACATTTAAAGGACACTATAAGTGCTAAAAGGGCAAAGAGTTTTGATGTTATATACATGTTTCCAAGTTCAAGTCATCAAAGTTTAAACAATATTTAAGGGCTGAACACAGTGTGGTGTGCAGAAAAGTGTACTTTTAGTAGTTTTCTAATTTTGCATGTGGAATAAGTTCATTTGTACTGTGAAAAGGTGATTATGACCCATTAAGTCATTAAGCCATAATTGACTAGAACTATAAGTGAAGTTTACTGCAATTAGTATTATTATTGCAATCTAGCTAAGCCACTTAATTTAACTACCTTTAAGTTTAAAGCAACTGAATACTGAAAATGTCTGAATATGAGTTTAAGGCTAACAAACAGGGCTTAGACATTAACGGGGAAGCTGTAGAGTTGCAACAGCAGTCTGAAACCATTGATAAATTACTGTTCTGAAGACATCAGCAAGATATGACTGCCAGTGTCAGGCGTAGGTCATGTAAACAAGATGTTTTATTTATCATATATGCAGAGTATTATTATTGCACTTGAATATTTAAACAATGTTGAATGACAGTAGCCACAGTTATAATTGTGATTACTGTAATAATAAAAAACACAATCCAAACTATATGTTTTTAAGGCCAGTTTTTATTTTTTAAATTCTCTTTCCACTGTCCTCATTCCCGCCCCTCCTTTTCCCCCTCATCCATGCCATCAGCATCCATTAGTTTTAAAGACAAAGATAATAATTGTGAGACCATGTGAGCTGACAATGTCCTGTTTGGCTTCAGCACCCTCATCCATAGCAGAAGGCCAGCAATGGTTCTGGCCAAGGGCTTGCTATTCTGTGTTTAAAAACAAAGGATAAGTTTGTTTGAATTTTGTTGTAAGCAGATGCACATCTCTACATGACATACATGACCATGTGTAGCAGTTGTGAAATGGTTGCTTATGGGCTGAAGGATGACAACACCATGGATTGGAGTTTGTTCATTTATTCTGCAAAGGCAGCACAGGGCAGAGTCAGGAAACACACAGTTGCAGGTAGGAACAGTCTGCCTCCACAACAAGAGCAGCCATATTTTTGCCAGGAGTTTGGTCCAACGTCACCCACGTACCCCTTTGTGTGTTACCCAATAAGGCTCCCCCTTGCTACAGGTGAACCCGGAACTTAGAAATAGAACTGATATAAAACAATGCAGGAAATTCATACTTTTTTTTTTTTTAGATAATATTAGCATTGACCAGGTTTTGAGAATGTTCACCATAATTAATTAGGAAAATAAATAAATAATGACAATAATGAATGATCAGATGATTAAAACAAAGTAAACACTGACCCAGCTACACATGTAATCATCCATCCATAATAGGGTGACTTGATGCGGGGTCAGAGGTGCACTGACTCCAATGGTCATCGCTATGCCCATCAAGATTTCATGGGGGCGTGGGCGTGTCAACATGGCCACTGTGTAGACACGTCTTTGCCAGCTCCTGTATATTTAATCATTAATAGCACACCAAACATCATTTTACTCGACTACTTCGGTTGTTTTTTATTTTATGACGATTTATGAAACATTCAGGTATGGCTGGGAAAGCTAACTCTCGCCTAGACCGCTCAAATCGAGCTCAACCTCGGCACGTTAGCGAGAAGGCTAACCACCCGCCATCACCCAAGTATGGCGACGAGGAGCAGGAGGGGGACCCGTCCCTGTCGGCAGTTATCAAACTTATTGAAACTTTCCGCAGTGAAACCCGCTTTTCGATGAGCACTCTGCAGTCTGTTATAGAGTCATTCGGGGTACGTATGACAGTGGTGGAAACCTCGCTACAGGATTGTGATGACAGGATTACTACACTGGAGGCGAAGTGTGAGACTTTGGAGAAGTGCAACAAGCCGCTAATGATGAAAACCGAGGACCTCAAGTCAAGGAGCCGCCGCCAGAATTTACGCGTGGTCGGTATCCCGGAGGACATGGAGGGGCCTAGAGTCACGACATTCATGACCGACTTCTTCGCTGAGACGCTGGGCATGGATATTCCCGAGGGACCGGAGATGCTGGACCGGGCGCACCGCCTCGCTTCGCGGCCCGGTGCGGGCTCCAACACTCCTCCCAGACCGATGATCGTGAAGGTGCACCACTTCGGAGTAAAGCAGCAAATCCTCCAGCTGGCCAGGGAGAAAGGCCCGCTCACATTTCGTGGAAAATCGGTGCATATCTTCCCGGACTTTGCCACTGAAGTCACTAAATGGAGGGCATCTTTTAACAATGTCAAGCAGAAGCCCACATCCGATATGGTCTGCTGTTCCCGGCTCGGCTGCAGGTGACCTTCAGCGGCGGGAGATACAGCTTCGCTGCTCCGGACGAGGCAGAGAGATTTTACGCGGAGACCATCGCCCCGACGCTCCCGCCTGGTCGAGCTGACGGCACCGCCGACAACGGGTGACTCTTCACGGGCTCACGGTTTGTTTTTCCCCCATGACAGCCCCACAGACTATCCAATATGGGTGGCTTAAATCTGTATCACAACTGTTTAAAACTGCGTTTTCCCATTTAAAGCCGCCATTTCAATTCAATTCAATTTAATATATTATATTATATTATTTGATTAAGTGTGATGAGTGCTGAAAGTATTTCATTTTGAATCTGTATACAGATAATGTCCATGACAAGTTTTCTTTTCTTTTTCTCTAGACGTTTGGTGCTATATATTGTTAGGTTTGGAGCACTGGTTTAGTGCAGTTAGGATGCACCTTGTGAGGTGTAGTAGACGCTTCGTTTGGGGACGCGTTTGGGGTGTAGAGGGTGGGTGGGCTGGGGTTTTGTTCTTCTCCACACTGTTTTCACTGTTTTTATGTCTTATTTTTTGTTTGGTCAGAAGGTTTTCTCCACAGAGTCTTGACATAATATCGGGGGTTTCGGCCAGATTTATTGTATCTGCCGATTGGGATTATGGTTGACAACACGACAATTAGACTTTGCTCCTGGAATGTCCATGGGATTCATGGTCCTATTAAACGCAAGAAAATACTTAACTATTTAAAGAGAGAAAATGTTCAAATAGCTCTGATCCAAGAGACTCATTTGGATGACAGCGAACATTCAAAACTAAAGAGAGAATGGGTGGGCCAGATTTATTCCTCCTCTTTTACCACTAGGAGCAGGGGTGTGGCCATCCTGGTTCATAAGTCCTTGCCCCTGACAGGGGTGGAGGTTAGAGCTGATAGTGCAGGCAGGTATGTTATGATTAAAGGGACATTATATGGGGATACAGTCTCCTATTGAAATGTATACGCCCCCCCTGTCCGTTCTTCAGACTTTTTTACAGGAGTGTTTTCCTCGTTCTCAGATTGGATTGTTGAAATCTGCACTGCAGAATGTGGGCTCCTGTTCGATAGGTAATATTATTATTAGTGATCACTCACCAGTATTTTTAGTCATGTCCAGTAAAGTACAACGCCCCAAGGCACAGTGGCGGTTCCCAAATCATCTTCTGAAAAACCCCAATTTTAAATCGCATCTTACTGAACAGTTCAAATATTTTATCACTGAAAATGACACCCCTGGTGTTTCTCCTAGTCTGCTTTGGGAAACCACTAAGGCAGTTATCCGTGGTCTTACTATATCATTCTCAGCAAGCCTAAAGAAAAAACAGAGGGCAGAACAGCAGAAGCTTGAACAACAATTATGTAATCTGCAGGGAGAGTTAAACCTCAACCTGTCAGAGGATTTGAGACTTCAAATTGATGTTACTACTGCAGCTCTGGACACTCTCCTCTCTAAAGAGGCTCAAAGATCCATTTTGTTTGCGAAGCAAAGGATGCATGAATTCGGGAACAAATCAAGTAAATACTTAGCAAATTTAGTTAAGGCAAGGGCTGATTCTCAGGCCATCCCAGTTATAAAAGACAGATCAGGCAAAAAAAGTCTATGATAACAAGAATATTAACAACTCATTTTCAGAATTCTATGAAGGTTTATATAATTCTGAATCTGGTAGTAATTCAGAGACCCTGATGAATACATTTTTGTCATCCATCAATCTTCCTCGAGCTTCTGATACACAAAGAGAGCTGCTGAACAAGCCGATTACAAAAGAGGAAGTCATGCAGGCTATCAAGAATTTACAAAATAACAAGGCCCCAGGGCCGGACGGTTTGACTCCTGAATTCTATAAAGCTTTCCAGAACCTGCTGAGTGATCCCTTGCTCAAGATGCTGTCTTACTCCTTTGAATCTGGAGCTCTTCCCAATACTATGATGGATGCAAATATTTCATTAATCCTTAAAAAAAACAAGTCTGCGGATGAATGTGCTTCCTACAGGCCAATTGCTCTGCTGGATGTGGACTGAAAATTACTTGCTAAAATACTGGCCAGAAGGCTTGAAAGTATCCTCCCAGATATTATTTCATTAGACCAGACTGGTTTTATTCTAGGTTGTAACTCTTATAATAATGTAAGAAGACTCCTAAATCTTATACAACATGGCACACAGTCAAAAGTCAAATCTCTTGTGATTTCCCTTGACGCAGAGAAGGCCTTCGACAGGATTGAATGGCCTTACCTGTTATATGTTCTCTCTAAATTTGACTTTGGTGATAATTTTATTAAATGGATATCGCTTCTATATGCTGCCCCTCGTGCCTCGGTTATTACAAATGGCATGAGATCCCCTGCATTCACAGTGAGGCAGGGCACTAGACAGGGCTCTCCAATCTCCCCTCTTTTGTTTGCTCTTGCCATGGAGCCATTGGCAGAGGCCATTAGAACTGATCCATTAGTGACTGGCATACAGGTGGGTCCTCTCCAGCACAAAATTTCGCTTTACGTGGATGACGTCCTTCTCTATCTGAGTAACCCTGAGGCTTCTATTGTAAGAGCAGTGGAGATAATTAGATCTTTCGAAAAAAGTTTCAGGCTACAAGGTTAATTACTCTAAATCCGAGGCAATGCCAATGACCCCTAATGTGTCATGGTCTTCAAATTGCTCTGCCCCTTTTCGTTGGTCCCCATCAGGTTTTGTCTACTTGGGCATACATATTACTCCCTCCCTCTCTGGCCTTTACAAAGCCAACTTCGTGCCCCTAATTCGTAGGATTAAAGAAGACTTAGCCCGCTGGACGGCTCTTCCACTGTCTCTTCTGGGGAGAGTAAACCTCTTCAAAATGAACATACTTCCTCGGTTGTAATACCCCTTTCAAATGATCCCGGTTCTTTTAACAAGGAAATCACTTTCAGTTTTAAATAGCTCTCTATCTTCCTTTCTCTGGAGAAATAAACGTGCTAGGCTGAAACTCACCACCCTACATCGCCCTTTCGATTGGTTCAGAGGTGACCCTGATTCTACATGGCTCACTCTAGAAGCTACCCCAGTGGCCCCTATTCCTCTCCGTAACATTTTATATGTGTCTAAGAAATGGACACAGCCTAATGTAAAAGGCAACTTTTTGTTACAGAATACTATAAGGGTCTGAAGACTGGCAAGAAAACTTGAAGGCCAGGAGGGCTTCATTTCTCACCTCGTACCTATCCGCTTAAATCCAGACTTCCGCCCTGGCTTGAAGCCCTGGAACCTATTTCCTGCATCCTGGGAGTACAACCAGCAGCTTTGAACCTCAGTCCCCCTTCACTGAAGCTGCTTAAGGTGCTGCTGTTTAATGCAAGGAGATGTATTCTTCTACAGTGGATTTCAGACTCTGCCCCCACAGTCTCACACTGGATCCGGAGTATTATGGAATTTCTCCCCCTAGAAGCTATAAGCTTCTGGCTTAATGATAAATCATTTAATTTTTTTCAAAACTGGGACCCCTTTCTAGAACATATTGGAGAAGATGGGACCCGGGCTCTCCAGAGTGGTCTCTGTGGTCTGGCATGGACTGAGGTTTCAGGATGCATTCCTAGATCTTGATGTGCTGTCGGCGTATTGCTGTGTTTGATCCCCCTTGGTACTTTGACTGTGTAAACCTTCTGTTTTTTGTGTTCTTTTTCGTCTGTTTTTGTTTTTTTGTTTTTTTTGCGTGTATGTGTGGAGAGTAAGTTCTAAAAAACAAAAAGAATAAGAGCTATATTTGTCAGGAATGTAAGTATTTGTAGGCGTCTGTGTTCATGTGTTTCATGCCGTACTGACAAAGCGAGAAATAAAGAGCTAAATCCTCAAAAAAAAAAAAAAAAGGATGTCATGGGGGCTAAGTCCCGTTGTGGAGTTTGACGTGCTGCGAATAGCATACAGCACTAGCGGAAGGGCATCAGGCCATTTTAGCCCTGTTGTCATCATAGTCTTTGTTAATGGTGGAGTTCATTCTCTCCACTTGACCTGAGCTCTGTGGGTGATAGGGAACATGCAATCTCCACTGGATCCCCAGTATTGATGCAAGACTGAGTAATTTTTGCAACAAAAGCAGGGCCCCTATCACTATTTATTCCCATAGTTACCCATAAATACGGGATAAGCTCTTTTATCAAACATTCTACAACTGTTCGTGCATCTTCCTTTCTTGATGGATATGCTTCCTCCCATTTGGAAAACATATCAGTGATTACAAGCAAGTATTTCTATCCTTGGCAACTAGGCATATGTACAAAATCAATCTGCATATTTACAAAAGGACCTGATGGCAGCGGCAAATGGTTATGGCTGATGGTATTACTTGCTCGTCTTGTCTGTTGACATATCATGCAATTATTCACCAGTGTTTGTGCAACATTTGTAATGCCTGGTGCAAACCACTGCGATCAGATTATGTCATTTATCCCCCCTTTACCTACATGTGTAGGCCCATACGCAATGCAGGGTAAAACATGAAGGAGAGAGCGGGGGCAGACCGGCCAGCCATCAGGGTGGAGCCACAAGCCAGACTCCTGTTGAGAACAACCTTTCCTGATCCATGTCTTTTTCTCCTCACCGTCAGCACGGTTTTGTGACACAGTGACATCATCAAAAGAGGGGAGAACAGGAAGTTCAGGAGGTTGAACTGAAGTACATTGATGTGCCACAGAGGATGAGGAAACGGCTGCCTGTTTGGCTGCAGCATCTGAAAAACAAATACAAATAAGAAAATATCAAAAATATATTCTAGTTCATGTAGCTCTAGCTGTGATGTTCACATTTGTTAAACTGGAGTGCCCTTACAACAGAAGGGACTTTCACAGCAATCTTGTCCTTCTGTTGGTCAAAAAACTGTTTAAGCATTCTATAGATCTCTTGCTTCAACAGAATAACAATTTTTAATTACTATTTTATGGCATGCACATAAACCACTTTTACAGTATCACTTACACACTATCTTAAACCACCTGGGAGGTAAAACTGTTTATTTGGTTTTTAACTATTGGGTCACTAAGAAAAACTAACAGGACAGTTTAATACTGACTGAAACTCTCCACCTGTTCTGAAATTAATTGGTTAGTCTCTTGTAAAAAAGACTAAAATAACTTTTTCAAATATGAATATGTAATATATATAATATATAATAATATGTTCACGTTTCTATTTCAATAATAAAATCCCCTTTGGGTTAATTTTCTGTGAACTGTTTAATCTCTGTGTGATGTAAAATAATGAGCAGATCAGAGGAAACTGTCAGTTTATTGTTTTGTTTATTATTTTATAACAGATCAGTAACACATGTTTGTGAATCAGTTTAAACTTGAGTTTAGGAAAGATCCAGACGGTTCAGTTCTTCATGTTTTTATTGTTCAAATTTACACAAAACAGAAAAATGTCAGTGACTAATAACGATACTAAAGAAGTACAACCAATGAGTTAGTGTTGGTTAATGAGTTAAAGTACTGATTAATGACAACAGTATTCAGCTAACTGATCTAAGATTGCAGGAAATAGTATAAATGATCTCTGGTTACGCCATTGGTTTAGTATAGGTGATGTCAGGGACAGTCATCAGGGCTGGTGTGGCCAGGGCTGTTTGGCATACTGGATGGTGTCGAGTGCAGCTCCGATGTCAGAGTTTTTGGCCAGAAGATGTCGTGTCACCGGAGCTCGGGTGAGTCCACTCCTCATCAGAGTCTCTACTCACCTGAAGATCACACAGTCCCAGTCTGGTTACCTACTGGTTTATACTGGCTCATACTAAGTAACAGATGGTTATTCTAGTCTCACATAGACCTAAGTCAGCATCAGACCAGTCTAATGTGAGTCTGATTTAACATCTGTGATTACACGATAATGTACTGGTATTCTACTGACACTTTTTTTCTATATGATATTTTAACTCACTATACTTTGATGTTTCTATCGTTCGATTTAGATTTAGACTCGAAGATTTTTATGTTTTTTAACCGAGTATACTAAACTATGACATTTTTATGACTTCTTATGCCATTTACCATACAACTGACCTTTGACCCCTCTATGGCACCACCCTCACTGTTGCCTCTGTCCATCTCCACATTATCCTCCTCCAGTGCAAAAAGGGGTGTGACACACTGCCTGTCCACCTCAAAAGATCCTGCATGAAGGACAACACTCAAGAGGAACGGGAAGCTGAAGTCAAAAGGGCAAAAGAGTCGCAGAGAGAGTGGACCAGGGTTGGCAGATGCTGGGAATACGAGACTTTGTCCTCCTTGGTTCCAGATAAGGCTTGCCAATCACTGGTCGAACACATGAAAATACATTTTGTCCAGGTGAAAGAAGCTGAACTGCTGCTGGTGAGTAAAGAGAAATTGTAGACTTGGGCTGTGTCCAAATTCAGGGGCTGCAGCCCTCAAAGGGTGCATTTGAAGGCCAATTACGTCACAACGCTGCGCGAAGGCTGTCCAAATTCGAAGGCTCCTTCAAATGCGGCCCACAAATGCAGCCTGCCCTTCCCTCTTTTTGGAGGACGCACCGCTACTATCCTTCGCGGCCTGCTATATCCCAAGATCCTTTGTGCACCGCTGCTCAGTCCCGAAACAGAAGAGGAAGCAAGAGAAAATGGCGACATCAAGTGGCGCAGACATGACATTCAAATTTAAGTAATGGGTTTATACTCGGCTTTTAGTCATTTGAACATCCAACGCCAGATATGTTAAACTTCAAGGGACTATAAAACCTCCAAATTTCAACTTTCAGTTAAAATACGTGACACTGGTAATGCTAAGGTAAATATAGTTGTTATTCACCAATGCGTTAATGTTTATTTTGTAATGTTGATAATTCAATTTAGATTTGACACATTGTACACACACAAATAAATGTACACGTTTGATAGATTTGAACCAAAACAGACTTTAATGCATGAACACCTGGTGATGCAACCAGGAAATACTCCGAAGGCTAGACCGTCCCATTTAACAATGGTGGACGCGGCCTTCAAGGTCTCTCCGAAGGACCCGGCCTTCGTGGGCCGCAAAGGCTGCGTCCTTGAAGGATGCAGCCCCTGAATTTGGACACAGCCTTGGTGTTTAGGCATTCTGTGAAGAAAGTTAGTTGAAATATTTAATCTTGTCTAGATACTTTTTGTGTTAGTTGTTGTGAGACCATTGAAGTGAAGTAGCTATCAAGTGAGTTTCTGCCAAGTCAGGTGTGTTGAATAGGCTTGATTGCAATGAATGAGGAGCAAAGGACTCTTTGTGCTCAGTGAAGAAGAGGAGACACCGCAGGGTGCAGAGGGGAGGTGGTTATGCTTATGATTTATTTGACATTTAAGCTGACTCTTTTTTGATGTGTTAAATCTACATTTCCTATATGAACCTGTGATGCATGTCAGCTCTCAGAGGAAGGAGGAGTCCTGGTCTGAGCACCAGGGTCTGCTGGAGGAGGCCAAAGAATGGATCGAGGAAGCTTGCCGTAAGCTGCAAAGTAGCGAGCAGTTATCGGAGAAGCGCATGACGATTTACCGGTACTTTTGCATGGCGACCCTGATGATTACGCACCGGAAATCGGAACACACAGTTGTGGATTTCAAGGTTAGCGTGCGCTTATTCTAATGTTGGCTCAGTTTCCCTGCACCTTTGACTCCCGTACATTGAAAGTTGTTTGTGTCCTTGCCTACAAAAATAATCCCCCATCACAGGTGACTGACTGGAACGACAGGCAGGTGGGCGTCGGTGCCGGGGTGTTGCTCCAGTTCAAGGAAAGACACAGTGGTAATCAGTGCAGAAGAGGATAGGGTGAGTTGAGCGTTTTTATTTTAACATTAGAGTCAAAAAAACATTTCCACAAGATGGCAGACTTGAAAAACCAGCTTGGCATTTCCTTTCCCACCAACAGTGGTTTGATGCCTACTTCACGGGCATCAGGCCACTCTGCCTGAAGAAGCAAGCTCAAGCGCAGGGTGACAAGGGCTGCTTTTTCATTGGTAAGAAGGGAGGTCCCGTGGCCAATGCCAGGTCCAACTTGGACCACCTCTGGAATCAGTGAGTGTACATTTCTTAACCCGGGTTGAGGCAATTTCACTCATTAAGTGACCGGAACTAGCAGGTTATGTAACCTGTAACTGGTAATTATTAGTCCTAGTATTGTTAGTTAACTTGTTCTTACACGTCAGACAAGGCATATTGCAACCATTGAACATGAACAACTCTGACTTAAAACTTCCTTTTCTCTCCCTCTCTCTCTGTTTTCCTTTTCCCCCTCTCTTCTACGACACAGCTGTAAGAAAATCAGGGAGTAAGCGGGCCGAAATCTGCCGTCTGGTACATGCCAGGCCGTGGGGACGTCCTCCAGAGACCAAAGGTAAACATTGCCAGTTTCGGTGCTGTAGCAACTCATAATGTAATAACGGCTCATAATGTAATAATTTAAATGTAATAAAAGTTCATAATGTAATAATCGGCTCATAATGTAATGAAACCCTAACCCTAACCCGTATAACGTAATAAGGGCTTTGCGCATAATGTAATAATGTAATAACTTATTACATTAAGAGCCTTATTGATACCGCTCATAATGTAATAACAGCTCATACTGTAATAATAGCTCATATAGTGAGAAAAGTGTTGCATTATCATCATTTTACCTCTCAAATAAAGCTGCAAGTAAAGCAAAAGGCATGGGCTTCAGTGCATTAGTAAACTAAATTAGTGAAACCAAGTATTTAATAGTAATTGCACTCTGACATTTTATTGATGTATAAAGTTGAGCCACTAGGTGGCACCCATGAGAGTTATTTTGGGCCTTTGAGAATGCCGTGCTCACTTCTACTGTGACTATTGCAGGTAAGCAGCACTATTTGTGACCTTTAAAGTTCAATTAATATCTTTGTTAAACCAAGCCATCCACCTTATCTGTTTAAATATTCTGTGTATTAAGATGTTTGTTGGGATAATGTTGTATGTTTTAGCTAGCGGCTAAGCTCCATCACCTATATTATTTATATTTTTCGTGTGTCAACACAAAATGTTTTCAGCCATTTTTGTAGTATAAAGAGCCAAAAGTCTGGGATAGGCGGATTGGTCGGGGCCAATGGTGGGCATACACCTTATCATGAAGCAAGTTTTCTCTGCTCTACCTTTTCAGTTTGCCATCTGCCATCAACCAGCAACACTTAGAGGTACATCAAGGACCTTTGAAGCAGAGGGTGCTTCTTTATAATACTGGCTCTGATGCTATCCCTGACTCTGACCACCATTCAAACCCTGACTCTGACCATCACTCTGACCCCAACAATGACCCTCATGGTGATTCCAGTGATGTCTTTCATGGTGACTCATGTGATGTCCCTTATGGTGACCCCAGTGATGTCCCACATGGTGACCCCAACACCGTCCGTCACACTGACCCTGATATTGTTCCTTCTGCATGTCCTACAGTGCCAAAACATATCTTTCATGCTGACCCTGACACTCCCTTCATTGCTAGCCCTAATTTGCCTTTGCGCGTCCTGTCACCCATTATCCAGTATTGCCCGTTGATGGATATGACTATGCTGGGCACCTTCAACAGAGTTTCCAACTTGTTCAGAGAGCTAACACTGCCATTACTATCAAGAATTTATATACGTGATTCTTTGGTGGAATGTTTAAATATTGTGATGGATGAAGACTGCTGCAGTAGGGTTATATAAATCAGCTGGAATAGTAATAGTGGCCTTGCATGCAACATCAGGCAGCTCTTCAGCCAAAATGCCATGTTTGTGATTCGACACATATCCTTTGGATGGTTCCATATTAAAGACATTCATTGGTGCCAGTCCGACATCACAACTACCTGATGGCGACACGTGCTTTTCTTTTCTTGCAGTTCTCCATCTGTGAAAGTCCCACCTAAGGACCAATGGGAAGCTTTCATCAAATACTTCCCCTTAACAACCGGAGCTCTCCCCATTTTATTTCAAGTGGAGGTGTATGCAACTTGAACAGCGTGTGCTACATGTCTCAGGTAGGCACCGGCATTGTCTTTGGTACAGGTACTGTATGCTGTCTGTAAAAAATGCTTAGTGTCTTACTTTGATTGCACTCACTCATTGTTTGCAGAGAGGATGCTGCCTTAGCACAAATTATTCACATGTTTGAAAGTGGGATCGACACTGAGACAATGGATATGAGAACTGAGAGGCCGGAGGTAGCCCTACTCTTACGAGAGCGATCAAAACTACCCTTGATGGATGGCGTGTTGTGCCGCAGGGTTCTCAACCAAAGAGGTGAAGCTTTTCATCAACTTGTCATACCTAGCAGTCACAAGGTGTTCATGATGAAGTGGGGCATATGGGCATTGAAAGAACTTTGGAACTAGCCAGAGCTAGATTCTATTGGCCGATAATGGCTAGGTACATTGAGACAAAATGTAAAAGCTGTGAAAGATGTGTTAGACGGAAAGCTAGTGCAAAAGGCATCAAAACTGGTTAACATCAAAGTCAGTGGTCCCCTCGAGTTGATTTGTATAGATTTTCTGTCAATAGAACCTGACTCAAGAGACACTAGAAATGTACTGGTCATAACTGATCACTATACAAAATATGCACAGGCATATCCAACAAGAGACCAGACATCCAAAACTGTTGCCACAGTGTTATGGGAGAACTTCATCAGTCACTATGGTTTTCCCTGCAGACTACATAGTGATCAAGGAGCCTGTTTTGAGTCAGAAGTTGTAGCAAAACTTTGTAGGCATGCTGGAATCTCCAAGTCTCGCACAACACCCTACCACCCAAGAGGGAATCCGGTAGAACGATTCAACAGAACGATTGATCTCTTTGGAACTCTGGATGGGAAAAAGAAGGGGGAATGGAGGAAATATGTTAGGCCCCTAGTACACGCGTATAATTGTACAAGAAATGATGTGACTGGGGAAGCTCCTTTTCTTCTCATGTTCGGCAGAGAGCCGCGTCTTCCCATTGACCTATGTTTGGGCATCAGCCCTCAAGGCCACAACCCCAAAACGCACTCACAATATGTGCGTGACCTGAAGAAAAGACTGAGACATGCATATGAGCTAGCTTCAAGAAATGCTGAGAAAAGGCAGCTGTTGAACAAATGGCACTGGGATGCTAAAGTGACCGCTCTGCCTTTGGAAGTGGGGGACAGGGTCCTTGTAAGGACCCTGAGTCTCAGAAAGAAGCACAAAATCTCAGACAAGTGGGAGTCCACTGTTCATGTTGTTGTCAAACAGCCAGATGAGAGTATCCCTGTCTATGTGGTCAAGCCTGAGGATGGAGAGGGCAGAGAACGGGTCCTGCATCGTGACATGCTCCTTCCCTGTGGGTTCTTACCTACAATCTTGGAAGCGGATCATGAAAATACTGATGATTCCTTTCATTTTGAGTTGAAGACCGTCCGGTGTTGAATTGTTCAGAAATGTAAACAATCATTTGTTTCCACAAAGAAAGAAAGAGGGAACTATATTTTGTGTTTTTATTTTTATTTCAATCTAGTGATAAAGAGTTAAGGTCATGCAGTTGTGGTTGTGTGTTGATGAAGTGTTGTGAAGATGAAGTTGATGCATTTCAGTCCAGAAATTAATAGTTGTGAATAAACTGGATAGGTAGTATACTGCTACCATAACCCTGGTAAATCCACTTATTGGTTACATAAACAGTGCGGAATGCAATATGTTGGTGAAACAGGTAATACAATGCTTACCAGGTTCATCCAACACAGATATAATATTTCTAAAAAGAAAAACGCACACACTCTTTTGGTAAAACACTTTGTAGAACACAACTGGTCTTCACTTACCGCCACAGTAGTGTAATCCAAGATGGTCCACAGCCCAGAGAAGGAAAATAGATACAACATAAATATTTATTTTAAGAGCATAAATATGGTTATTTTGTTAAGAAGCATAAATGTGTTTTTGGATTAAAATGCATACATTTCATTAAGAGCCACTTAACACAGATTTGGCAATAATTTAATGGAAATGATTTAAAAAATGCCTTTAAGAAATGTGATGATGCTTCCCCTTTAAGGCACTCGTTGCCCTGTGTTTACGCATGCTCCTGGCAGAGCTGAGCAGCAGAGCCATAGACATATATACATAGACGCCTCATTGAGCGCTGGACCGTACGTCGACCTCGCCGCCATATTGGAGGAGGCAGATCTGCCCCGTGAACTAATACAAGTGAATGGAGTGAACTTTAGAAAGCTCCTTCCACAATGTGCTATAAGTTAATGTCTCTCATTTACACATTCACACACGTACGAATATATTCAGGAAACAGATAGGAACCAAAAACAACGTCTGTAACGTTCTCTGATGATTATAAACGTTAACTACTCCTTACATGTTCAGTATACAGGTAGGCACCAAACCACCGGATGTACTTTTATAATGTTTTTATTAGTGTTTACAGCTGCCAACGTATGTAACGCTGCTACTGTGATGATACATGACGGTTAAATATTGAATCTTTGTCTATAATAACCAGATCCTGACACGTAAATGTGATTGAAACGTCGCCCTTGCCAGATGCAGACCTGACGGCCAGCCCCCTAGACCGATCCTTGCTCGTTTCCTGAGATTCCAGGACAGGGAACGGATCGCTGAAGCTGCGCGGAAGATGGGAAAGGTGCACTGGGACAAGCATCACATCATGGTCTTTCCTGACTACTCCAAACTTGTCACCGAGAAACAGGCTGCTTTTGATCAATGCAAATGCCTGCTTCACGAGCGTCGGATCAAGTTCTCCGTGATGTATCCAGCTGTGCTCTCCCCGAGGACGGTGGACGGTGGACGGTAGACGTGAGTTCACAGACCCCAAAAAAGCACTGGAATTCATTCGCTCTCTGCTCCCGTGAAAGCATATTCATATTCTGCCCTTAAGTTACCTAGAACCATCCAGTTGAACTG
Source organism: Pagrus major (assembly GCF_040436345.1). Taxonomy (NCBI): domain Eukaryota; kingdom Metazoa; phylum Chordata; class Actinopteri; order Spariformes; family Sparidae; genus Pagrus; species Pagrus major. The sequence goes on from NC_133216.1 coordinate 32,101,842, forward strand.
TACACGTCTCTCATTTACACTGTTAAACACATCTGAATATGAAAGAGATATTTCATTTACTATTTTGGATGGAGGCATTATGGCTTTTATTATACCTATCATTTTTGGTTGTGCTCTGATTCAGATTGTTATTTGTCTATACTGTTGGCATTAGAGTTGCTATAGTAGGGGGAGCATATCTATAATGTATGTCACTCCCTGAACTTACTGGTGTACCTTTATTTTATTACTCACCCACTTATTATTTCACCTGTTTTTGGGGTGGAGAAATACATTTGTTTTGTTTTGTCTTCTTCCGTTCCTTCCCACCATTTCCATTAGCACTATAGACCAACCCAGAGCTGATAAGGGCTTAATGGGGAGACATATGCCTCAGATAGACATTACTAGATGAGTGGAGAGATACTTAAAACTAACTTGTTCAAGTATTTTGGTTATATTTGACTGTTTATTGCTTATGACCCTTACACAGCTCTTGTACTGATGTAGCCCTTACTAATTTTTAGCTACATAATTATAGCTGCATGACTGCCCTCTTCGCGAGCTGTTAGACTGTTCAAAGTCACGGACCAAGTTTTTTGTGTGTTAGGTTTGGTGCTTTTTGAGCACCTGCAGGTGACGGCAGTTCACGGGCACCATGTATCAGTATGTATACACATCTTTTTTTCCTGTCATATTGTTTTCTTTTTTCTTTTTCCCCAATTCTTTTCCTGCCCATGTACATGATGCTTGTTGCTCAGCGATGGTGGTTCCTAATGATAGGTTACATCCCCTACATGCATCGGTTACTAGACCTACTCCAATCTAATGATGCTGGCTGATAAAGGAAGGACCTTGAAACTAATGACATGGAACGTGCAAGGTCTTAACCACCCTATCAAAAGGAAAAAAGTCATAACATTTATTAAGTCGAAAAGATGTGATATAGCATTTCTGCAGGAGACTCACTTATTAACTCAGGAATCTAGAAAGCTTTGCAGAGATTGGGTTGGTCATGTCTCCGCCTCATGCTGGAATGGTCATAGCAGGGGGGTAGCAATTCTAGTCCACAAACAAATGCAATTCAAATGTATTAGGGAAAGTATTGATGATGCTGGACGGGTTTTGTTACTTCTCGCTGAGATTCAGGGCCATAAAGTAATATTAGCTAATGTTTACGCCCCTAATATTGATGATCTCACATTCTTTGGGCAACTAAAGTGTAAACTCAACGATATGGGAGACTACCCGATTTTGATGGGGGGTGACTTTAATCAGGTTATGGATAACATATTGGATCGTAGCACCCCATCACAGCGTCAATGCAAATCAGCCTCCATTATGCACAAAATGGACAAAGCTTCTGGTCTAGTTGATGTCTGGCGGTTATTAACCACAAGAGATTATACTTTCTATTCCCCGCGTCACAATACATTTTCTGGGACCGATTATTTTTTTGTTTCTGGATTTCCTCCATAGTATCTAGCTCTATCGGTAGCATTCTTCTCTCGGATCATGCTCCTGTGTTTCTTTGTGTAACCCCTTTTTGCAATACCCCTAAATCCCCCAGGTGGAGGCTCAATTCCAGCCTTTTGCTTGACCTAAGTTTCAAAGAATCTTTAAGGACTCAAATTAATCTTTTTATAGAAACTAATTTGGCGTCAGCACCATCTGCTGGTGTGGAATGGGAAGCGTTCAAGGCCTTTATTAGAGGTCATATAACACAACATGCTTCTTTCAAAAAGAAATCTAACATAATAAAACAATTTGGAGAAGAAGTTTTATGCCGCTGAAGCTGTATTTAAGCAAAATATGACCCCCTCAAATCTCACTAATCTGACCAGACTAAAATATGAACTTAACTCCATTCTGACTCAGAAGGCAGAGTTCTCTCTTTTCAGAGCTAGGCAAGAATACTTAGAAGAGGGCGACAAAGCAGGAAGATTGCTGGCTAGATACATTAAACAGAGAGAGGCTCAGAGCACAATAGCAGCAATTAGGACAGAAGGTGGTGCTGTTACGCGGGATCCCAAAGAGATAAATAAGATATTCAGAGAGTTTTATGCAACGCTTTACTCGTCAGAAACGCAAGTTGACCAGCAAGAGATGCATGCATTTCTGACCTCCCTCACTCTCCCCACCTTATCAGTGGACCAGGTAGATTTGCTTGACGCGCCAATCACTAGGGAGGAGATTGTGGATGTTATTAGAGGCCTTCCATCTAGCAAGGCGCCAGGCCCGGATGGCTTCACAGCAGAATTTTTTAAGGTGTATGCTGAGGAACTCTCCCCTCTACTTCTGCAAATGTATAGTGAGGCACTGGATAAGGGCAGCCTACCCCCCACACTGTCTGAGGCACTAATTTCTCTCATTTTAAAGAAGGTTAAGGATCCGCTAGACTGTAGAAGCTATAGACCAATCAGTTTGATTGGCTGTGACAGTAAAATTCTTGCTAAGATTCTAGCTGTAAGGTTAGATAAGGTGATAACCAACCTGATTCACCCCGACCAGGCTTTATTCGCACTCGGAGCTCAGCTGATAATATTAGACGTTTGATTGACATCATGTGGACCTCTCAAAATGCGCCCTCCCCTGCTGCTGCCCTCTCTTTGGATGCTGAAAAGGCATTTGACAGGGTGGAGTGGCAATATTTGTTCTCCACCCTGGAAGCTTTTGGTTTTGGCAGGATATTTATTAGCTGGGTCAAATCTTCTATACACCAAGCCTAAGGCCTCAGTGACAACGAATAGCATAATCTCACAGTCCTTTGAGCTCCATAGAGGCCCTAGGCAGGGCTGCCCTTTGAGCACTTTACTTTTTGCACTGGCGTTGGAGCCTCTAGCAGCGGCTATTCGCAAAGACCCTGACTTTCCAGGTATCCAAGTAGGCAGTAGTAGTCATAAACTGATGCTTTACGCGGATGATGCCTTGGTCCTGATAACAGAGCCAGAATGCTCTCTCCCTGCTCTGTTCAAAACCATTAAATTGTTTTCTAAATTATCTGGATTTAAAGTGAACTGGGCCAAATCAGAGGCTCTTCCTCTGACTCCCTACTGCCCCAAGACCTTATTCCAACCTGGTGATTTCACTTAGCCCCAATCAGGTATTGAATATTTAGGCATCCTTTTCCCCCCGTCGTTGAATGATTTGGTCCAGGTTAATTTTGAGCCCCTTCTGAACAAATTTAAGATTGATATAGAACAGTGGTCTCGACTATTACTTTTACCTCTGGGGCAAGGTCAATGTGATAAAAATGAACTGCACCCCCAAATTTAATTACCTATTACAGGCACTACCAATGAAGATCCCCCAAAATATTTTAAGTAGTTTAATAGGCTGTGCAACAAATTCCTATGGAACAATAAGCGACCCAGATTAAGCTTGAAAAAATTACCGAGGCCAGTGGATCAAGGTGGACTGGGGGTCCCGAATTTGCTTTTCTATCATTATGCATTCAGCCTGAGACACTTGGCGCACTTGGCGCTACCTCCTGAGAGAGCACCCCCGTGGTTTGGTCTAGAAAGCCCTTTGTGTAATCCACTCCCTCCTATGCATTATATCACCACTAAGCTTTCATTAGAGGCACAGAGTCATCCTATTATTTCACACTTACAGTGGGTATGGAAAAGAATGGCGTTCATATTCGATTTTGATGCAAACCTCCACACTGCAGCCTCCATGTGGACCAACCCTAAACTCTGCATAGGGAAATCACCTTTTCTCTGGAAGTCATGGGTCGACAGGGGAATCCTGGCCCTTGGAGACTTATATGCTGGGGATACACTCAAGTCCTATTCTGATATCAAGACACAACTCCACCTACCCCAGAATCAGTTTTCGAGTACTTACAACTCAGACACCTGCTGTTGCACACATTCGGGTCTCTTTCAACACCTCCCCCCACTGTAAGCTTCCTCACACAAATAATGAAAATTTTTGGTAGAGGTCATGAAGCTTCAGTGTATTACTTAATGGTTTTGAAATGCTGAAATGCTGCACTTAGCCAGACTGGCTGCACTGGAGGGCCTATCATACAGGCTAATAAACAGAGTGGAAGGCTTCAATTTGAAATGGGAATGATACTTGTCCAATCTGAAAGAACCTGTGTAGGAGATATGGTAGCCAATCTGAACATGACACCTAGCATCGCTGAGCATGTTACACGTTATGATCTGTTATTATTCTTAGTCCCCCCTTTTTAAAAAAAAAAAAAAATTAATTAATTAATTTTATTGTATTGCTGTTGTGCTGTCCTGTTTTATCCTTTGTTAGATTGCTCGTCTCGCTTTTTTTGGTTGTTTTTCTCCTTTTCCTGGAGTGCAAGCATTGTATAACATAGTTATTTGTTTACTTTCTGTATACAAGTCTCAACATTGTTTCGTAACCAACATTTTCCACATGTGTACTTGTAATGTGTGATATTCAAAAATCCCAATAAAATATTAATCATAAAAGTCTTCAAAATCTAAAAATAACAGCACCTACTGATAACATAGATGTCAAATGTACTATTATAATCATCTTTGTTTAAAAATATACTTTTTGTTAAAAAATGTTGGCCCTTTAAAGTTGTGTCCCAGATCTTTGTCAACTCCAGATTTCTACAAAAGCATAATTTAATCAGGCATAAAAACGGTCAGCTATATCCTAAGGACCCCTGTTTCACTTCCTGGTTTCAAAAAAAGGCGGGAATGCTGTTTAGGCACTATTTTCTGATAAATTCATGAAATAATATTGCTATCAGGTGTGTCCCAACCATAACAGGTCAACTCAGTTGCCCTTCTAAATCAAAACAGAATATGAATTGTGGTTTAAAAAGGTGTATTTTGATTAGCATTAAGAGAACTCTTAGCATCTTTCAAAAATAAAATGGCTACTCACTACAACTATGCTGTGAAGTGAAAAAAAGTGACATTTCGTCAACACCGTAAGACGTCAACTCCGTCAGATATTGCATCTTATGGAGTTGACATCTGTGCTGACGGAGGTGACATAACTCTCAGTTCTCTTTAATAATTGAATAATGTGTTTGAAATCAGTACTTTATTTTCAATTAAATTACGAGCGAAGCATGCATCCGAATGTGTCATAAACTCTCCACAAACCATGACTGAGAAGATGATTAGCGGAAGTGACTTGAGAAATCCCTCAATTAAGAGTACCCTTTTTTTCCACCATGCTTTGGTAAATGAGCTGTCCGCAAGCAAACACAAAACTCCACCCAGGAAACAAGCATTAACCTTATCAGGAAAAATTCTGACAAAATATCGCATTTTCCACAAGATCCAACAGTTTGGAATATCTTGTAAATCTCTGAACAAAAAACAAACCAAGGCAAAACAAGCAAGATACCTCCAGGTCATCACCAAAGACGTTCAAGACTTCTTCCACAACTCTGCCCGGATTACAACAGACGAACAAGACACCATAACAAGGAACAAAGTAAAGCATCAGAGGATGATCTTGATGGACAGCATGATAAACCTACACAAGGAATTCACCACAAGCAACCCTACAGTAAAACTCAGCTGCTCATCCTTTTGTGCCTTAAGGCCCTTTCATACATGCCTATGTAAACTTCATGAGAATGCAGCTTTAATGTTGGAGGTGCTGAAATAGTCGGGGGTTGTGGATTCAGCAAAACTGGAGGATAGTTTTAAATTGGTGTGTTGCACACCAGCGACTGAGTCCTGCCTCCTTTGAAAATGTACACGCTGTGTAAACAAGCAGACATTGCTGCTCCCAGAACATGAAGCAACTAATGTTCACTGGAGACAATGGGAAAGAGTGCGACAGTCAACAGCAGATGAAACATACACCTCAACAATAATGATAACTCATGAAGGCAAGCTCTCAGAGCTCATACAATTATATGAGGAAAAACTCAAAAGTAAAACCACAACACGTGTGTCTTGTCCGGAACCAGTCACAAGAATACCGCAACCTGATTCAAATGTGCAAAGAGAACGAAGTCATCGTACACACTGATTTTTCAGAGGCATGGAAATGCGAGTACCATGCTGAAGTCCAGGCATGCCATTTCGGACAGAACTTACCTCTGTTAAATTTACATACTGGTATGTATTACACAAAGGAAGCAAAGTCAGGATTCAGCACAATCTCTGACTCTAAACGCCAAGATGCTGCATCCATTTGGGCCTACATGGATCCTGTACTGAGAGAGATACAGAGGGCACATCCATCAGTTGATACAGTACATTTCTGGTCAGATGGTCCAAGCAAGCAATACAAGAATAAGAAAAATTTCATCCTCCTCAGTGACATTCCTCTGAAATTGAGGTTTAAAAGGGCAACATGGAACTTTTTTCCAACTTCACACGGAAAGGGCGCTCCAGATGGAATTAGAGGGGCAGTGAAGAGGGCAGCTGACAGTCTGGTTTTAAGAGGACATGACATTGTCAATGCCAAGCAGTTCCATGACAAGTTTTCCAACAGCCTTAACAATGTACTACTCTACCTCACTGATGGACAAGAAATGGAGAGGTTCGACAAAGTCCTTCCTCCTAACCTGAAACCTTTGCCTGCAACAAGAAAGATTCACCAGGTCATCCCAAATCAAAAGAGTCTCTGGTACAGAGAATTGACATGTTTCTGCAGTAAACCAAGAATGTGTCACTGTTTCAGTCCAGTTTGTTTTGCTTTAGGCACTGAGAGAGGCAGCATGAATAACCAGAGATATTCTGCAGCCCCCAAAGAAAATGTCAGTCCTTCCAGAAAAATGCGGAGTTTTTTTGTGATTGTTGCGGGCAAAAATCTTTGATTATGCGGCATGTTTGCGATGGAATATGCAGGATATTTATGCAATTTTATGCGATGAAATTGTGGGAATTTGCAAAAATTGCGGGAACTTGCAAAAACTGCGGTTTGATGAATAAGAAGAAAAAAAGTGATTCCCCCAACACTCTGTTACTAGGCTCACTAGGCTACTACCTTAATGTAAAGAGTCATTTCTAATGACTTCCTATGATAAGCAAGCATACTACATCACAGAAAGTGCTGGGAGTAATTAAGTTCTCAGCTTTCTGATGACTTCACTTCGTAACGTTCCCAAGGCAACAGGAGGAAAATGGCTGCTCTTGTGTGAAGTAAACGCAACATTTTTCAACTTTCTGCGAAGATATATGTGACTTTTTTGCAACGAAAATGCGGGGATTATGAAATCATGCAAGCCCTGCATATTTTGCGCATTTTGCGCGGAAATCTGAGATTTATGCGGCCAAAGTGTGGTGTCTTTGGAAAAAAATGCGGCCCCTGCATAAATGTGCGGACTTTGGCTGATTATGCGTTGAATTATGCAATCGCATAATCATGTTTTTCTGGAGGAAGAAGAGCCACCATCAGGCCCTGAGGGCACATCCACAGGAATAACTGCTGAGAGTATTAAACCTGGGGACTGGATGGCAGTAGTTTATGAAGAGCACTGGTGGTTGGCCAGAGCTGTTTCTGTGGATGGTGAAAACCAGGATGTGAGAGTGGAATTCCTGCATCCCCATGGCCCCATTGAGAAATTCACACCTCAACATGGCAGGGGAGATGAATGCCTTTGCCCAGTTAAAGATGTTCTTGTTAACCTGGTGGGAAATGCAGCTCCTATGCGTCTCAGTCGAACAAGGGAAATGTATAGCATTTCTCCAGATGTAATGGACTTCATAGAATGTGAACACATTAGCCATCTGCTTCCTGGTGACTAAACAGCAACAGTTTTGTTACACAGGCCAATGTCCAATGTCAATGTCAGATATGTTTCTTTATTTCTGAGCCACAAATCTTTCAAGCAATGGCATTGTCTTGCTACAATGTACACAATTTCAAAATGTCATTACAAAGTATAAATCATATAATTTGCATGGAGGGCTTCTTAAATTATGATAGTCAAATGTCCCATTTATGGTTACTGGCGCAGAAAATCACAGATACTATCCCCATCCAATTTTCTGACCTATATATGTCCTTACATTTTTGTATTGCAATATTGAATTTAGATATGTCGTCCCATCCCTAGTTGTAATAAATGGTGGCTGTTTAATTCAGGGGAAAATAGGTCTTTCACAGTTATTGTTATTTAGTTTGAAAGTTGATCAGTTTGGTTACAAAGTTTCTCAATCATGTTCTCAATCATGTTTGGAATGGCTTTCTGTGTGCTTCCAGTTTTTAAGGTTTGTGTACTATTATGTTTCATATGCGTCAACTCCGTCAGTTGGCTGTCAACTCCGTCATAGAGAAGTCACCTCCGTCAGACGGACTTGATACTTGACGTGATATTCATGAAATATATGTTCATAATGGTTTATAAAATGAGTTCATGTCAATAAAAAGTGTCTTTGGTACACCTAATGTGTGTCCTTTGTGTTAAAAAATTATATGTTGTTTATCGCGAAGACAAATGACATTATCAACAAAAATTGTAAGTTGGCAACATTATAATGGTATTTATTTCTTGAATAAGAAAATATTAAACATTTTGATTATACAGCTAATTAAATCATCTTGTATTTAATACAACAAAAATCATTAAACATTTCCTTAATGTTTTATATTATAATACTATGACTTTTTGTGTGTTCAAGTCCTCAGCTGCAAAAAATGCTATTTAAGAAAAAATTAAATCACTGGGTGGTTGGCCCATTAAAAGGTTTAATAGCCAAGACTTTGATCTTTTAAATATATCTTCCAAGCATGATTGAAGGTTAAAAATTAAAAAAAAAACAAAATAAGTGTGGTATATACGTGTTTGCCTGCATACATATATCATGCCAGTAGGTGGCAGTGTCACTCCATGTAACTCATGCATTCTGTATATACACAGTTGTCCTCCTGACTCCGTGAAGTAAAGACCATTCCCTGAAGTAGCTGGCCTGCTAGCCTTCTTTTGATTTGTACAACACAACATATTGGCGACGAGGATGGCTCTGCTTGGGATTTTGCCACCTCCGGCATTTTTACAAAGCCCAGGTGAGCCTACGGTGCCTTTCGAAGCATGGATTCGCATGTTTGATAACTACGTGCTAGCTCTGGCCGACGATGTGGAGGATAAGAGGAAGCGTGCTTTGCTAATACACACGGTCGGCGCGGAGGCTCAGCGGATCTTCTACACGCTGCCAGGGATTGGTGATTCCTACGACGATGCACTAAAGGCTTTAAAGACATTTTTTGTACCCAAATTGAATGTCGTCGCGGAGAGGAATAAGTTTCGCCAGAGAGCGCAACGAGCTGGTGAGTCCACAGCTCAGTACGGAGCGGCCCTGCGGGAGCTAATTGTTACATGTGAGTTTGGAACATTATCTGAGGACATGATAAGGGACCAAATTGTGGAGAAAACGTCCAACGCTCGGATCAGAGAGCGCTTGCTGCTTGAGGATAAACTTACACTTGAAAAGACTTTGACAATTGCTGCTCAGATTGAAAATGCAGTTGCTGAAGCTAAAACAATAGCTTCGTCAAGAGGAGCAGCTGAGGCTGTTGTCGGCATGGTTCGAGGGACTACTTTTCGTGGCGGGAAGCAAAAGCAGCAAAAACCCTTCAACTTTCCCAGACCAACCCCAAAGACTGCTGGCTTGAACGGCTCAACAGCTGCTGGTAAGACATGCTACAGATGTGGCTCTTCAACACATGTTGCAAATTACCCCAAGTGCCCAGCCAAATCTGTCACATGCAGACATTGTAATAAGCCTGGACATTTTGCCAGAGTGTGCAGGAGCAGGACTGCTTCATGCAATGTGGGAGAAGTTTCCAGTGATTCCGTCACAGTGCTATTAGTTGATGAAGATGATGCAAGTACACTGAGCAGTAAATTAATGTGCAATGTCTCCATGAAAGCTTCAGGTGGCCCTACAATTACTGCAGATTTGATGGTGGATACTGGGTCTGGTGTCTCTATTCTCCCAGAGCACATGTACAAGAGTCACTTCAGCCACACCCCACTCCTGAAGCCCAGAAAAACACTGACCACGTACACAAAGAAACCTATACCTGTGCTAGGTTGTCTGGAACTGACGGTGACATACATGACAAAATGCACGTCCCAGTACATTCATATTGTCCCGGCAGGTACGCCCATATTAGGCATGGATCTCTTCAATGCCCTGCAACTTGAGATCAGAGACGGTCATGTCACTACTAACACACCCCCTGCTGTCCTTGTACAGTATACAGCTGCTGAAACTGATGCTTCAAAGACTGGAACAGTTACTGGATTTGTTCACAAAGTCACAGTACGACCTGGAATACAGCCTGTGCAGCAAAAGTTACGTCGTCTGCCTTTTGCCATTCGTGATGCAGTGTCCCAGGAGCTGCAGAGACTAGAAAACGACGGTGTCATTGAACGCATCGACTCCTCACCATGGGTTTCACCCATAGTAGTGGTGCACCGCAAGTCGGGTCGGCTCAGGATATGTCCAGATCTACGTGAGCCCAACAAGGCTGTGGTTGTTGACAGCCATCCACTGCCACATATCGAGGAGGTGTTTCATGAGCTACGAGGAGCACAAATATTCTCATCTATTGACCTGCAAAACGCATATCATCAGGTACCTTTGCACCCAGAGAGCCGAGACCTTACTGGTTTTATCACTCATGATGGACTTTTTAGGTTCACTAGGGTCCCCTTCGGTCTTGCATCAGCCCCGAGTGCATTCCAGAGGATGATGTCGCAGATTCTGGCAGGTTTGGATGGTGTACAGTGTTACTTAGACGATATTATTGTGTATGCTGAGACTCCTACGCTGCATGAGACACGACTCAAAGAGGTACTGCACCGACTGAACAACAGTGGACTGAAATTAAATGTGGAGAAGTGCCTGTTCAGGAAAAATGAACTTTCATTTTTGGGCCATGTTGTTTTTGCTTCAGGCATCCGTCCCAACCCAGACCATGTTACTGCTATAACAGAGGCTCCTCCCCCTCGTGATGCCACGGCCCTACAGTCCTTCCTGGGCCTCACAGGGTGGTATTCAAAGTTCATCCCCTGCTACGCCTCTGTTGTGGAACCTCTTCGTGCTCTGCTGAGGAAAAATGCAGAATTTAAATGGACTGATGCTGCTCAGAAGGCTTTTTCTCACCTCAAAGAACTGATTGCTACAAGCCCAGCACTTACCCTGTTCGATCCTGCTCTCCCTACACTTGTCACTACAGACGCCTGTGACTACGGCATTGGTGCAGTGCTCACCCAGCTACACGGTGACACTGAAAAGACTGTTGCGTTCGCATCCAGGTCCCTTACTGACTGTGAGAGAAAATACTCTATCATAGAGAAAGAGGCTCTGGCTTGTGTGTGGTCAGCTGAGCGTTGGCGCACTTACCTTTGGGGGAGACACTTCTCCCTGCGTACAGACCATAGCCCACTTACTGCCCTGCTGTCCACCAAAGGTTTCGGAAGGGCAGGTATGAGGATTTCGAGATGGTCTGCTCGCCTCATGTGCTTTAACTACACCGTGGAATACAAGCCAGGACGTGACAACGTCATAGCAGACTGTTTGTCTCGCTTGCCCCTGCCGTCTTCTGACCCACAAGAGAAGGATGAGGACATCATAGCCATGGTGTCTGTGGACCTTGCAGCTGTTACTACAGAGCAGCTACATACTGCCTACCAAGATTGCCCAGTGCTGCAGCAGGTTATGGCTTATCAAAGAAATGGTTGGCCCCGTACAGCTAAAGGCCTTGATCCTGCCTTTCTGCCCTTCTACCGTGTACAGACTGAGCTGGCTGAACTTGATGAAATTTTGGTTAGAGGTACTCACCGAGTTGTGATTCCCCAGACTCTTCAGCCGCAACTCATACAGCTTGCCCACGACACTCACCAAGGCATGGTGAGGACAAAACAAAGACTTAGGGAGCTCTATTGGTGGCCTGGTATGGACTCTGATGTGGAAGCTGCCATTAAGTCATGCACCACCTGCTCCCAACATGACAAAACTGCCATAACCAGAGCTGCCCCACTGCAACCGGTGCCCTTTCCCAATGCAGCCTGGGAAAAACTTGCCATGGATATTGTGGGCCCATTCCACTCTGCTCCACCTGACTGCCGTTTTGCCATCACATTAGTGGACTATTATAGTAAATGGCCTGAAGTGGCGTTTACATCAGATGTTACGTCCGCTACTGTCATTGCATTCTTGTCTGCTGTTTTCAGCCGTGAAGGCAACCCCCTTGAACTTGTAACTGATAACGGCCCGTCATTTGTGTCTGCTGAGTTTGAGGCCTTCTTAGCAGCTCAGGACATAACACACTGCCGCAGCTCCATTTACTATCCGCAAAGTAATGGAGAAGTGGAGAGATGGAACAGAGTATTAAAGGACTGTTTACAAACAGCTGACATTGAAGGTCGGCCATGGAAGCCCTTTGTCACAGACTTTCTCCTCACTTATCGAGCAACTTCCCATGCACTGACTCAAGTCTCCCCTGCTGAACTTCTACATGGACGCCCATTCCGCACCAAGTTGAACATCAAAGGCATTGCTTCGCCTCGTGCATCCGTTCAGCCTGAAGCTGTGAGAGACACTGTGACTCTGAAACAAGCCAAGGTAAAGTGCTATGTGGATGAACGTCGTGGTGCACAGTCTCCAAAGTTTCAGTGTGGTTCCTATGTTCGGATCAGGAAGCCAGGAATCATAAAGAAAGGACACACCAAGTTCACACAGCCCCTCTGTGTTGTTGCTCAGAAAGGCCCGGCAACCTACGAACTTTCTGATGGTAAAGTATGGAACGCCATACACCTGTCCCCTGCAAGTTCCCCCTCCCCTGAGGTGCACACAACCAGTACCTGTGTACAGCCTGAGGATGTTTATGTGCCTCCTCAGACGCCCCCGCCTGCTCAACCACCTCCTAGGCTCCAGCGGAGTCGCAGGCAGATTCAGCCGCCTGCTTGGCTGGAAGGTTTTGCTACCTGACCTCTATCTTTTTAAAAGGGGGCAGAATGTGATGTTAAGTATGGACTGTTACCTGTGTCCAATTTGAAGTGTGGACTGTTACATGTTCACAATTTATGATGTTATGGACAATTCTAATTAACATATTTTTCCAAGTGAAGCTCTTTACAAACAGCACAAGATTACAGAAAGTTGGAAATTTATTTAAGTACAAATGTGTCACTGTTGGTGATGAATAAGTGTTTCGCTGAAAAGTATTTTACAGATTCTAGGGAATACTGAGATCTTCAGAAGCTAATTCCGGTTTGTTTCTTTTATTTCGTAATTACTTACTATGCAGGATTGGTTACTATTGAAGTGTTGACGCAGCTAAACGTTCACTATCTGTTGTAATTTCATGAGAGGAATTATTCGTAAAAAAGAGGGATATGTGGTATATACGTGTTTGCCTGCATACATATATCATGCCAGTAGGTGGCAGTGTCACTCCATGTAACTCATGCATTCTGTATATACACAGTTGTCCTCCTGACTCCGTGAAGTAAAGACCATTCCCTGAAGTAGCTGGCCTGCTAGCCTTCTTTTGATTTGTACAACACAACAATAAGGTTTTGTCACAATTCTCAAGAATGGGTGATTTATTATTTATATGGCTTATTATACTCAACATGGAACAGAGTGCTACAAAAAATATTTTTTTAAGTACATAGCCTTTTGCACAAACTGTCTTATAGAGCTCTGGGTTGTGGTGGTGTAGTGTAGACACTGTGTAACCACTAAGTGGAATTTAACCAGGGTTATGGTAGCAGTTTACTACCTATCCAGTTTTATTCACAATTTTCAATTTCTGAACTGAAATGCTACAAATGCTAGAAGTGGAAACCATAGAAATATACATTACCATCAACATACAACCACAACTGTATGACCTTAACTCTTTATCAATAGATTAAAATAAAAATAAAACACAAATATATTTCCCTCTTTCTTTCTTTTCTGAAAACAAATGATTGTTTACATTCTCTATAAACAATGTAATTATTATTTTTACTCTTTACAAAGGCACCGGACAAGATGCTCCTTGTCTGTTTGAATTGGGAGTCCCTTTCTCAACCCACGAGAATAATTCAATACCGGACGGTCTTCAATTCAAAATGAAAGGAAGCCTTTGTTTTTCCTTTTAATTGTCGTTAGCAAAAAAAAATATGTTTAGTACTGGCCAGCAAAAAAATAAAAGTTATATAGAGCTCTATATGTGAAGTGCAATGTGATGTTTTGCCTGAAAATATCAGACGGGGTCCAAGAGGTGGCAGGCGGCAGCTGTTCTCCCAGTAGCCACAGGAAAAGCACAGTCTCTGCTCCAATGACGACCCACTAGCAAGGAAACATCGTATTTATAAATTAAATGAAGGCAGGCTAATACAGAGCACTGACGAGCAGGACACACGGCAATACACAGCAATAATGATCTTCTGAGCCCGCGATCCCTACCAGAAGCACCATACTATTGGCTGTCGTAACACTGTCGTAATATGACACCGTCTAAAGGGCACTACACAAAACGATACTAACTGAAAACATCAGCTGACTGAAACTACAGCTGGGTTACAACTGCAGCAGCAGCAATAGATGCAGCAGACAAACTGGCACTTTCATTAGTAGCAGGTTCACTTCCAACTGATCTGATGAATGTACAGTTCTAATGTGCCTGTGCAGGTTAATGTAGAGCCTGCTCGATATGAGATTTTAACCTTGCATACTCTGTTCATACTTACCATAAAAGTTAAAAACAACAATTCATACTTACCTTAAAAAGTTAAAACAACAATTCATTAGTGGTGGGACTCAATTAGAAAAAAATAATCTAATTAATTAGAGGCTTTGTAATTAATTAATCTCAATTAATCGCATATCAATATTTGACACTAGAAGCAAAATTTTTCAATTTAAATGGATTTTGGTATATGACTGAATCAATGAATAGACACATAAATGAGCTTAAACAACAAAATCGTGTTTATTTTCATCACTGAGTGTTAATATAAAGTGCAATATGAACAAAGAATATTATGATTGCATTATTCACAAGGCACAAACTTAAATTCAAGTAAGCTATATTCAAGCTTTTTCAGGACTTTTTGTAAACGTTCTATGTCTTAAACACATTTGTTTTTGTTTATTAAAATAAAAAACAGCACTTAGGTTTCCACTTTTCTGGAATGTACTGTACTAACATTGCAAAATAGTTAGAATAATATCCTTGGCATAAAATAAACAGTCCAACAGTTAAACATAAAGTGCCCTTTCTACCATAAATGGTTTTGAAAAACAACACAGAAACAAAAATGATCCATCAACTGATGACAGTCCCTACCTGTCTACCACCGAGAGTGGCTGACAGTCCACTGCAATCCACTTCGCCAGTGCGTTTGTCATGAAGTTGATCAGGTCTCAACGTGCTGCGATGGAGTCATCCAACACCCCAGCTGGTTAGGCTGCAAGTTGAGCTCTCATCAGCTTCACCCCGTTAAGTTCAGGTACCAAAAACTGATGTTTACATTTATTCCAGTTTTAACTGACTGTTTGATTGTTCTAGTTTTTACTGATGTAATTTCCAAAAATATGTGGACTGAACATGTGAAGGGGGCAAAAACCTATGACCTTTGTTGTTTTTTCCTTTTCTTTTTTAATATTTAGGTTATTGTATGTATGTTTAACACTTAAATCGATGGACTTTGCATTATGTTTATGATGCAGCAATGTTAAAAATGTATTCCACTGTAATGTGAACTTGAAATGTCCCAATAAAATAATGGACTTGTTTCGTTGAATAATTTCATAATTTCATGTTCATGTTCATGTAACAATTTCATTTTATAATACTAAGGTTAATGTTCAGTAATTAATGCTAATGTTGCTCTCAAACCAACATTTTGATTTTAACCCACTTCTTTGGTAACATTAACCCAACAACATGGTTCTATTTTAGCCCATTTATTGGATAACATTAACCTAACAGCAGAGTCGTTTTTAACCCATTTTTGGGTATACAGTCTCAACCCAACATGCTGGGTCAAGCCCATAACCCAACCCTGCTGGTCTAGAACAACCGAAGTTGGCCAGGTCCAGCGTTGGGTTACCCAAATAACCCAAATTGGGTTATTTTCAACCCAGCAGTTTTAAGAGTGCATACTTACCTTAACCCTCGTGTTGTCCTGGGGTTCTGACCCCAAGTTAAATCTTTTCCCGTCAAAATTAGTTTTTTATTCATCAAATGGTCTGAAAATAATGGGGGTTGTCCGATACTATGCTCTTAATGATTGAAATAAATTTGAAATAATTTGATTGAATTATTGTCCTTAATAATTGTCCTCTGGGGTCAAAAAGACCCTGCAGCACAAAGTGGTGCGATGGAGCAAATTGTCACACCATACTGCTTTCCAAAACATCTTTGATCTTGGATGTTTGATGTGTGGGGTCAAGCAATGGTTATTACAAAACAACAAAAAAGGTCTTTTCTCATTGGGGCATTTCACATTTAAGTCTGAGAGAGACAGGCAGCACAATGAGGAGGCAGAGGCGCTATACTGCACAGGAGGCTTGTGAGCTCATTTTTAATCATATTGTGGAAAAGAATGACCAGGAGGACAATGCTGAACATAATGAGGCGGAAGAATCAACTGATGAGGAGGATTCAGGGTCAGAAGAGGAGGGAGGAGGGAAACCTTGGGACGATTATAGGCTCAAAACTCACATCTGAAACTAACTGTGAAGCTGTGTGTAAAAAAAGGGCATCGGCGCCTGTTCTGTTTGAGGAAATTGAGTCGCTTCCACATTGACAAATCTATCATAACTCTCTTTTACCATGCTTTTATTGAATCAGTTTTATTATTTGCACTAGCAGCCTGGTTTGGGAACCTCTCTTTGAAAAATAAAAGCTCACTCGACCAAATAGTAAAGTGGTCTAGCAGGCTGATTGGTGAGCCTCAGCTCAACGTGGAGACCTTGTATACAAAACAGCTACAGCGCATATGTGGTTCAATTTTAAATGACAGTTCCCATCCATTGTACACTGAGTTTCAGCTTGTCCCCTCTGAGCGCAGGTTTACAATCCCTAGGCGTAGAACAAAAAGACACAAAAACAGTTTTGTCCCTGCAGCCATTACACTGAGGAATAAGTCATAGCCATGGATTAAAGTTCTCCGTCGCTACGATGGATTTCCGTCATTCAAACTTCACAGAGGCGACACATGAGATCAATGTAGATTGGAGGAGAACAAGTGTTGGCTGATTTTTATTGGCAGATTGTCTGTACAGAATCATGAATGTTGCCTGATTGTAGCTCAATGCTGAAATCTTGTATTATAACATATAACAAAGCCTCAGAGCTTCTTTGATTACTAACAGTATGTTAGTGATGACAGAAAGGTGATAACTCGCCATCAGACTGACAAGGCTGCAAAAGTTGCTGCTTGTATGATGTATTTTTCTGTTAAACGATAAGAGGCTCACTTTAAACAATATTATTATTGTTATTATTATTATTAGTAATAATAATAATAATAATTATAATTAATGATAATGATGATGATGAGAAGAAGAAGTAGAAAAATAGCGTACCGAAAAGCTCTGTAGATGGTTGATTATTCGGAAGAGTAAAGACAGTTTGATTTCATAGATTGAAAATTACATTGAAAAGACAAAAAACATTTTAAGTGTGAATAGAACAGCTGTTCAGATCATCCTCCTGTAACACACTGTTGGTCAAATATTTAAACTTTATGTCTGCATTAGAGAACATGGTGTGGGGTGAGGCTGTAAATCTTATCTTATTTTTTTAGCACGTGTCAAGTAACGTGCCCTGTAACATGTTTCACAAATTACAAATTGGGAATATGACTTGGCTACAGCTCGAAAATACATTTCAGTCAAAAGATTTTTTTTTGCTTTAATCCATGCATAGCTGTATTTTGCACAGATGATTATTGCTTTTATTTACTCCTTGCTGTATTTATTTTATTTACTTACTTATTTTCTTTTTACTATTAGTATTGTAGTTCACTTCAATATCTTAGTATGATCTGGACGTGTAAGAACTTTTTAATTTGCTGTTTAATTTCCACTGTCCTAAGTTGGATGATGTGTGATATGTGTCTGTTTTTTCCATATGTGTGTATGAGGATTCTACTGCAAACAAAATCTACCTCTGGATACTAATAAAGTAACTTGAACTTGAACTTGAAATAATGATGAGGTGATAGATCCAACATACGGACCACATGCTACTTCTTCCTCTGAAGAAGCCCCCACATCGCCTGCTGCAGAAATGGAAGAAGGGTATGAGGTGAAGGAAATGATGAACATGATGATGAGGTAGAATCTGAAGCTGAAATGGAAGAAGTGTCAGAAGTGGAGGACTGCACTTATGATGATGAAGAGGAAAAATCAACTGATGAGAAAGAATCTGAGGGGGAGGACCCAGCTGAGATAGAAGAATATTTCCAGTCAAAGGATGAAACATTGATCTGGTCTTCCATCCCTCCCAATGAAGGAGGACGCATGTTGACAGCAGAGAGAGAGAGAGAGAGAGAGAGAGAGAGAGAGAGAGAGAAACTACCATGGTCCAACCGCATATGCAAGGTCTCGTATTGAAGACATAAAGCCCACTTTTGACCTGTTTCTGCCCAAGCCTATTGAAGAGGTGGTGCTGAACATGACAAACAAGGAGGGGCAGCGTGTGTATGGCAACAAGTGGAGAAAGATGGATCGAATGATCCTGCAGGCATGTGGGTATGTTGATTCTCGCTGGCAGAGTTGTGGACTCGAGTCACGTGACTTGGAATCGAGTCAGACTCGAGTCATGAATTTGATGACTTTAGACTCGACTCGAAAAAATCTAAAAAGACTTTAACATCAGTGACTCGTGATTTCACTTGGACTTGACCCTCTTGACTTGAAAAGACTTGCTACTTTCCCCGAAAAAAAAGATTAAAAAGTATGTTGACATGGACCGCTCTCTCTCTCTTTGCACCTGTGTTCGTGATGTGTGTGCGGCACGACATCCAATCAAATTAGATCCACGTTGTTTCGAGCTGACAGCATCGAACCAATCAGAGTACTGGAAAACCAATGAAGGGGAACATACTACAACGCGCCAGTAGGCAAAAATGATACCAAAGGTAGTTTCATTTGGCTTTAAAAACTATGAAGTGGTCTACAAAAAACGAATTGCAGTCTGTAAAACATGCGGGTCGAAGATTACAGACGGAGACGCGACAACCTCCAACTTCGTTCGACATTTGAAGTTGCACAAAGAACGGTAAGTTTTGAATGAAAGCCAACACTAGCTTATTGGCTAAGTAAAATCATTGCTTGCTAGCTAGCTCAACGAGATTGTAACGTCACCTTGGCTTACAAACACGGCAAACTGTATCTCCAGTGGGTTCATTAATGGATAAGTTCATTATTTTGCACTTTGAGCTCCCTTTCTGTGTAGCTGCTAGTCTTGGATGAAATAGAGTGACACGGAAATGTTGACAATTGGTCTAGTCTCAAGCGTTTGGCTAGAATCACCCCCTACTTCAGAATTTTTCGCTACAGGCAGACAGAAACTGTATTTCGTTAAAAAGACACTCGTTTTGGAACATTAACGAATACCATTAGCAGTTAACCACTCTGTGAGTTGCACGTCTTTTGAAAACGAACGTTTAGGGTTGATTTAAGGACCGCTGAATGCCCATACCTGAAGCATAAGGGTGATTCTAAATTAACTAAATGCTCAAGACTGGACCAATCGTCAAAATGTCTGTCAAACATACTATTTCATCCCATACAAACAAAGAAATTGGGCTCAAAGTGCAAAATAGTGAACTTCTCCTTACTTATATGGTAAAAGGATAGTTTAAGATTTTTTTGAAGTTAGATTGTATGTGCTTAGCAGCTAGTCAGTGGATCATACACAGTAAACTGCTGCCAGCAGCAAAACTTAAGCAAGCCTAATCAAATCAAGGTCAGTTTAGCTGCTAATGTACTTTATATTAAGAATATGTGTACCATTTTAGCTTGCTGCCAGACAATAGGAAAACTAAGTATATCTCATTCTCTCAATTTCATTCCATTGCCAAAAATGGCCATTTTACTTTGCAGCACACAGGAGTTGCTAGCTGCTAGTCTACTGCTGCCTCATTAGGTCATGTTATTTAGGTAAATCACAACTAAGCTGAACTATCATGAAGACATAGAATAGCCAGCAGTAAACCAGCCATTTCTGTGTGATGCAGGTAAAATTGCTGTTTTTGCCAATGGAATCTGGTGTGCTGTAGAGAGTGAATTAACTAGCATACTTAAGTTTCCTGTCGGAAAGGGCTGTTTGATGGCAAGGTAAAGCAGTAAAATATTATTATTATAGTAAGTGTACACTGATAATGAAATTTATTTTATCAATGTAATGTTAAAACAATGTTATAATTGATATATGAGGAGATAGTTTCAAATGCAATTTATGTGTGGCTAAAAGGGATTTTCTGACATCTGTTTTATATGCTTACCTGTTACAGATTTGAAGAATACCAGATGAATAAAAGCATCATAGATGAACCACAACAGCCCTCAATCTCACAATTCTTGGACATTCTTGTAGGGCACTACAGCATGAGTCATCCACAACAGAAGGCTATTACCAATGCAATACTGTCCGACTTAATCATTGATTGCAACTTTCCCCTGTCTATTGTGGAAAACAAGAGCTTTCGGCACTTTCTGACAGTAGTTGACAGTAAGTACAGCCCAGTGTGTCGCAGAACATTGACATCAAAAACCGAGAGCCTCGCTGAGAAGAGACGTTCAAGATTGAAAACTCAATTGAGCAACGCTGAGCATGTTTCAGTCACTGTGGACATCTGGTCTGATCGTAAGATGAGGGGATTCCTTGGTGTCACTGTCCACTGGATAGAGAGAGAGACAACGAGGATACAGCTAAAAACGAATCTCTTGGCCTGCAATCACTTCAAAGGCTCACACACAGCCGAAAGAATCTGTGACCAACCTGCCCCCTTTTCAGACCAAGTCTACCTCAAAGCAGCCACCTTGGATCCAGCCTTTTCTCTGCTGTGGGTGGAGCCCCATGTTCTGGTCAATCGTGACATCAAGGCAGAGGTGGCACAAAGAGTTAAAGGTAAATATTATTGACTTCAATGCAACTCTTTTCCTCATAGTCTAATCTAATTAACAGCATCAATAATTGCATTTTTCAGTCTAACACTGTATCACCAACACCAATGGTATTAAGGGTTCTTTTGTTTCTGCTGCTGTTAAATGTTTTTGCAGAATTGATCCTGCTAGATGCAGCAGAGACTGAGCAACCCGTGTCTCTGGTTGACGAAGAAGAGCAAGAAGACCTTGGAGAAGGAGAAGGGCTGTTTGCTGCATACCATAAGAGGCAGAAGAAGGATGTTGGGACCACTCCAGCACTACAGCTAAGTCACTACCTAGACATAGCCGAAGGACAGAACGCACTTTTGTTCTGGGCACTGAACATGAAGAATCTTCCTTCACTCTTCCGAGTGGCCATCAGAGTCTTGGCAGTGCCTGCCTCTAGTGCTCCAGTGGAGCGAGTTTTCAGCCACGGTGGCATCATACTACGTCCCCATCGTGCACAAATGACTGACAACCTTTTGGCCAATTTGATCTTCTGCAAATGCAATGCAGCATAGGGCCCTGACATAGAAAAGCACAACTCTGTTCATTGCCATGTTCATGACACTTCCAATCCAGTCCCCTTCCAATCTCACTCACTCACACTCACACTCTCACAAATACACTCACTCTCACACACACATACACTCACTAGATTATTTAGATCATTTTTTTTGAGTGAGGATATCTTTTATAAAGTGGTGACATGTTTGAAAAGGTTAAGGTTACACTTAGCTTTTGAAATGAGTCAAAAATATGTTTTAGAAAGTGGTGACATATTTGGAAAAGTAACATTTAACTGTTTTTGTGATGCTCACTTCATCCAAATACCTGTTTGAGGGTGAAGACATGGTTTTTAGTTTAAGGCTAAATTTAAGTTTTAAGTTGAACAGTGTTTTACAAAAATGAGGGTCTTTTGAGACAGAAACAAACACTTTTGGAAAGTCAGGACACTTGAATCTTGAGGAAATCTTTTTTTTTTTTTTTTTTTTAAGTGATGCCATGTTTGGAAAAGGTTAAGGCTATATTTAAAGCACCTGTCTAGTTGAAGGTGAAAACTGTTATGCAAAATTATATGCGTTCAATACAATACAGGGCGGAAACTGCTGTGCAGCTAATTATAGTGCAATAAGCTATGGAAATACAATGTCAGTGCTTTCTGTGGAAATTGCATTTGCATTTGTTTATTTCAAATGTGTTTGAACAATGTTCCTGCAAAAAAAGGTTTGATAAATATATACAGATTTTAAAAGCATACATGATCTGTGTAAATCTGTTGTTTCTCTGTTGTTAAAAGGACTCGAAAAGACTCGAAACTCAAACGGTAGGACTTGGGACTTGACTTGAGACTTATTGGTCTTGACTTTGGACTTGACTCGGGACTTGCCTGTCTTGACTCGGGACTTGACTCGGCACTTGAAGGCAAAGACTTTAGACTAACTTGTGACTTGCAAAACAATGACTTGGTCCCACCTCTGCTCGCTGGTGTGTACCGATCCAGTTAAGAAGCTACAGCTAGTTTATGGCAAGCTGAGTCTGGCATGGAAATTTTCCGTGCTACCATGACACTCAAGATGTTTCATAAAATCTCAAGAGTGATTCGATTTGATGATAAAGACACAAGAGAAGATCGCTGTGCACGAGACAAACTTGCTCCCATTTGAGACGTATGGGACAAGTGGGTGTCTCTCTTGCCGTTGATGTACGATCCATACACTGATGTGACTGTGGATGAGCGCCTGGTCGCCCTTCAGAGGTCGTTGTCCATTCAAACAGTACATCCCGAGTAAACCAGGGAAATATGGGATAAAAACATGGGCAGCATGCCATGCCAGGTACAGCTATGCATGGAACATGCAGGTATTTGCTGGCAAACCTGCTGGTGCGCAATCAGAAATCAGGGCATGCGAATTGTCCTTAACATGACAGAATGGCTCCAGGGGAAAACAATCACCTGTGACAACTTCTTTACTTCACATGTCCTTGGCCTGCAGCTGCTGAAAAGAAAGCTGTACATGTTGGGAACAGTACTGAGGAATAAGCCCAAGCTACCCCCTGCACTGGTGTCAAAAACGGACAGGGCTCGGTTCTCATCGAAGTTTGCCTTCACCGAGACCCATGCTCTGGTGTCCTATCGCCCCAAAAAACAGAAAAATGTTCTTCTGATGAGCACTCTGCTTCGGGATGCTGCTGTGAGCAACAGGGATGACAAAAGGCCAAAAATCATCGAAGATTACAATCACAACAAAGGGAGTGTCGATAACCTTGACAAGGTAATGCACATTTATTATTCATAATATTTATATTATATATAGAAAGGAATAATGCATTGAATTTGTGTGTAGGGAAATAAACTTCCTTTCCTGAATATTTTTTGGTTTGTTTCAGGTTACCAGTATGTATACGTGCACAAGATTGACAGCCCGTTGGCCCCTCGTTGTCTTCTACAACATTCTTGATGTGTCTGCATACAACAGGAGGAGACTGTTCTTGGAGGAGCTCGGGCGACAGCTGGTGATACCTCACATCAAGCGACGCAAGGTGAGCATTAAGCTACATTTCTGTTGCTCTTCCTTCTCCCTATTCTGAAAAGTTAATTTTGAAAAGTTAAATGTTTTGGAAATGAATGTTTATGTTTTATATGTCAGGTAATGAGTTGGAATAAAGTTGACTAAAAAGTTGAAACACAGAGGTGGGTGATAATTTATACTTTGTTTTATAAACAGTCAAACCAGACGGGGTCATTTTTGACCCGGGATGACAACAGGTGTGATTATTTGCTGCCATTAAAAAAAATGGTGGTTTAAAAACAGCCTCCTAACTCAACTTTGACATATACCAGTCTGTGATGATCTATCAACACACGTGACTCTGATTGTTAACTATAGTCAGAATAAGTGATGATTTTATTTATTTTTACTCAAAAACAAGGTAAAAGTTCATTTAAATGAGGTATTATAGGCGTTAAATTTCAAATGGGATAAAGAAATGATGTTAATGTGTTTGAATGAAGTTGTTATTAAAGGTGTAACACAGTATTGGTTAAAGTATCCACTTTATATTCTTTAAATAACAGTCAAACCAGACGGGGTCAATTTTGACCCCAGAGGACAGCAGGTGTGATTATGTGCTCCCATTAAAAAACATTCAAATGATTCAAAAATGGAATCCTCACTAAACTTTGACATATACCACTCTGTGATAAGTCAAATAGTCAAAATGATATAAAGTCAAAATAATTAATTGTTTCATTTTATTTTCACTCAAAAACATGGTATACTTTTATGTAAACAAGGTATATTGGCCCTAAATACCTTAAAAAGTTAGTCTTTAATTAGATAATTTCATAAATACATAAATTCATACTTTCTTCAAAAACCTACATTCAGATTATTTCATGTACAAAAAAGTTTAAATCTGTAGGGGAACTATAGTATTGCTTCCTAACGTAGAAAGGGGGCGGGACCATTGAAACACAAGAGTAGAGGGATATAAAATGATACGCTCAGGAGAAGGAGCTCACCTTTGCTCAGACCACTGAAAGGGAACCATCTCTCCACAAGTCAGTCAGACAGTTAGCATTTGTTTGCAGGCAAACAAACATCTACGTTATTACATATATACCAAAAGGCTACACCAGAATTAAAAAACAATTGAAAAATATTTACCCACAAGGATGGGAAATTTTGATGGAGGGTGGACTGTGGTCCGATACAGCAAGAGACGCCGATGCACCAACCAACCCTATTGGAACTATTGGGACCGGGGGGTCAGTACGACTGGGGGAACGACTGTGCACCACCTGTCCCCTTCAGGGGGCAGGCTCAGTTCCCTCAGCCTAACCCTATCTAATTTATTTTGAAAGTATGGTTTCACATAGACAGGACATGGAGCTCGGTGGGATGGTTATTTGGCCGGATTTCCCCCTCACGGTCCTTGGACCTGGCATGCTTTGACTTATTACACCATTTTATCGCACTGGTTTTGTGTGCCTACCTGTTTTATTCGATAATTATTTGCATTCTTATTCATTAACCCTTTCTCATCTCAGGGGGCTGCAACCCACGCCATCCCCCACCCTACCGATGCTCCATTCCTCTTTTTACAGATATTTTATATGAATTCTTATTTAACAAATGAATAGAAACCCCCCCCACTCCTATTACCCCTTTCCCCCTCTCTTTTTCTGTTTCCTCCACTTTAATCCGGCAATCATTTTACATGCCCCCACAGATTTAATGGCATCATCCCTCGATGGTGCAAGACATAACTTTCCACCTATCACACGGGGGGACCCGGGTTCGCGTCCATCACTCAACCATGTATATAATCCTTACTGTATTTATATATTGCTCCTCCTGACCAGCACAAGGAGGAACACTCTTCCCAGAACGACACCCGGGTTCGAGTCCCACATCAACCTTCTGAGCACTCCTCCTTATGCTCACATTGACACACACCCACGCATTATAGCTGAGTGGACGGGGCTTCGCTCTTCCCTGCTGCCCGTGCAAACAAACCTCCCCAGGTAACTTAACAACACTATTTCCTCTATCTAACCCTAACCCCGCTTCCATGGAAAGACTATTGCCCTAATTATTAACTCTGCCAAGGAGGTTATGTTTTTGCCAGCATTTGTTTGTTTGTCTGTCTGACTGTTAGCAAGATTACTCAAAAAGTTATGGATGGATTTTGGTGAAATTTTCAGGACTGGTAGGTTATGTCCCAAGAAACAATCCATTACATTTTGGTGAAGAAGAGCATGGTTCACCAGTGAGTACACATTCACACAAACACCAAATTTCTGAGTAAAGCAGTCATACTTAACGCAGTATAAGATGATAAACCTTCAACTTAAATCCATTCATACCGTTCAGATTGAAGCTGGGTCAACATTTACTGCATGCGAGGAGGAGTCAGAGTGTGAGGGTGCTGAGGTAAAATGCCACACAAGCAATTTTAGTGACTTTAGTATTTAACATGCACAAATTAAAATTGATGTGACATATACAGTAGTCCTTAAATATACAACAGAATGTGATTATATACTAAATCAAATGTCTGTCAGGCCTGGGCTAGGAAGGAGGACTCAGGAGCAGAATTAGGACAATTAGAGCAGGCTTTTATTGAGAAATTTGTTTTCTTCACTTGAACTCTTGAGCAAGGTGACAAACAAATAGGCTATAAAGCACAATATCTAATCTGCTGGCTAAAAAAAACAAGCAACAGCACTACAACAAAATGAGGCAAAACAGAAGAACTAAACTACTCTGGCTCACTGGCTATGAAAACTTATAACAAAAAATCACTCCAATCGGAGGAAGAAGAAAAGGCTATAAACATAAACTACTCTCTCGACTGACTATGAAAAAGAATTAAACAAATGAGGCACTCCACCGGAGGCAAACAAATGGCTATAAACTAGACCTGGAATTCACTGAGAAAAATTACAAACAAAAAGTCACTCACTTAAGAAGATCAAGAACAGAAATACAAACTTTGACTCTTGGCGTGATCAAGGCTGTGA
This sequence comes from Pagrus major, assembly GCF_040436345.1. Taxonomy (NCBI): domain Eukaryota; kingdom Metazoa; phylum Chordata; class Actinopteri; order Spariformes; family Sparidae; genus Pagrus; species Pagrus major. Next base: position 32,128,425 of record NC_133216.1, read on the forward strand.
ATGAGGGCTGGGGTGCGTGACGAATACAACACTCTGGTACAGAACAAAGGGAGACGCAGACTATAAGACACATCAGGTGAGGGAACACAGGTGGAAACAATTAGGGATTAGAGGAGACATCAGACTGGTGGCACATGAGGAATGGCAAGTGACCTGAAACGAGAGGAGAGTTACTTTTCAAAATAAAACAGGAAGTTCACGAGACACAAAACCCAGGACAGGACATTCCTCACCATGGTGTGACAATGTCCAAATTCTTAACAACTATATTCTGATTTACTGTGACATGGTAGAGTCAGCCAGATTGCTGCAATTGTAGTTCATTGAAGGAGGAGGAGGCTCGCATTTCTAGCAGTTCCAGCAGTTCAGAGGACTTGCCAACATTGGCACCACTGCCTGTGAGTGAAACACACAAATTTATACAATGTCTTTAGCACAGCGATCATGGCTAGAAGTACTACAGATAAATAAATAATCCTTGTAGTGATTGTTATATAACAGTATTTTCTTTCTTTTCTCACACATAACATGTAATTATCCACAAAGGGAAAACGCAGAAGACTGACCTATCCGCCGGAGTTTGACAAGTTACTGCGACACCTGTTTGGGAAAGAACTGAAGTGCAAGGACCTCAGTTGCCAACGGGTAAGTTTTGTTGTTGTATGCTTTAACAACACTGTCTTGCTGCTTTGAAAATGTGTCCCTTCCATTTTATTTACTTTCCACTGTAAAAAAGAAAACTGCCCTCTGAGCTTCGAGGCCTTGGCAGGATTACCTTCAAAACAATGCACATGACAGTGTTTATTTTCCCCTTTTGTTTGTCCACCTTTTGGATCAAAGAAGATCTAAAGGAGTCTGCGGAGCTGGTTACAGCAGCAAAGGAGCTAAATCTGACATTGGACAACATCCGTGGAAGGCTGAGGAAACTGTTTGTATTTGCCAGACTTCTACCAGAAGGACAGCTGGAATTGAGGTACGTTGGGGAAAAAATGGCATAGCGTAATGCAATAAGCTCATATTACCAATTTTACTTTAAATTGCAAGGTGTAACCCTAACCCTAATCAGTCCCAATGTAGCATTCCTACTCATTGAAAATATTGCACAGAAATCACTACTGTAATTACAAGGATAACTCGTATTCCAAAAGTGAAATCTTAGATGCTAACTCTAATTAAAAATGGGTGAATTTTGCTAATAAGCGATCAGCATTCCCAACAAGCGATCCTCCATGCCAAACTACTTCAAAAAAGAGACTTGAGTGACTATTGACAACACTCCCAGAATGCTTCTCGGTACACTATTGGGGAATGTAAACTCTTTCAGACATCAAAGGGTCACAGCCTTCAAAGGAGAATATAATAATCTCTCATTGAGGCATTGGCAGCCATTCAAATAAAAGATGATGATAAAAGCTTTCAAAAACTGTAATCACAGGCCTGATAGGTTGCCCATTAAGTAATCAGAAAGTGGCTGGTTTAGGATATAAATTCAGGAAGGGAGGCCAAGATGGCGGCGCTCTAGTAAGACGTGTTTTTCAAGCTCTCTCAGGTAATTTAGGAGGTTTGTGGTTAAACAACCAATGTGAAGTTTAAGATGCGCATTGGCCAACGCACAAGTAACTACTTTACACATTAAACTGAAATTAAGTCGAATGGGGAAAAAGGAAAGGCAGGAAAATATCGTTCACAACCACAGAGATGGAGGAAGCTAACGGCGACATACTTGGTACATCAAACGAGGCCGAGGCTAGCAACAAGCTAGTCTCCATCAAGGATTTGAAGGTTCCTAGTGGACATGAGTTAATGGAGGACAGTAACTGGTTTGAGGCTAACCAAGACCCTCAACATATCTGCCTCGCTGTCCCACTTCCAGACACTCCGATTAAACCTCCACCAAAGAAGATAAAGACAGGTGGCGGAGAGAACGTGGAAATACTGGAAGCAATTCGCGTGCTCTCTGGAAAGCATGATGAGACTTTACGTACTGTCTCCGCCATAAAGACAACAACGGAGTTAACTTTGAAGCACCTGGAGAAATTATCCGCAACCGTCCAGCAACTCACTCTCGACGTTAACCAACAAAAACAAACAGTGGACGGCTTGAAAAACGTGGTTAAAAAACTGCAAACTGAGAACAAAACACTGAAAGCGCACATCGCGGAGTGCCAGCGGTACAGCCGGAGATGGTCCCTGAAGGTGCACGGTGTGAAAGAGGAGGAGGGAGAGGACATACGGCACAAGATTATCAACATCCTGGGCAATACGGCTCCCCAAATCCACAACAATCTGGAAGAGGGCCTGGACATCGTACATCGCGTTGGGCAGCGGCGGCAGACAGATCGAGTAGATCGACCATCATCCTATTTGCATTGAGATGTCTTCGGGACGCGATATGGAGAGAGGCGAAAGGCTCCAAGTTTCTGCTCGACAAAAAACTGAGAATCTCCGAAGCACTGTCTCCAGAAGACAAGGCAGCGAGAGAGAAACTGTGGCCCCTGGTTAAGAACGCAAGAGAGGAGGTTAAGAAAGCCTCCTTCCGCGGCCCGTTTGTTTTCATAAACGGGAGGAAGATTGATCCTTCAGAGATAACCTGAATGCAGTTAGACTGAGTAAATTTCAAGTATAGTGTGTTATAAGCACCTACACTGCACCTTATTAACATGGTAAAATAAGAAACTTTGTTATAAGATCATTATTATTAATGGACCTTTTATCATCCTCATTTCTCCAAACGGTGCTTAATGTGTTTCTTTTTCTGGTTATGCTATAAGAGTTTACTGATAAATAATTTGCCATTTATACAAAGTTAATTGTGACCTGCTCAATACTGAATGGTTAAAAGAAAGCTAGAGGAGCTTCATTTATAGATATAAGTTGTTTACACAGATGACAGCTACAATGTTTGCATCTAACCCATCGATTCATTGGTGGTTATGGTTTTTGGGAGATATCGCAAGTTCTTTATAGAGGTATCTTTCCTTTGGCATATTTCGGATTTATGTAAATCATTTCCACTGTTACATTTAACATATTTCATTATGTTAAGAATCCTATAAGCTCATAGATTCTACCTATGCTGAAACTTGATTTACTCTAATCTCAAATTCATGATAGTTAATGCTACAGAATTACTTTATTTCTTGGCGTTGGCCTGTTTATACGGTTTTTAATCACCACCTCACTTCTGGTGGATTTTCTTCAGCACATTCCAAGGTTTTTTCAGTGTTTAACTGTTTAAAGGTATACTTTTTAATTTATTTTTCCTTCTCTCCTATTTTTCTGTCTTATGGATTTTAAGTTTAACTCTCTTAATGTCATGTCGTTAAATGTCAGGGGTATTAGGGACATCACTAAGAGGAAAGCGATTTTTTTGCTTTGCAGGAGAAATGAGGCTGACTTATTTTTACTTCAAGAAACATTCTTGTGAGTCAGATACAAAGTTTTGGAAAATACAATGGGGTAACGTAGTTCACTTTAGTCATGGCACTAATCACTCAGCTGGGGTGCTAATTTTTCTACACAAGTTTAAAGGGGATGTTCTTGAAACAGTGCCTTCTGATAATGGTAGATGGATTGCACTAATAATTAAACAAGACAATGCTATCTTCATCGTTTGCAATATATATGGGTTTAATTCTCATGCTTCCAACAAGATTTTATTTAATGAAATAATAGCAAAACTGACAGAATTCCACAAGAAATACAATGGTTCACATATAATTTTGTGTGGTGACTTTAATGAATGTCCAGGTGATATGACAGATACCCTCCTAGATTAAATCAAACTTCTCAGAATAATAACCTCATTTCATTACTTTGTTCCAACCTCTCCTTGACTGATGCGTGGCGTTTTTTTAATCCCTCTACAAAAGATTTCACCTGGTGTAATAGAGGACTATCCTTAAAATCTAGAATTGACTTATTTCTAATTTCATCTTCTTCCCTTCAATATGTAAAAGATGTTAGCCATCTATATGCCCCCTTATCGGATCATAAGCAAATCATTCTGAAGCTAGCCTCTAATCAGGAAACCTTTGGTATGCGAGGTTATTGGAAATTCAATAATTCTCTTCTAAAAGATGTCTTTCAATAATGCCGTTAAAAAACTTACAAGATACTCTTAGTGATGGCCTTAATGATAATTATAGGAAAAAATGGGAGTTCTTCAAATATAAAGTTAGGTATATTGCTATCAAAAGAAGTAAAGAATTAAAGAATGAAAAACACAAGCTAGAAACAGATCTGACGTACAATCTTAGCCTTTTACTCAATAAAGAACACATTTCTTTGGAAGAAGAGCTCGAAGTAAAGAACATCCAGTTACAACTGGATCAATTTTATCTAGATTTGGCAAAAGGTGCATTTGTTAGATCGAGGGCTAAATGGCTAGAGGAAGGAGAAAGGAATAATTACTTTTTTGCTCTAGAAAAAAGAAATGTGAAAAGAAAATCATTAACTGCCCTTAATATTAACCCTCGAAAGATCCGAATTTGATAAGTGAGTTTGTTTCTGATTTTTACGGAAAACTGTATAATTCTAACTTTAATGCAAAGGATTGTGCATGTTTTCTAGGAAAAATTCAGACTAATATTCCCTTAATTACTGAAGATTTCAAATCTATATGTGACTCTGACCTGTCAACTATTGAACTCAAAAATGCATTATTCTCAATGAAGAAAGGAAAGTCACCAGGTATTGACGGCTTATCTGTCGAATTCTATACTCACTTTTGGGAATCTATTCAAAACTCATTATTATTTATGTACAAGGAATGCATCAGTCAAGGAGAGATGATGGCTACAATGAAGCAGGGTATTATATCTCTTATTCCCAAGCCGGATAAAGACCCCATAATAATAGAGAATTGGCATCCTATTACTCTCCTAACAATTGATTATAAAATATTGGCCTTAGTGTATGCCAACAGGTTAAAAGTAGGGCTAGACATGATTATTGCAGAAACTCAAACAGGTTTTATGAAAAATCGACATATTAGCAGTAACATTAGACTCATTTTAAATTTATTAGACTATGCTAATGAAGTTAATGAAATTAAAAATCTCCCAACTGGCAGATGACACTACACTTTTTTTGAAAGACAAGAATCAACTCTCTAATGCTATTACTCTAATTAACCAATTTTCTAACGCCTCAGGTCTAAAACTTAATATGTCCAAATGTGAAATTTTGTCTTTGCATAATTCCAGTGATTCTACAATTGAAAATATCCCAGTAAAGACTTCTGTTAAATATTTAGGAATATTCATAACTAAAGATCTTACAGCTAGGCAACATTTAAATTTCTCAAACAGACTAAAAAAAACCAAATCTATTTTTAACATTTGGCTTCAAAGGGACTTGTCTGTTCTAGGTAGAGTTCTTCTCTCTTAAGCAGAAGGCTTGTCTCACTTCGTATATCCAGCATTATCCCTATTATTGCTAAGTTTATAGATGTTGATGATTCCTGTACTTTTTGTAATCATAATACAGAAACAATTTCACATCTGTTTTTTTATTGTGATATGTCTAAAAGGTTTTGGAGTGATCTTGAATCTCATTTTTCTGATGCTGCTAACTGTCTACTCTCTTACCCTCAAGGATGTTATTTGCTACTATGTTAACCCAGAAGATAATGCTTTTGAACACTTGATGAACTGTTATCCTATATGCAAAATGTTTTATTCACAAACAAAAATTTGCAAAATCCTTACCTAAATTTGCTCCTTTTCTCCTGGAACTGAGCTCTTTGCTCAAATCTCTAATTTTGATAAATAACAAAAAAAGTAATACCTTACCGAGTCATTATGAAAAGTTTTTCCCTGAAGCCCCTGCTTGAACCATGTATTTATTTATTTTTGTATTTATTTTTATATTTGTACTCTGTTTTATTTATTGTTTATGTCCCCAATGTGCTGTTTGTTATTGTGTACCTTGCTGTTTTGTACATTCAAATTGTTCGATAAAATTGTTTAAATTAAAAATAAATAAATAAATTCAGGAAGTGTCTTGTTCACTGTAGACAGGCCACCAGGATTCACGTCAGAAAACAGTAAGATGAAATGATACAGATAAAATCCCAATTAGTGCTGCTTTCAATTTTTGGATTTAAATCGAAAACACAAATTACCGGGGTAAAATGAAAAGCAGTGATTGTTCCAATATTGGCATTATAGCCGCCAATGAAAGGACCCATATATTCCAAATATTGAATAGAAATCTCTAATGACATATTAATTATTATTGTTATAAAATATGGTATTTTCTCTATTTCAAGGACCGTGTTGGAATGTCTTTCTCACGACCCAATTCGCTACTTAGGGATGCAAGTACGGACTGTGAAGTGAATTTTGTGTTAAATGGTTTGCAACATGTAGCGTGTTGTCGGCTTTGCTGCATATGTACACGGTAGCACTGTTGGTAAAATTCACAAATGTATTTCCAGCAATCTTCAGATGAAGATGAAGATTCAGGACATTAAGAAGGGAGAGGAGGAGCTAGGCTCACAGTTGACTACAGATGATATAATGCGCATGCACACACACACACGCAACCTTAATTATTTTTTTTTTTTTTAAAGTACTTTATTAAAAGTCTGAATAAAGCAGGAAGAGTAAACAGAAGATGTGTAACTATTGACTGTTTAAATATTTTCTTTTTGTATTGCAAGGAGCCTGGTGAGGACAAAGAGCCTGTAAAGGGCGAGTGGACCGTCCAAGTACCTGGTATGTAACATTCCCCAAATGCCGTTTTGCTTCCTAGTGATTCCAGAGATGGAGACATATTACAAAAGCCTATCCAGCTCCCTAACCCACTCCAAAATGGAGATAGTAGTGTCTAATTTATTTGATTATTTTGTTACATGTAGTCTCTGCTTATATTCAGATGCCACAAACAACGATGCAAAGAACCTGGGCAGCAAGAGTCCTTGGCAGGGTGGCTGCCCCGCAAATCCCAGACACCCTTCATTGCCTTGTAAGACCAACATGTTCTTCATTTTCTTGTTAAAGTGTGCTGCATTTTAGACTCATGACATCAGTTGAAACTTAAACACTCTACATTCTCTTCCAGCCCACTGGTGATGTGCCTCCACCTCAAGCACAGGTTGTGGTTGTAAGGACTGGGGTGAGGGTAATACACAACAGCGTTCATGACTGTAGAGTCATACCGCTAGCTCTACGTAAGTATGTAGGGAGCAACCTTCTATTCGAATATTAGAAAGAGTATGGCCTTGACCTGCTTTATATGGAAAATGCCCCAAGATTAATGAAGAACTTACGTTATGGTTTGGCACTATAAACATCAAATAGACTTGACAATGTCCTTTGACTTTACAGACACCCTTGAGAGAGACAAGAGCAGGGAGGCACTCGAGCGTGTGTATGGTTTACTGAGTGGGTATATTGCATGTATCAATGGCCACAGGAAGGTGGTCATCACCAACCTTGCGGTGGAGGAGTTTGCCCAGGCAGAGGAGGATGAGTTGGAACGGAGGATAACTCGAGTAAGAGGATGCACCAAATTACAGCACATAGTGTAGAGTACTTCCCTTTCCACATATTGAATGTCAACTGTCAATGAATTCCAATATATCCTCTAAATTCCTTTATATTCCATGTATGGGTCACAATTTGCTATGCTTCCAAATACAGCATGAAAGTGCTCTACTTTCCACATAATGAAAACTGCTAATTAATCCAAACTTAGCCTCTAACTTCCTTTACATTCCGGATATGGGCAATGATTTGCTATTATTCCACATTTCCACTACATGTCGGGGCTTGCTTGCTTGTTTCCTTCACAGGTTAAAGACCACAAAACCAAAGAGCTTTGGTCATGCCCTGATTCCACTTACGAAGAGATAGTACATGTGGTTTTACCGACTAATGTACAACCTACACAACTACCTAACCGGCAACTCTGAACTGGTATTTTCCAACAACAACGGTGGCCCATATCATGAAATACTCACTGCTTTTCAGAACTGCTGGGAGTCATTTGGCCTTCCAGGGAGGCCAATGCTCTCCCTGCTTTGCAGCGGCATCAGCATCAGCACGTGCAAGACATTTTTGTCAGATATTAATGACAAGTGTGCACAATTGTAATTGTGCACAACTATTAATGTATTTGTAATTGTTTCATTTTCTGTAGGTTGGGCGAAGTTTGGAGGAGAGCAAGAAGGGAAATATCCACAGGCTGATGTGCCACTCAACAGCCACAGCAGAGAAATCCTATGAGGCTGACCTGGGCTTTGGCGAAGCTTTCCAGATGCGTGAAGACACAGCCAATCGCGCTTGCAAAGACAAACAAAAACAGGTGCAAGATCTACACCAACATGCAGGGTGAGCGCACAAAAAGAGTTGACAAGGACAACAGTTTTTCCATGACTTAAGAGGGAGCAGACAAGGGCAAGAAATGTGTTGCGAAGGAGACAGGACACAAGGAGGGCACAATGCAGTGTGACAGTGACGCAGGAACAAGCAAGAGCATAACACAGGGCAAAGGAAAGAAGATGACGAAGAGACATATACGAGACAGTGGCAGCAGCAAAAGCTCAGAAGGAGGCAGCAGCCAAAAGTAAAAAAAATGATGACAAAGAGGCTTAGAAAAGACAGAGACAATGACCCCAAGAGACCAGCTGACAATGTGGTAGAGGTTGGCTCATCTTCAGAGGAAGAGGAGGATGTAACAAAGACAACAGGGGCACCGGTTTGGGAAGATGCTGTAAGAAAGACAGTGAAACCGCACAAGGCCAAGAAACGTCCCAAGCTGTCTTGCACCCCAGTGAAGTCTACTGGGAAACATAACGAGGCCAAAAAAATTACCAGGCTTTCCTGCTCCCCAGTGAAGTCTCCTAGGGCGAGAAACAAAAGCCCAAGAGCCCAAGTACATTTACCTCCAAAAGAAGGTAAATGACTCTCCTCTCAAGAAACTCATCAGCTCTAGACGGCTTTGCCCACAAATGTGCCAGGTAGTGGTAAGGTTGGATACCAAGGCTTTGGAGGACCTGAAGAGGCAGAGAGCAGTAAGAGCTAGAAAAGGTCTTTATCTCCAGGAACTTCAGGGGGCACCTTCTGGATCTCCTCCTTGGTCTGCTGCCTGTGCTGCAACACCTTCTGGACCTCTTTAAGGAACTTTAAAAATGAAAGGACAAAAAAAATGTCAACAGTTCAATTGTTGCAGTGATTGTACAAAAAAACTTAAAATCACAACAGTTTTTGTTACAGTGACATTAAAGTGAGAAGTGATTGTAAAAAAAAGAACTGAAAATCACAACAGTTTTTGTTAAAGATTGTATTTGAGTTTTATTTTAATACATTTTTAAAAAAGATTAAAAATTATTTTAGTTAAAAATGTAAAGACGTTATTTTACTTTAAATTAATTCAAAACCTTTTTTTCTATTAATAATGTTCATATGTTCAAATAAAGACTTCTGGAAAGTCAGTGTTTGACAGAAGTATTTCTTCTACAGGGATTAGCTGAAAGCATTGATAACCATTCCAAAATGTGTATTTTTATTTTCTAAACTGCAGTATCACCACAAAACATACTCTCGACTGGACCTTTTTTTTAATGCTGAAGCATCATCTTTCCTCTGTGGTTTCCTGTGATATAGGATCCATCCTTATATCGGACCACTCACCAGTCTATCTTCAGCTATCTATCCCCCAACAAACAAGAACTGGAAGTTTAACTCTTCACTTCTCACAAATGTTGAAACTTGTAACAAAATAAGACTATGGCTTGACCAATACAGGCAAGATAATGCAGCTTCCCCTGTCACTTCTGTGGTAATATGGGATGCAGCCAAAGCCGTGATTAGAGGGCAGTTGATGTCATACACATCTGCAAGAAAGAAAAATATTACCAAACAAACTGAACTACTTACAAAGGAGCTTGTCAACTTGGAGACACTTCAGTCACCCACAGATGAAAACTTGAAGAAGCTTAATGACGTCAGAAACCGTCTCAACCTTACTCAAACCGAACATATAAAAAAACTCCTGTTCTTTACTAAACAGCAATATCATGAGTATGAAAATAAACCTAGCAGACTCTTAGCGTACCAGCTTAAAAAAGAAAGCGCCAACCGCATACGCAATGCAAAGGGACAGCTAAAATATGACTTGCAGTCAATAGTCTTATTTTATAGACTTTTTTTTTCTAAGCAATTATACTCATCTGAAAACCCCTCTGATTGACATTAACCTGTTTTTAGAAAATGTATCTCTCCTCTCCATCTCTGAAGAAGATAAACAATACCTGAACTCTCCATTCACCTCAAAAGAAGTTCTACAGGCAATTATGTCTCTGTCTTCTGGGAAAACTCCAGGATTAGATGGATACTGTGCAGAGTTCTATAAGACCCTTTGGCCACAGATTGAACCTCTCCTTATGCCTATGGTTACAGATTTCTTTGAAAATGGGACCCTTCCCAAATCAATGAAGACAGCTGTCATATCATTGATACATAAAAAAGATAAAGACATTGCAGAATGTACATCATTTGGTCCAATTTCGTTACTACCAGTTGATTTTAAGATTATTGCTAGATTAATTGCACATAGACTAGAAGACATTCTTCCTCAGCTAATTAACCCCGACCAGGCAGGTTTTGTAAAGGCACGATATGCGACATAATATTTGAAGGCTGTTAGACATAGCGTACCACTCGACCCTTTGCAACCAACCAGCTATGATAATATCCCTTGATGCAGAAAAAGTGTTTGATAGGGTCGAGTGGTCATACTTACTTTGGGTTTTGGAGAAGTTTAATTTTGGCGATAGATGTATCAGTTGGGTCAAAGCAATGTACAGTAATCCACAAGCTCAAATATGTGTTAATGGTGCTGTCTCAGAAAAATTTAACTTAAGCAGAGGCTGTCGACAGGGATGTCCCCTATGCCCGTTTTTATTTAATTTAGCGATCGAACCCCTTGCTGAAGTCATAAGGACAAGTGAAGAAATTTCCGGTATTCAGTTTGGGACAACAGATAATAGAATATCATATGCCGATGATATCGTTCTGTACCTTGCCGATCCAGAGAGATCAGTCCCAGAAGTTAGATCTTATTGACAAGTTCGGAATATAGTTCACGCGAGTCTCCCTCACAGCGTTTGCACTACGGAAGCCGCGCCAGACAAGATCAACGAGACTCGCGATAGATACACGCCGGTATTTACATCCTGCTGTGAGTTTCAAAGTTTCAAATCACTAGTGCAGGCAGATCCCTCTTGTGTTTGTGTCAAGTTTCTTTAAGTTTTGCCATGCAATTTTCCCACTTGAAAGGGATGGAGTCATCTACTCAGAGGTTTAACTGGAATTCACTTAATGACCAGGCAGCTTTTCCTTTTCTTCCTTTTTTTTTTCCTTTTTTTTTTCCAAGTGCCATTAGCCATCAGGCATTAGGTGAAAAACCTTTCAAACATAGAACACACAAAAAGAAAACATGTTTAAATTCTGTACATAATGCCAATGATATTTCAAATGACTAATAGGAAAGTATACAAAAGACCAGAAAAATACCTAAATAAATAAATATTGTGAAACCCAAAACTGTTTATATTACATTGCAAATTAAGTGCAAATAAAGTTACCCACAGCTGTCAATTGTTTTAGCATGTTGTCAGGTAAGTATGAATTTCACTTCTTTTTAATATTTATTGTTAGTCTTTTTATTTTTTAATGCATTTTAACAAATTGTCTCAATTTCAATTGTATTTTAACATGAATTACTTTTCAACCTTAATCACATTTTATGGTCAGATTTTAATAAATAAAGTGAAATTAGTCTTTACACAAGTATGAAATGCTCAAATCATGCTATACTTAAATTGCTTTTGTGATTAACACAACCCAATCAATTTTCATTTAATAATTTACCAAGTTTCAAGATCAAAGTGAAACCCTCAGATGTGCTCAATACATAAGTACCAGTTAATCTTTACATTCTATGTATGGTACATTCTCAACACATTTCATTAGACTCAGGACGTTAACAAACAATCAGCACACGTGGGCATTAAGTGTTTAATAAGCCACGCGTTACTGGGCAACCAACCCCGTGGCTAAGCTAGCGCTAACACAAACAATCAGCAATTGAACCTCCGTAGCAAGAGTCTCTGTTCACTCGTCTTACCGGCTGCCTCTCTGGTGTTTGTAGAAGCTCTCTTCTGCATGGGCTCACTGCAGGGTTCAGGCGACGAGAGAACTGTCTCCTTCCCTGTCACTGTTTGCGTGTGATTGATTGATGATGATCTGCACCTGCGATGATGTGCGCCGTTTTTTATGGTCCGGCCAGCAACTGTGCAATGGTTCCTCCTTCCGTTTTTTGTAGTTCTTTTGCAGTTCTTTTGTAGTTCTTTTTAATTATCACTCATCATTATCACAAGTTGATCCCCCGCCCCCCTCCCCCTTACCTCTTCTGACACACACAACCTGTGTGACTCTCAGCAGCAAGTTGACGTGACAATGAGGGCGCCCCAGCGCCCACTCCACTAACTTGACATGGAAATGAGGTAGTCTAGAAAACTGGCAAGTTTTGTTTTGTCTTTTTTTTTTTTTGAGGGCGCTCGTGCGCCCTCACATAGATTGCGCCCTTGGCGGTCGCCCACATTGTCCATAGCAAAAACCGGCCCTGGTCTCGGACGCCATCAACACTCTTCACATAGATTATTGCTGTTGGAGGGTACCCCCGCGGGTCTCCAGCTGCACTTTGAGGAATAAGAAACTACACCGGACTTCTCATCAGCATGAGGGTGAGTCGATAATGACTGAATTTCGTTCTAGAGTGAACTATTCCTTTAAGGCCTGGCTAGATGTTAGAATTTCTTTATTAGCTCTTTTATCCTCTAACCCGGACTTGCCATCCTCAATCGGAAAGTCCTTGCTTACAAAATGGAAAGATCATGGTTTACACAATTTTAAAGACATATTCAATGAAGGCCGCCTTAAGTCATTTCCTTAATTAAGGTCGGAGTTTAAAATCCCTAAACAAGACTTTAATAAATATTTACAAATTTGTCACCTAGTTACTACTCTAGAAAGATCTGGACGGTTGTGTTTGGGGCTAACAAGTCTGGAAGAAATTTTGAATAGTGCTACTTCGTTGAAGGGAAAATCTCTTTGATTTACAATACTCTGCTAGACCATCATAGTTCTTCCTATACGCCACTTAGAAATATATAGCAAAAAAGTTCTGGGATGCAACCTAAGTAGAGATCAATGGGACGCTATATGTCAAAATGTATTTACATCACTGTTCTGTAATAAAATAATTGAACAGAATTATAAGTTAATGTACAGAATGTACCTTACCCCAGTTCGTTTAAACAAGATATATCCTAATTCTTCCTCTAAATGCCATCGTTGTAAAATATGTATAGGATCTGTCATTCACGTTTTCTGGGAGTGTAGACTAGGCCTGGGCGATAAACCGAAAATTTACCGATACCGAAATTTACGACGATAACCGACGTCATTTTGCCCCTGTCGGTATATTCGGTGTTTAAAAAAAAAAAGGAAAAGTCGTTTTTGTCTTGTTTGGCTGTGTGTGTCGGTAGGCTACCGGTATGTTCATGTCCCTTCAAGACGCTCGGCTGTACTAGTATACAGCGCTTGTAGTCACGTGACTCCATCCAGTCTGTTACAAGAAGGGAAAGAGACGTGAGACGGAGAAAATGGAGCACGCGGGGTCAAAAGATAAGGCGGCTGCTGCTGCGGCTGCTGTCGAATCTCTTTATAAGAGACTGTATTTTTAATACTTTGTGTTTGAAGGAAATTTAAGTTATTTTATACTTTGAACATGGATTAAAGTTCTCCGTCGCTATGACGGATTTCGGTCATTCAAACTTCACAGAGGCGACTTGTGAGATCAAAGCAGATCAGAGAGCTGTTGGCTGATTTTTATTGACAGATTGTCACACTCTACAGCCAATGGTGTTGTTAACAGCGTGTGCGCGCCTGACCAATGACAGTGTAGTGACCCACACAGGGCGGGATCTCAGCATGGAGCGGTGCTAAAGTTTAGCTGCTTAGCTAGCAAGGACTCGTCGCGCTGCTACATTATCAGCTGAGTTTAGTCAGCACGTGAGAACCCGTCTGACACGGAGAGTCTCCTGTTGTGTGCTACATGTGTGAAATAACAACTGTAGTCTGGACTTTGTCTGCAGTGTATCAATAAGAAGCTTTTGGTTAGTTTGACTGTACAAATACTTACTTATCGTTCATCTATCGTTATCGAGGTGAGTTGCTCAATATATCGTGATATTGATTTGAGGCCATATCGCCCAGCCCTAGTGTAGACAAATAAAACGCTTCTGGTCAGAGGTACGTGATCTGACTGTTAAGGTCCTCCAAATCCCACTGGACATCTCTCCAATACGGTACCTCTTCGGAACAGAATTGGACAAGACACTAGACCCCATTTCAGCCAAACAGATTAGCATAATATCATACATAGCAAAGAAATGTATTCTGCTGTACTGGAACAAACAACAACCTCCAACCTTTGATTTGTTTATAAGAATTCTCAACGAGACATTACGATTGGAACAGCATACTTACTCCTTGAAAAATAAAGAGGATATTTTTCTGAAGACTTGGAAACCTCTTATGGACCTCTGACAACTTCTATACTGTGTACTTATTTCAATTACTGTATGTGTAATATGTTGACCACAAATGCTATAATTTTCTATATTATTTTTTTTAACTTATTCCTACTTTTCATTTATGTTTAATGATTTGCTTTTTATGTGTGTAACTTGTGTTATGTTTGTTCTATATATAAGACAATAAAAAGATAATTGGAAAACGAACTGCAGTATCACCGCAGTAGTTCTTAGGGCTGCTGTGGACTGTGCAACACGGATATGTGTGAAAAGTCCTGTGTTGATATTTTTGAAGGTAAGGGTAAACAATATGAAAATTGGATAAGCAATTCCAAAGACTTAATCAGAAATTCCAAGAATATAGTTTAACTAGACAATTCCCCGTTGGGAAATCGCGAGAGTGGGCTGTGCTGCGCTGCATGTCTGTGTGTGTGTCGCCTGCCTGCCTGTCTGTCTGTCTGTGTGTGTCTGTCTCTGTGTGTGTTTGTGTCGTCTGCCTGCCTGTCTGTCTGTCTGTTTGTCTGCCTGCCTGCCTGCCTGCCTGCCTGCCTGCCTGACTGTTTGCCTGCCTGCCTGCCTGCCTGCCTGCCTGCCTACCTGCGTGTGTGTGATTTACATTGGAGTGAATGGAGCAGTTGAGAGCTGCTCTTGTCGGTTCGAGGCAAATAAATCAAAAAACGTAAATCCTACTGATAAAGGAGACACATTGGGAGAAAGAAGACAAGAGTGGCTACTACTCTGTGAAAAATCACATTTCTACTGTGTAATTTGTGGCTGGGGTCGTCACAGAAAGAGAGAGAGAATTTCTGAGAGTTTTTTTGAGTCTCTACCACTCTGTCATTTGGCTCTTGCAGCCTGCTGCATCAACATTCTGCCATACACAATCATTGAAAATCCTGAATTTTTCCAAAATCACTCACCATCATTAAAGGGTCAGGGTTCAAAAACAAAACATCGTAGGAAAAAAGTTCAAATACAACTTAAGTACACAAGACCCGTGCCTACATTTTAAAGTTTGAACGGTGTTTGTAGGTGAACGTAGGCCAGAGCAGGAGATGTTTGAAAAAAGTGGCAGATTTGCAAGGTTTTTGACCTCGTCCCATTCATTGCTTGTGTGTGTGTGTCTGTCTGTCTGTCTGTCTGTCTGTCTGTGTTTGTGTGTGTGTGTCTATCGTCTGTCTGTGTGTCTGTCTCTGTGTATGTGTCTCTGTGTCTGTCTGTCTGTCTGTCTGTGTGTATGTGTGTGTTTGTGTGCATGTGTGTGTCTGTCGTCTGTCTGTCTGTCTGTCTCTGTGTGTGTCTGTCGTCTGTCTGTCTCTGTGTGAGTTCCTGGCTTGAATGAATGAAAAGATAATCATTAAGTATAGTTGAAATGTTGAGATACTGTGTGTGTGTGTGCATGTGTGTCTGTGTGTGTCTGTCGTCTGTCTGTTGTCTGTCTGTCTGTCTGTCTGTCTGTGTGTATGTGTGTTTGTGTGCATGTGTGTGTCTGTCGTCTGTCCGTCTGTTTGTCTCTGTGTGTGTCTGTCGTCTGTCTGTCTCTGTGTGTGTGTGTCTGTCGTCTGTCTGTGTGTCTGTCTCTGTCTGTCTGTCTCTGTGTGTGTGTGTCTCTGTGTCTGTCTCTCTGTCTCTCTGTGTGTATGTGTGTGTTTGTGTGCATGTGTGTGTCTCTGCGTGTGTGTCTGTCTGTCTGCCTGCCTGTCTGCCTGCCTGCCTGCCTGTCTGTCTGTCTGTCTGTCTGTCTGCCTGCCTGTCTGCCTGCCTGCCTGCCTGCCTGCCTGTCTGTCTGTCTGTCTGTCTGTCTGCCTGTCTGCGTGCGTGTGATTTACATTGAAGTGAATGGAGGAGTTGAGAGCCTGCTGCACCAACATTCTGCCAAACACAATCATTGAAAATCCTGAATTTTTCCAAAATCACTCACCATCATTAAAGGGTCAGGGTTCAAAAACAAAACATCGTAGGAAAAAAGTTCAAATACAACTTAAGTACACAAGACCCGTGCCTACATTTTAAAGTTTGAATGGTGTTTGTAGGTGAACGTAGGCCAGAGCAGGAGATGTTTGAAAAAGTGGCAGATTTGCAAGGTTTTTGACCTCGTCCCATTCATTGCTTATGGAAAAGTTTTTCGCGTCTCACGACGCGAAAAATTAATATTCTGGAGATATAAATAATAGCATACCGAGTCAGATCGAGCCGCACGTGCTGATATATTTTTTGTTTGTGTGCGCTCAACGGTGCGGGACGAGTTAAGCGCCAAAGATTAGACAGGGTGAATATGAATTGTGTGTCTCTGGTGGCCCAGTTGATCTCGGTTGCTATGGTGATGGTTGTCGGAACCCCCTAGCAACGGCCTGTGACAGCTGATTTGAGAGTGACTTTTGGCTCAGAAGCAGGACTTCAAACTACTGCTATATCTTCAAAACCAAACATGATATGGGCAAAATTTCTTCACCATCAAGCCAGAAAGGCCTTAAAGAACACAGCCATAATTTTTTGTGGTCCTAGCTTCTAAAATGTGGTAATAGGAGCGAGTTCAAAACAGGTGCAGTTTGGAAAATCCTGGAAAATCCTCCTCCCGATTAACATTGGAGTAAATGGAGCAGTTGAGAGCTACTCTTGTCGGTTAGGGGCAGATAAATCAAAAACCGTAAATCCTACTGATAAACTAGACACATTGGGAGAAAGAAGACAAGTGTGGCTACAGCTCTATGAAAAAATCACATTTCTACTGTGTAATTTGTGGCTGGGGTCGTCAGAGAAAGAGAGAATTTCTGAGAGTTTTTTTTAGTCTCTCCCACTCTGGCAGTTGGCTCTGCACGAACATTCCGCAATACACACCCATTATAAATCTTGAATTTTTCCAAAAATCACTCACCATCTTTCAAGGGTCACCGTTCAAAAACGAAACATCGTAGGAAAAAAGTTCAAATACGACTTAAATAGACAAGACCTGTGCCTACATTTTAAAGTTTGAATGGTGTTTCTAGGTGAATGTAGGCCAGAGTGGGAGATGTTTGAAAAACGTTGCAGATTTTTCGAGTTTTTTTTCCTCGTCCCATTCATTCCTTATGGGTGTCCATAGTGGGCTTTGCGTAGCACAGCCCACTAATTACTTGTCATTCCTACCTGTGGCCATTAAACTTTACAACTCCTCCCTCTGATGATCGGACTCAAATGGCAATATATATTTATATATGTATACGTGTATAATAATAATAATAATAATAACTTTATTTATATAGCACTTTTCAAAAACAAGTTACAAAGTGCTTTACAATAAAACAGATAAAATAATTAGTTAAAATCCAAACAGAGATATAATATTTAAAACAATTTAAATAGTTACAGCAATTACCATCAATTAAGAAAAGGCCATAGTATAAAAGTGAGTTTTAAGAAGAGATTTAAAAGAGGATACTGAGTTTGCCTGCCTGAGATCTCCAGGCAGGGAGTTCCATAGCCGAGGGGCCCGAACAGCAAAGGCCCGGTCACCTTTAGTGACAAGTCGAGATTTTGGAACCATTAGGAGGGCCCTGCTGGAGGATCTCAGGCGGCGATCAGGCTCATAAGGAGTCAGCAGATCATAAATATAGGCAGGACCTTGACCATTCAAGGCTTTAAAAACAAGCAGTAAAATCTTAAAATCAATTCTAAAACTCACAGGTAACCAGTGAAGGGCAGCAAGGATTGGTGTAATGTGGTCACATCTCTTAGTACGTGTTAAAAACCTAGCAGCAGCATTTTGTATCAGCTGCAGTCGTTGGATGTTTCGCCTGCTGATACCAGAATAAAGTGCGTTGCAGTAGTCCAGTCTGGAGGAGATAAAAGCATGGATAACCTTTTCTAAGTCTGCAGAGGACAAGAATGACCTGATCTTCGTTAGCTGTCTCAGTTGGGCAAAGCAGGACTGCACCACTTTAGTCACCTGAGTGTCAAAAGATAACTCTGAGTCAAAGATGACACCGAGATTGCGGGCCTCTTTTCGAACATTGTTAGATAAGGCACCCAGACTAGAGGAGAGATTGGTAATGCTACTAGTGTTGGGGCCAGAGGGGCTTATTATAACAATGTCTGATTTGGAGTCATTCAACTGCAGAAAATTTGCCGACATCCAATTTTTTATCTCAGCAAGGCAGGACAATATACAAGACACATCAGTTTTACCAGGCTGTAGTGGGACATACAACTGCGTATCATCTGCATAGCAATGAAAATCAATATTATGTCTACGCATGATTTGCCCCAGGGGTAACATGTAAACAGTGAAAAGGAGGGGACCCAAAATAGACCCCTGAGGGACCCCACAGAAGAGAGGAGCACAAGAAGAGGAGGCTTCTCCACACATTACAGAGAAAGACCTGTTGGACAAATAGGAGATGAACCAATCCAGAGCCACATCACTGATACCAACATAATTCCTCAGACGGCTGATTAGGACATTATGGTCCACTGTATCAAAAGCTGAGCTCAGGTCAAGGAGAATTAATATTGAATACAGGCCTGTGTCTGCTGCAAGCAGTAAGTCATTGGCAACCTTGACCAGTGCAGTCTCGGTGCTGTGAAGGGAGCGGAAACCAGATTGAAATTTTTCAAAGATATGATTGTTGTTCATAAAAGAAATCAGTTGAGTAGAGACAATTTTTTCTAAAATCTTGGATAAATAAGGCAGCTTTGAAATTGGTCTAAAATTACTTAAAATAGAGGGATCTAGAGAGGGTTTCTTTAAAAGAGGGTAAACAGTGGCATGTTTAAAATAGGAGGGGAAAGTACCAGTAGACAATGAGCTGTTAATAATGGCCAAGATGTCTGGACCAACCGTCTGAAATACAGCTTTTAAAAACCAAGTGGGAATGCAGTCTGAAAGGCAGGTGGATGATTTTGAAAGTGCAATAGTACGTTCCAGGGTAGACAGAGAGATTTCACTGAAGTGGGTTAACGTTGAAAGTGGGCAGGAGTCAACTACCAAGTCTCTGGAATCATTGTTAAAATGCTGCCGGATCTCCACTATTTTGTTTAAAAAGTGATTAAGAAATTCTTCACTTTTGTCTGGGGAGGATTCAACTGGCTGGCTGGGAGGGGGACCAACCACAGAATTAATAGTTTTAAAAATAATTCTGGGATTATGACCCTGTTTGGAAATCAACTCAGAAAAATAGTTGTTTCTTGCTTCTCTGATTGAACACTGATAATGCAACATAAGCTCTTTTAGAGAAGCAAGGGAGACACTGAGTTGATCCTTTTTCCATTTTCTCTCTGCCATCCTGCATCGTCTCTTTAAAATCTTTAGTTCTTCCTTTAGCCATGGCAGAGAATGAGGTTTCAGCTTTTTAAGTCTGACTGGAGCTATAGAGTTTAAGATGTTTGTGCAAGAGCTGTTAAAACCACTGACAAGTTCATCTACGGTGAGGCCATGTTGTTCACCTGTATTAAGAACCGTGCTTGAGGACATAAAAGCTTGGCTGAAACGAGGAACAGACAGTGAATTTAGGGGGCGGGAGTGAATCAGTGTGGGGGGTTTGGGGTCAGGAGAGAGGAGCGGAACCTGGAAAAGCACTGCCTTGTGATCAGAGACGGCAAAATCAACCAAGTTCACTTCATCCACACAGAAACCATGGGCGAGCACAAGGTCAAGTGTGTGCCCTTTGTCATGGCTGGGCTGCTTCACATATTGGGTCAAACTAAAAGAATCTAAAAGTTTCATAAAATCAGAGGTAAACGAGGAGGAAGAAGGGCAACAGACATGGATATTAAAATCACCAAGAATGAGAACTCTGTCATATTGTAACATGATGACTGATAAAAGGTCTGAAAATTCCTTAATAAAACCAGAAATGAGCTTAGGGGGTCGGTAAATTAAAACACATAAAATAGGCAATTTATTCTTTAAAATAAAGGTAAGACTCTCAAAAGTAGAGAAGCAGCCAAGCGGGACTTGACAACAGTTAAAATCATTTCTGTGAATTACAGCAAGGCCCCCCCCTCGGCCTGTCATTCTCGGCTGGTGGAAAAATAAATAATCTGGGGGGGAAGACTCAATGAGAGGGGCACATTCATCAGGATTAATCCAGGACTCTGTGATGATAAAAAAGTCAATATTGTTTGACATGATAAAATCCTGGCAGATAAAAGACTTATTTGCAAGGGACCTTACATTGAGTAAGCAGAAATTAGCTGATTTAAAAGCAGGGGTTAAAGAAGTGGTTTTAACTGTGATGAGGTTGTTTCTGTGTGGACTTTGAGTGGAAGATGGTAGTGCACACTGCCTTTCAGTGATCCTAACAAGAATCCTAACAGGAATAAGTGACTTGATAAAACAATCACCACCATCACCACCAGCACCAGCACCAGGGCTGACAGAGGATTTAACATGGGTGAGAGAGTCAATGGAGGAGACAGTATCTATCTATGTATATTTCCCATACCATATATATATTTTGCACTGTATATATGTAAATACTTGGAGTGGTCATTGAACACTTGAGATTGTCTACTTTATTATTTTATTTTATTATATTTTATTTTATTGTCTACTTTACTATTTTATTTATATCTTTATCTTTATCTCTTGTTTCCATTCATGCTATATTTCTATTTCTACTTTGCACGGAGCATCCAGAACAAAAACAATTTCCCCCCGGGATTAATAAAGTATTCTGATTCTGATTCTGATTCTGATGTAATATGTTTTCTGCAAGTAACAGTCTCATTCCAATCGAGTTATATTTTACACTATCTGTAAGTCCAACAATCCAATATGCAATATGCAATATAATATGCAATATGCAATGAGCATTAATTCATAATTAAAGTAATGAGTAAAAAAATCCTAATGGGTGATATTTTGCATGATACCTAATTCCAAGAACACAATCTGCAAATGACTATTGGATCACATAAGTGATCTTTCATACTGATGTAATTCCAAAAGGGGAATATGAAAATTAGCTCTATTACAATTACCGATTAGGATTGGTATTCCAAATAAGCAATATGCTAGGTACGCTGTCTCACTTTTCCTCTTTCAAGTTCAAAGAAGCACACAATGAGATAAATTATGACCATTTGCAGCATGCAATCATCGCAATGCAAACTGCGTTTGGAAAAAGATTCTGAGATTTCAGACAGGAAAAAAACACATTATCCTTTCCCGTCACCCCCCTGAACACCGATCCATCCCCGTTGAATATGACTGCATTTACAGTTGTAAGTCAACCCGATCTTGAGATCGAACTGGCCGTCATAGCTGACAAAGACGTAAGGGTGTCTAAGTTAAGAAGCTTGACAGCTGATCTTGAGGATGTTGCTCATCAGAAGGCCACTCTTGCTCAGAAGAACAAATGGAATGATATTGAAAACCTCCCCAAACCAGACAAACTTGTTTTCGAAACATGGAATGCCATTCCTGACACTTATATGAACATGAAAAAATATGCATTTGGAGTCCTGTCAATCTTTGGATCCACATACTTATGTGAGCAGGTTTTACCCAGCATGAACTACATAAATAGCAAACATAGCTCCCGCCTCACAGATGACAGCTTGCAATCCTGTGTGAAGATCAAAGTGACGTCTTACAGCCCTGATATTGATAAGCTGTGCAGTGAAGTTCGGGAGCAGAAATCACATTAACCAGGTGAAAGAAATCATTCATTGATCAATCATTTAATGGGCTATTATTTTGCAAATATATATTTTTATATTGGACCCTGAACTGACGTAGTTGTGTTTTATTTTCATACTCTCATTCATTCTCCTGTTTATACATTCTCTCACTTTCTTTTTATACCTTTCATCCTTTGCTAAACCACCATTCAAACACCACACACCACTCCCCTCCTTTCAATTTGTTGATTTAACCTAAACTCCAACACCATGTGATCGCTGGGCGCTGTGGCTTTATATTCTGCCCTACCTATCCTGTCTGCTATGCCCTTTGCTCCCAAAACTAAATCTATCCTGTTTTTTATACTCTGTTTTAACACCCCCCACCTCTTGTCTGTCTAGAAAAAACCCTCCCCTCTGGATTTCTATCTCTCCACATATCAATCAGTCTCTTCTCTTTCATCACCTGTCTCAGCACACCTCTGGATGAATCACTCCTGAAACACACAATTGATGAAGCATCCAACCTTCCCACCACACATTAAAATCACCCACAATCATACAGTTGTCACCACACATTCCTCCCACTCCCACCTTCTCTCTCTTTCCTCATTCGGTGCATATACATTCATTAGTTAAAACTTTTCCTCCATGTGTTCAAATGTTATCCCAATCACTCATCATCCACACTCTTTCTTACATCCTCAATCACTCCCCTCTTCACCAAAATTGCCACCCCTCTTGATTTAGTTCCCCCATTGTTAACATACATCTCACCCATCCATTCTCTCTCAGTCTCTCTCACACACTCATCATCCCAGTGAGTCTCTTGTAGGCAAATGATGTCAGCCTCACACACCAGCAAGGTTTGCTGTCTTCTGTCTCTGTCTCGGAGCCCATTCCCATCGAAGGAGGAAATATGGAGCATGATAAGCAAAATTGAAAAGAGTGTCTCCATGAGTTCTTTTCACTTGCCGTCTTGTCATGGGTCTTTTCCTCACTTCTCCCACCTTCTCCATGGTACCTCCCTCACTGCCCGTAACATCAGACACCGTCCACTCTAACCCAGTCATTCTCACCCCCGGTACTCTCACTTGTCTTTAGACCTCTCCTTACTCCAGCCTCCTCCTCCCGTCTGCTGCTCCGTGCACTCCAGGGCATAATGGCCCTGTTTTCCACATTTAAAACATGTGTCTAACAATATGTCCAGGCCGAATGCAAAGTTCCGTCCGTGATCTCCGTCCCTGGCCACATCCGTCTCCTGATTCCGGAACCAGGCTTGACTCCCCAGTCTCTTAATTTCTCCAGTATTGCCATGTCCTCAATATAAGTGGGCAAATTAATAAAAGAGACCACCATTTTGTCTATGCCCAATTCCCTCGCCATGATTATATTGTTTTTGATTTTTAGTCCGTCCATGATTTTTTTGATTTTTTTTCTTCTCACCAATACACACACTTACTACTTCACCAAAGGGGGCGTGTTCAGAGTGGTATGGCCGTAAGCCACACTTACACCCCAAAAAAGGCCGGTAGTGCAGGTAGGATACGTCCAGAAATAAGGCAAATCCTGTTACCAGGATGAAAAATGAGCCTTCATAACAAGCTCTGCTGTCACCTGTTTTTACATTTCTAAGGCTTTCGCTGTATGAAAAACAGCTATCAGTGGATTGGTAAGCACTGACACATTATTGTCTCAGCAGCATTTCCATTGATGTATTCAATTTGATCAAATAATTACATGTTTAGAGGAGGGAAATGTACCATATTTCCCTCTGAAATGGAATGAAGTAGTAGTATAAAACAGCATAAAGTGGAAATAGGAAGTGAAGGACTAGTCATTTACATTTCTCCACCTAAACAGACAGCCTGCATAACCGGAAAACAAGAAACAGGCTGCTGTTTTTTTTCAACCCTGTCTCCACTGAAGAAGCTGCAGCGCCCTCTGGTGTCTGTAGAGCAAAGTCAAAAAGCTTAGCACCTGGCATTCCCAAGCGATCTCCCATCCAAACTCTCACCAGGACCAACACTTCTTAGCTTCCGAGATTCGGCGTGTTCAAATTGGCATGGGCGTGAGCCACACTTGCACCCCAAAACAAGCCTTTTAAAGATGCCCTCAGATTGCGTTTCATTATTTTGTCTTGGAGTGCAGGTAGGATACGTCCAGAAATTAAGCAAATCCTGTTTCTGTTGTCTATTTCTACTGTGTGCTGTGTATTTCTACTGTGTATTTCCACTGTGTGACATGTATTTCTACAGTGTATTTCTACTGTGTGACGTGTATTTCTACAGTGTATTTCTACTGTGTACTTCTACTGTATGCTCTGTATTTCTAGTGTATTTCTACTGTGTGATGTGTATTTCTATAGTGTATTACTACTGTGTGCTCTGTATTTCTACAGTGTATTTCTACTGTGTGATGTGTATTTCTACAGTGTATTTCTACTATGTACTGTGTATTTCTACAGTGTATTTCTACTGTGTGAAGTGTATTTCTACTGTGTATTTCTACTGTGTGATGTATATTTATACTCTGTACTGTGTACTGGGTATTCATACTGTGTACTGTGTATGTATACTGTGTACTGTGTGTGTATACCTTGTAATGTGTATTCATACTGCGTACTGTGTATTTATACTGTGTGCTCTGTATTTATACTGTGCAATGTGAATTTAAAGTGTGTATTTATACTTTGTACAGTTTATTTATACTGTTTCTTGTGTATTTATACTGTGTACTGTGTATGTATATGTGTGCTGTGTATTTTGACTGTGTGATGTGTTTTTCAACTGTGTATTCTACCGTGTGATGTGTATTTCGACTGTGTATTCCAACTGTGTGATGTGTATTTCTACTGTGTGACGTGTATTTCTGCTATGTATTTCTACTATGTGCTGTGTATTTCTACTGTACATTTCTACTGTGATGTTTTCTTCGACTGTGTATTTCTACTGTGTGCTGTGTATTTCTGCTGTGTATTTCTACTGTGTATTTTTACTGTGTGCTGTGCATTTCAACTGTGTATTTCTACTGTGTGATGTGTATTTCTACTGTGTGAGATGTATTTCTGCTGTGTATTTCTACTGTGTGATGTGTATTTCTACTGTGTGAGATGTATTTCTGCTGTGTATTTCTACTGTGTGATGTTCATTTCGACTGTGTATTTCTACTGTGTGATGTGTATTTCTATTATGTGCTCTGTATTTCTACTGTGTATTTCTGTGTGATGTGTATTTCTTCTGTGTATTTCGACTTTGTGATGTGTATTCCTACTGTGTGATGTGTGCTCTGTATTTCTACAGTGTATTTCTGCTGTGTGATGTGTATTTCTACTGTGTGCTCTGTATTTCTACAGTGTATTTCTACTGTGTGCTCTGTATCTCTACAGTGATGTGTATTTCTACTGTGTCTATCTGTTGTGTGCTCTGTATTTCTACTGTGTCTATCTGTTGTGTGCTCTGTATTTCTTCTGTGTATTTCGACTCTGTGCTGTGAATTGCTACTGTGTATTTCTATGTACTGTGTAATTCTACTCTCTGATGTGTATTTCTACTGTGTCCTGTGTATTTCTACTCTCTGATGTGTATGTCTACTGTGTCCTATGTATTTCTACTGTGTGCTGTGTATTTTTACTGTGTTGTGTATTTCTACTGTGTATTTCTATTGTGTGCTCTGTATTTCTACTGTTTATTTCAACTGTGTGATGTGTATTTCTACTGTGTATTTCGACTGTGTGATGTGTATTTCTACTGTGTGCTCTGTATTTCTACAGTGTATTTCTACTGTGTGATGTGTATTTCTATTGTGTGCTCTGTATTTCTACAGTGTATTTCTACTGTGTGATGTGTATTTCTACTGTGTGCTCTGTATGTCTACAGTGTATTTCTACTGTGTGATGTGTATTTCTATTGTGTGCTCTGTATTTCTACTGTGTATTTCGACTGTGTGCTGTGTATTTCTACTGTGTCCTGTGTATTTCTACTGTGTATTTCTACTGTGTGCTGTGTGTTACTACTGTGTATTTCTAATGTGTGCTGTGTGTTTCTACTGTCTATTTCTAATGTGTGATGTGTATTTCTGCGGTGTATTAATACTCAGTGCTGTATATTTCTACTGTGTATTTCTGCTGTGTATTTCTTCTGAGTGCTGTGTATTTCTATAGTGTATTTCTACTGTGTGCTGTGTATTATTCCTGTGCAATGTGTATTTACTGTGTTCTGTGTATTTCTACTTTATATTTCTATTGTGTGCTTTGCATTTCTACTCTCTCTTTCTACTGTATGATGTGTATTTCTACTGTGTATTTCTACTGTGTCTTGTGTATTTCGACTGTGTGATGTGTATTTCTACAGAGTGATTTGTATTTCTACTTTGTATTTCTATTGTATGCTATGTATTTCTACTTTGTATTTCTATTGTGTGCTATGTATTTCTACTGTGTGATGTGTATTTCTACTTTGTATTACTATTGTGTGCGCTGCATTTCTACTGTGTATTTCGACAGCGAGCTGCAGGACTCATCTGAAGAAGACACAATCTCGAGGGGGAGTCTGACACAGAATGCTCACTGGAGCCCACTTCTGTGAGTGCCTCTGACCCGTCCTCTGAAAGTGGAGAGGACACTGGGGATCCTGCCGATCCTTACAGTGAGTGGACAGCGAATAACAGGCAAGTCTAGTCTCCATCTCATGCCGAGACACTGCGCTACATTCAGGCATCAACCGGCATGATGCCAGGGCCCACGAGATATGCCATATCAAGAATCCATGATGTGTCATCCTCTTTTGACCCTTTTTTCACTCCTGACATGATCCAGCTGATTTTGCAAATGACAAACCTTACACGGAGGCGTGCAGTGTCAGGATGGAGTGATGTGGATGCCCATAAGATTCGAGCGTACTTGGGACTTCTCATCCTGGCAGGTGTGTACCGGTCCAAAGGGGACTCTACCCGCAGTCTGTGGGATGACCAGAGTGGGAGACCAGTCGTCAGGGCCACCATGTCCCACAAACGATTTCAAATGATAAGCGCCAGCCTCCGATTCGATGACCGACATGCTGCTGCCATGGTGGTGAAGTTACAGACCACTGTTGCTGCCCTAGCAGAAACCACCGACACCGCCATTGCCACTGCTGCCACCAGCTCGACCAGAAGGAGAGCTGAATGCTGGTTGTGCACAAGGCTAAAATAGAGGTCTTCTACCACCTGCACCAAGTGTAACAGGTGCATTTGTAGAGAGCACCAGGTCACATGCTGCAGGACCTTCTGGTCTTCTGCTAGAAATGAACTATAAAATATGGATATTTCTTCTGTTCTGTTGTGTTCTATTTTGTTGTGGATGGCCGAAGTTGGATTAATATTGTTGCAAACATGGTTTCCATTGGTCTTTAATTCACTTTTTGCACTGTGCAGTATGAGGTACTTCATTGAAAAAAGGTTTTTACAAGGAAGCTGCCTTGCCAGGAATATTTGAATTTGGATAAATATCATGGCAAACATGGTTTCCCTTGCTCTTTAATTCATTTATGGTGAAAGCTCACTGTCAATTTTGAGCGTTTCAGAGGGATAGAAGCTTCTTTTTGCACTGTGCAGTATTTCTACTGTGTATTTGTAATGTGATGTGTATTGCTACTGTGTATTTCTATTGTCTTCTCTGTATTTCTACTGTGTATTTCTATTGTGATGTGTATTTCTACTGTGACATTTCGACTCTGTGCTGTGTATTTCTACTGTGTATTTCGACTGTGTGATGTTTATTTCTACTGTGTATTTCTACTGTGTGATGTTTATTTCTACTGTGTATTTCTACTGTGTATCTCTATTGTGATGTGTATTTCTACTGTGATGTGTATTTCTACTGTGCGATGTTTATTTCTACTGTGTATTTCTACTGTGTATCTCTATTGTGATGTGTATTTCTACTGTGATGTGTATTTGTACTGTGTATTTCTATTGTCTGCTCTGTATTTCTACTGTGTATTTCGACTGTGTGCTATGTATTTCTAGTGTATTTATACTGTGTGCTGTGTATTTCTACTGTGTATTTCTATTGTGATGTGTATTTCTACTGTGATGTGTATTTCTACAGTGTATTTCTATTGTATGCTTAGTATTTCTACTGTGTATTTCGACTGTGCTATGTATTTCTAGTGTATTTGTAGTGTGCTGTGTATTTCTACTGTGTATTTCTATTGTGATGTGTTTTCTACTGTGCGATGTTTATTTCTACTGTGAATTTCTACTGTGTATCTCTATTGTGATGTGTATTTCTACTGTGATGTGTATTTCTACAGTGTGTTTCTATTGTATGCTTACTATTTCTACTGTGTATTTCTATTGTATGCTTAGTATTTCTACGGTGTATTTCGACTGTGTGCTATGTATTTCTAGTGTATTTGTACTGTGTGCTGTGTATTTCTACTGTGTATTTCTATTGTCTGCTCTGTATTTCTACTGTTTATTTCGACTGTGTGCTGTGAATTTCTACTGTGTATTTCGACTGTGTGATGTTTATTTCTACTGTGTATTTCTACTGTGTATTTCGACTGTGTGATGTTTATTTCTACTGTGTATTTCTACTGTGTATCTCTATTGTGATGTGTATTTCTACTGTGCGATGTTTATTTCTACTGTGTATCTCTATTGTGATGTGTATTTCGACTGTGTGCTATGTATTTCTGGTGTATTTCTACTGTGTGCTGTGTATTTCTACTGTGTATTTCTATTGTGATGTGTATTTCTACTTTGATGTGTATTTCTACTGTGTATTTCTATTGTCTGCTCTGTATTTCTACTGTGTATTTCTATTGTGATGTGTATTTATACTGTGATGTGTATTTCTACTGTGTATTTCTATTGTCTTCTCTGTATTTCTACTGTGTATTTCTATTGTGATGTGTATTTCTACTGTGACATTTCGACTCTGTGCTGTGTATTTCTACTGTGTATTTCGACTGTGTGATGTTTATTTCTACTGTGTATTTCTACTGTGTGATGTTTATTTCTACTGTGTATTTCTACTGTGTCTCTCTATTGTGATGTGTATTTCTACTGTGATGTGTATTTCTACTGTGCAATGTTTATTTCTAATGTGTATTTCCACTGTGTATCTCTATTGTGATGTGTATTTCTACTGTGATGTGTATTTGTACTGTGTATTTCTATTGTCTGCTCTGTATTTCTACTGTGTATTTCGACTGTGTGCTATGTATTTCTAGTGTATTTATACTGTGTGCTGTGTATTTCTACTGTGTATTTCTATTGTGATGTGTATTTCTACTGTGATGTGTATTTCTACAGTGTATTTCTATTGTATGCTTAGTATTTCTACTGTGTATTTCGACTGTGCTATGTATTTCTAGTGTATTTGTAGTGTGCTGTGTATTTCTACTGTGTATTTCTATTGTGATGTGTTTTCTACTGTGCGATGTTTATTTCTACTGTGAATTTCTACTGTGTATCTCTATTGTGATGTGTATTTCTACTGTGATGTGTATTTCTACAGTGTGTTTCTATTGTATGCTTACTATTTCTACTGTGTATTTCTATTGTATGCTTAGTATTTCTACGGTGTATTTCGACTGTGTGCTATGTATTTCTAGTGTATTTGTACTGTGTGCTGTGTATTTCTACTGTGTATTTCTATTGTCTGCTCTGTATTTCTACTGTTTATTTCGACTGTGTGCTGTGAATTTCTACTGTGTATTTCGACTGTGTGATGTTTATTTCTACTGTGTATTTCTACTGTGTATTTCGACTGTGTGATGTTTATTTCTACTGTGTATTTCTACTGTGTATCTCTATTGTGATGTGTATTTCTACTGTGCGATGTTTATTTCTACTGTGTATCTCTATTGTGATGTGTATTTCGACTGTGTGCTATGTATTTCTGGTGTATTTCTACTGTGTGCTGTGTATTTCTACTGTGTATTTCTATTGTGATGTGTATTTCTACTTTGATGTGTATTTCTACTGTGTATTTCTATTGTCTGCTCTGTATTTCTACTGTGTATTTCTATTGTGATGTGTATTTATACTGTGATGTGTATTTCTACTGTGTATTTCTATTGTCTTCTCTGTATTTCTACTGTGTATTTCTATTGTGATGTGTATTTCTACTGTGACATTTCGACTCTGTGCTGTGTATTTCTACTGTGTATTTCGACTGTGTGATGTTTATTTCTACTGTGTATTTCTACTGTGTGATGTTTATTTCTACTGTGTATTTCTACTGTGTCTCTCTATTGTGATGTGTATTTCTACTGTGATGTGTATTTCTACTGTGCAATGTTTATTTCTAATGTGTATTTCCACTGTGTATCTCTATTGTGATGTGTATTTCTACTGTGATGTGTATTTGTACTGTGTATTTCTATTGTCTGCTCTGTATTTCTACTGTGTATTTCGACTGTGTGCTATGTATTTCTAGTGTATTTATACTGTGTGCTGTGTATTTCTACTGTGTATTTCTATTGTGATGTGTATTTCTACTGTGATGTGTATTTCTACAGTGTATTTCTATTGTATGCTTAGTATTTCTACTGTGTATTTCGACTGTGCTATGTATTTCTAGTGTATTTGTAGTGTGCTGTGTATTTCTACTGTGTATTTCTATTGTGATGTGTTTTCTACTGTGCGATGTTTATTTCTACTGTGAATTTCTACTGTGTATCTCTATTGTGATGTGTATTTCTACTGTGATGTGTATTTCTACAGTGTGTTTCTATTGTATGCTTACTATTTCTACTGTGTATTTCTATTGTATGCTTAGTATTTCTACGGTGTATTTCGACTGTGTGCTATGTATTTCTAGTGTATTTGTACTGTGTGCTGTGTATTTCTACTGTGTATTTCTATTGTCTGCTCTGTATTTCTACTGTTTATTTCGACTGTGTGCTGTGAATTTCTACTGTGTATTTCGACTGTGTGATGTTTATTTCTACTGTGTATTTCTACTGTGTATTTCGACTGTGTGATGTTTATTTCTACTGTGTATTTCTACTGTGTATCTCTATTGTGATGTGTATTTCTACTGTGCGATGTTTATTTCTACTGTGTATCTCTATTGTGATGTGTATTTCGACTGTGTGCTATGTATTTCTGGTGTATTTCTACTGTGTGCTGTGTATTTCTACTGTGTATTTCTATTGTGATGTGTATTTCTACTTTGATGTGTATTTCTACTGTGTATTTCTATTGTCTGCTCTGTATTTCTACTGTGTATTTCTATTGTGATGTGTATTTATACTGTGATGTGTATTTCTACTGTGTATTTCTATTGTCTTCTCTGTATTTCTACTGTGTATTTCTATTGTGATGTGTATTTCTACTGTGACATTTCGACTCTGTGCTGTGTATTTCTACTGTGTATTTCGACTGTGTGATGTTTATTTCTACTGTGTATTTCTACTGTGTGATGTTTATTTCTACTGTGTATTTCTACTGTGTCTCTCTATTGTGATGTGTATTTCTACTGTGATGTGTATTTCTACTGTGCAATGTTTATTTCTAATGTGTATTTCCACTGTGTATCTCTATTGTGATGTGTATTTCTACTGTGATGTGTATTTGTACTGTGTATTTCTATTGTCTGCTCTGTATTTCTACTGTGTATTTCGACTGTGTGCTATGTATTTCTAGTGTATTTATACTGTGTGCTGTGTATTTCTACTGTGTATTTCTATTGTGATGTGTATTTCTACTGTGATGTGTATTTGTACTGTGTATTTCTATTGTCTGCTCTGTATTTCTACTGTGTATTTCGACTGTGTGCTATGTATTTCTAGTGTATTTATACTGTGTGCTGTGTATTTCTACTGTGTATTTCTATTGTGATGTGTATTTCTACTGTGATGTGTATTTCTACAGTGTATTTCTATTGTATGCTTAGTATTTCTACTGTGTATTTCGACTGTGCTATGTATTTCTAGTGTATTTGTAGTGTGCTGTGTATTTCTACTGTGTATTTCTATTGTGATGTGTTTTCTACTGTGCAATGTTTATTTCTACTGTGAATTTCTACTGTGTATCTCTATTGTGATGTGTATTTCTACTGTGATGTGTATTTCTACAGTGTGTTTCTATTGTATGCTTACAATTTCTACTGTGTATTTCTATTGTATGCTTAGTATTTCTACGGTGTATTTCGACTGTGTGCTATGTATTTCTAGTGTATTTGTACTGTGTGCTGTGTATTTCTACTGTGTATTTCTATTGTCTGCTCTGTATTTCTACTGTTTATTTCGACTGTGTGCTGTGAATTTCTACTGTGTATTTCGACTGTGTGATGTTTATTTCTACTGTGTATTTCTACTGTGTATTTCGACTGTGTGATGTTTATTTCTACTGTGTATTTCTACTGTGTATCTCTATTGTGATGTGTATTTCTACTGTGATGTGTACTGTGTATTTCTATTGTCTGCTCTGTATTTGTACTGTGTATTTCGACTGTGTGCTATGTATTTCTAGTGTATTTGTACTGTGTGCTTTGTATTTCTACTGTGTATTTCTATTGTGATGTGTATTTCTACTGTGATGTGTATTTCTACAGTGTGTTTCTATTGTATGCTTAGTATTTCTACTGTGTATTTCTATTGTCTGCTCTGTATTTGTACTGTGTATTTCGACTGTGTGCTATGTATTTCTACTGTATTTCTACTGTGTGCTGTGTATTTCTACTGTGTATTTCTATTGTGATGTGTATTTCTACTGTGATGTGTATATCTACAGTGTATTTCTATTGTATGCTTATTATTTCTACTGTGTATTTCGACTGTGCTATGTATTTCTAGTGTATTTGTACTGTGTGCTGTGTATTTCTACTGTGTATTTCTATTGTGATGTGTTTTCTACTCTGCGATGTTTATTTCTACTGTGAATTTCTACTGTGTATCTCTATTGTGATGTGTATTTCTACTGTGATGTGTATTTCTACTGTGTATTTCTATTGTCTGCTCTGTATTTGTATTGTGTATTTCGACTGTGTGCTATGTATTTCTAGTGTATTTGTACTGTGTGCTTTGTATTTCTACTGTGTATTTCTATTGTGATGTGTATTTCTACTGTGATGTGTATTTCTACAGTGTATTTCTATTGTATGCTTAGTATTTCTACTGTGTATTTCTATTGTATGCTTAGTATTTCTACGGTGTATTTCGACTGTGTGCTATGTATTTCTAGTGTATTTGTACTGTGTGCTGTGTATTTCTACTGTGTATTTCTATTGTCTGCTCTGTATTTCTACTGTCTATTTCGACTGTGTGCTGTGAATTTCTACTGTGTA
Organism: Pagrus major; assembly: GCF_040436345.1. NCBI lineage: Eukaryota > Metazoa > Chordata > Actinopteri > Spariformes > Sparidae > Pagrus > Pagrus major. The sequence goes on from NC_133216.1 coordinate 32,161,919, forward strand.
TTTCGACTGTGTGATGTTTATTTCTACTGTGTATTTCGATTGTGTGCTATGTATTTCTAGTGTATTTGTACTGTGTGCTGTGTATTTCTACTGTGTATTTCTACTGTCTATTTCGACTGTGTGCTGTGAATTTCTACTGTGTATTTCGACTGTGTGATGTTTATTTCTACTGTGTATTTCTACTGTGTATTTCGACTGTGTGATGTTTATTTCTACTGTGTATTTCTACTGTGTATCTCTATTGTGATGTGTATTTCTACTGTGAAGTGTATTTCTACTGTGCGATGTTTATTTCTACTGTGTATTTCTACTGTGTATCTCTATTGTGATGTGTATTTCTACTGTGATGTGTATTTTTACTGTGTATTTCTATTGTCTGCTCTGTATTTCTACTGTGTATTTCGACTGTGTGCTATGTATTTCTAGTGTATTTATACTGTGTGCTGTGTATTTCTATTGTGATGTGTATTACTACTGTGATGTGTATTTCTACAGTGTATTTCTATTGTATGCTTAGTATTTCTACTGTGTATTTCGACTGTGCTATGTATTTCTAGTGTATTTATACTGTGTGCTGTGTATTTCTACTGTGTATTTCTATTGTGATGTGTATTTCTACTGTGTATTTCTATTGTCTGCTCTGTATTACTACTGTGTATTTCTATTGTCTTCTCTGTATTTCTGCTGTGTATTTCTACTGTGTATTTTGACTGTGTGATGTTTATTTCTACTGTGTATTTCCACTGTGTATCTCTATTGTGATGCGTATTTCTACGGTGATGTGTATTTCTACTGTGTATTTCTATTGTCTTCTCTGTATTTCTGCTGTGTATTTCTACTGTGTATTTTGACTGTGTGATGTTTATTTCTACTGTGTATTTCCACTGTGTATCTTTATTGTGATGTGTATTTCTACGGTGATGTGTATTTCTACTCTGTATTTCTATTGTCTTCTTTGTATTTCTGCTGTATATTTCGACTCTGTGCTGTGTATTTCTACTGTGTATTTTGACTGTGTGATGTTTATTTCAACTGTGTATCTCTATTGTGATGTGTATTTCTACTGTGATATGTATTTCTACTGTGCAATGTTTATTTCTACTGTGTATTTCTACTGTGTATCTCTATGTTGATGTGTATTTCCACTGTGATGTGTATTTCTATGTTTTTCAATTGTCTGCTCTGCATTTCTCCTGTGTATTTCGACTGTGATATGTATTGCGATTGTATTTGTACTGTCCGCTATGTCTACTGTGTTTTTCTATTGTGATGTGTACTTCTACTGTGATGTCTATTTCTACTGTGAAATCCTATTGTCTGCTCTGTATTTCTACTGTGTATTTTGACTGTGTGCTGTGTATTTCTACTGTGTATTTTGACTATGTGATGTTTGTTTCTGATCTGTATTCCTACTATGTGCTGTGTATGTCTACAGTATATGTCTAGCCCTAACCCTACAGTGTATTTCAAATGTGTGATGTGTATTTCCAATTTGTGCTCTGTATTTCTACAGTCTGTTTCTACTGTGTGATGTGGATTCAACCTCTTTATTTCTAATGCGTGATGTGTATTTCTACAGTGTATAACTACTGTGTGATGTGTATTTTTTCCTGTGTATTTCTACTATGTACTGTGTATGTCTATTGTGTATTTTACTGTGATGTGTATTTCTACTGTGTATTTCTACTGTTTTATGTGTATTTCTACTTTGTGCTCTGTATTTCTACTGTGTATTTATAATGTGTGCAGTGTATTTCTATTGTGTGATGTGTGTTACTACTGTGTATTTGTACTGTGTGCTCTGTATTTCACTGAAAAAAGGTTTTTCAAGGAAGTTTCCTGCCCTGCACTGGTTGAATTTGGATCTATTTGATGGCAAACAAGGTTTTTCCTGTCCTTTAATTCATTAAGGGTGAAAACTGGCTTATGTCAATTTTGAGCGTTTCAGAGCGATAGAAGCGCCTCTCTGCACTGTGCAGTAACTTAAGCTGTGTTTCACTAAAAAAAACGATTTTTCAAGCAAGTTTCCTAGCCTGGACTTGCTGAATTTGGATATTTTTCATGGCAAACCTGGTCTCACCTGTCCTTTAATTCATTTATGGTGAAAACTGGCTTATGTCAATTTTGAGCGTTTCAGAGCGATAGAAGCCTCTTTTTGCACTGTGCAGTAACTAAAGTTGTATTTCACTATAAAAAGGTTTTTCACTGAGGTTTCCTAGCCTGATCTGGTTGAATTTGGATCTTCTTGATGGCAAACAAGGTTTTTCCTGCACTTTCATTCATTAAAGGTGCAAACTGGCTTATGTCAATTTTGAGCGTTTCAGAGCGATAGAAGCGTCTTTTTGCACTGTGCAGTAGAGAAAGCTGAATTTTACTGAAAAAAGGATTTTCAAACAAGTTTCCTAGCCTGGACTTGCTGAATTTGGATCTATTTCATGGCAAACATGGTCTCACCTGTCTTTTAATTCATTTATGGTGAACACTCACTCATGTCAATTTTGAGCGTTTCAGAGCGATAGAAGCCTCTTTTTGCACTGTGCAGTAACTGAAGTTGTATTTCACTATAAAAAGGTTTTTCACTGAGGTTTACTAGCCTTAACTGGTTGAATTTGGATCTTCTTGATGGCAAACAAGGTTTTTCCTGCACTTTCATTCATTAAAGGTGCAAACTGGCTTATGTCAATTTTGAGCGTTTCAGAGCGATAGAAGCGTCTTTTTGCACTGTGCAGTAGAGAAAGCTGAATTTTACTGAAAAAAGGATTTTCAAGCAAGTTTCCTATCCTGGACTTGCTGAATTTGGATCTATTTCACGGTAAACATGGTCTCACCTGTCTTTTAATTCATTTATGGTGAACACTCACTCATGTCAATTTTGAGCGTTTCAGAGCGATAGATGCCTCTTTTTGCACTGTGCAGTAACTAAAGTTGTATTTCACTATAAAAAGGTTTTTCACTGAGGTTTCCTAGCCTGAACTGGTTGAATTTGGATCTTCTTGATGGCAAACATTGTTTTTCCTGCACTTTCATTCATTAAAGGTGCAAACTGGCTTATGTCAATTTTGAGCGTTTCAGAGCGATAGAAGCGTCTTTTTGCACTGTGCAGTAGAGAAAGCTGAATTTTACTGAAAAAAGGATTTTCAAACAAGTTTCCTAGCCTGGACTTGCTGAATTTGGATCTATTTCATGGCAAACATGGTCTCACCTGTCTTTTAATTCATTTATGGTGAATACTCACTAATGTCAATTTTGAGCGTTTCAGAGCGTTTCTTTTTGCACTGTGCAGTAGAGAAAGCTGATTTTTACTGAAAAAAGGATTTTCAAACAAGTTTCCTAGCCTGGACTTGCTGAATTTGGATCTATTTCATGGCAAACATGGTCTCGCCTGTCTTTTAATTAATTTATGGTGAACACTCACTCATGTCAATTTTGAGCGTTTCAGAGCGATAGAAGCCTCTTTTTGCACTGTGCAGTAACTAAAGTTGTATTTCACTATAAAAAGGTTTTTCACTGAGGTTTCCTAGCCTGAACTGGTTGAATTTGGATCTTCTTGATGGCAAACAAGGTTTTTCCTGCACTTTCATTCATTAAAGGTGCAAACTGGCTTATGTCAATTTTGAGCGTTTCAGAGCGATAGAAGCGTCTTTTTGCACTGTGCAGTAGAGAAAGCTGAATTTTACTGAAAAAAGGATTTTCAAACAAGTTTCCTAGCCTGGACTTGCTGAATTTGGATCTTTTTCACGGCAAACATGGTCCCACCTGTCTTTTAAATCATTTATGGTGAATACTCACTCATGTCAATTTTGAGCGTTTCAGAGCGATAGAAGCCTCTTTTTGCACTGTGCAGTAGAGAAAGCTGAATTTTACTGAAAAAAGGATTTTCAAACAAGTTTCCTAGCCTGGACTTGCTGAATTTGGATCTTTTTCACGGCAAACATGGTCCCACCTTTCTTTTAATTCATTTATGGTGAATACTCACTCATGTCAATTTTGAGCGTTTCAGAGCGATAGAAGCCTCTTTTTGCACTGTGCAGTAACTAAAGTTGTATTTCACTATAAAAAGGTTTTTCACTGAGGTTTCCTAGCCTGAACTGGTTGAATTTGGATCTTCTTGATGGCAAACAAGGTTTTTCCTGCACTTTCATTCATTAAAGGTGCAAACTGGCTTATGTCAATTTTGAGCGTTTCAGAGCGATAGAAGCCTCTTTTTGCACTGTGCAGTAGAGAAAGCTGAATTTTACTGAAAAAAGGATTTTCAAACAAGTTTCCTAGCCTGGACTTGCTGAATTTGGATCTATTTCATGGCAAACATGGTCTCACCTGTCTTTTAATTCATTTATGGTGAATACTCACTAATGTCAATTTTGAGCGTTTCAGAGCGATAGAAGCCTCTTTTTGCACTGTGCAGTAACTAAAGTTGTATTTCACTATAAAAAGGTTTTTCCCCTGAGGTTTCCTAGCCTGAACTGGTTGAATTTGGATCTTCTTGATGGCAAACAAGGTTTTTCCTGCACTTTCATTCATTAAAGGTGAAAACTGGCTTATGTCAATTTTGATTGTTTCAGAGCGATAGGAGCACGTTTTGGCACTCTGCAGTAGAGTAAGCTGTATTTCACTGAAACAATGATTTTCAAACAAGTTTCCTAGCCTGAACTGGTTGAATTTGGATCTTCTTGATGGCAAACAAGGTTTTTCCTGCACTTTCATTCATTAAAGGTGCAAACTGGCTTATGTCAATTTTGAGCGTTTCAGAGCGATAGAAGCGTCTTTTTGCACTGTGCAGTAGAGAAAGCTGAATTTTACTGAAAAAAGGATTTTCAAACAAGTTTCCTAGCCTGGACTTGCTGAATTTGGATCTATTTCATGGCAAACATGGTTTCACCTGTCTTTTAATTCATTTATGGTGAATACTCACTAATGTCAATTTTGAGCGTTTCAGAGCGTTTCTTTTTGCACTGTGCAGTAGAGAAAGCTGATTTTTACTGAAAAAAGGATTTTCAAACAAGTTTCCTAGCCTGGACTTGCTGAATTTGGATCTATTTCATGGCAAACATGGTCTCGCCTGTCTTTTAATTCATTTATGGTGAACACTCACTCATGTCAATTTTGAGCGTTTCAGAGCGATAGAAGCCTCTTTTTGCACTGTGCAGTAACTAAAGTTGTATTTCACTATAAAAAGGTTTTTCACTGAGGTTTCCTAGCCTGAACTGGTTGAATTTGGATCTTCTTGATGGCAAACAAGGTTTTTCCTGCACTTTCATTCATTAAAGGTGAAAACTGGCTTATGTCAATTTTGAGCGTTTCAGAGTGATAGGAGCAAGTTTTGGCACTCTGCAGTAGAGTAAGCTGTATTTCACTGAAAAAGGGATTTTCAAGCAAGTTTCCTAGCCTGAACTGGTTGAATTTGGATCTTCTTGATGGCAAACAAGGTTTTTCCTGCACTTTCATTCATTAAAGGTGAAAACTGGCTTATGTCAATTTTGAGCGTTTCAGAGCGATAGGAGCACGTTTTGGCACTCTGCAGTAGAGTAAGCTGTATTTCACTGAAACAATGATTTTCAAACAAGTTTCCTAGCCTGAACTGGTTGAATTTGGATCTTCTTGATGGCAAACAAGGTTTTTCCTGCACTTTCATTCATTAAAGGTGCAAACTGGCTTATGTCAATTTTGAGCGTTTCAGAGCGATAGAAGCCTCTTTTTGCACTGTGCAGTAGAGAAAGCTGAATTTTACTGAAAAAAGGATTTTCAAACAAGTTTCCTAGCCTGGACTTGCTGAATTTGGATCTTTTTCACGGCAAACAAGGTTTTTCCTGCACTTTCATTCATTAAAGGTGCAAACTGGCTTATGTCAATTTTGAGCGTTTCAGAGCGATAGAAGCCTCTTTTTGCACTGTGCAGTAACTAAAGTTGTATTTCACTATAAAAAGGTTTTTCACTGAGGTTTCCTAGCCTGAACTGGTTGAATTTGGATCTTCTTGATGGCAAACAAGGTTTTTCCTGCACTTTCATTCATTAAAGGTGCAAACTGGCTTATGTCAATTTTGAGCGTTTCAGAGCGATAGAAGCCTCTTTTTGCACTGTGCAGTAGAGAAAGCTGAATTTTACTGAAAAAAGGATTTTCAAACAAGTTTCCTAGCCTGGACTTGCTGAATTTGGATCTTTTTCACGGCAAACATGGTCCCACCTGTCTTTTAATTCATTTATGGTGAATACTCACTCATGTCAATTTTGAGCGTTTCAGAGCGATAGAAGCCTCTTTTTGCACTGTGCAGTAACTAAAGTTGTATTTCACTATAAAAAGGTTTTTCACTGAGGTTTCCTAGCCTGAACTGGTTGAATTTGGATCTTCTTGATGGCAAACAAGGTTTTTCCTGCACTTTCATTCATTAAAGGTGCAAACTGGCTTATGTCAATTTTGAGCGTTTCAGAGCGATAGAAGCCTCTTTTTGCACTGTGCAGTAGAGAAAGCTGAATTTTACTGAAAAAAGGATTTTCAAACAAGTTTCCTAGCCTGGACTTGCTGAATTTGGATCTATTTCATGGCAAACATGGTCTCACCTGTCTTTTAATTCATTTATGGTGAACACTCACTCATGTCAATTTTGAGCGTTTCAGAGCGATAGAAGCCTCTTTTTGCACTGTGCAGTAACTAAAGTTGTATTTCACTATAAAAAGGTTTTTCACTGAGGTTTCCTAGCCTGAACTGGTTGAATTTGGATCTTCTTGATGGCAAACAAGGTTTTTCCTGTACTTTCATTCATTAGAGGTGAAAACTGGCTTATGTCAATTTTGAGCGTTTCAGAGCGATAGGAGCAAGTTTTGGCACTCTGCAGTAGAGTAAGCTGTATTTCACTGAAAAAGGGATTTTCAAGCAAGTTTCCTAGCCTGAACTGGTTGAATTTGGATCTTCTTGATGGCAAACAAGGTTTTTCCTGCACTTTCATTCATTAAAGGTGCAAACTGGCTTATGTCAATTTTGAGCGTTTCAGAGGGATAGAAGCGTCTTTTTGCACTGTGCAGTAGAGAAAGCTGAATTTTACTGAAAAAAGGATTTTCAAACAAGTTTCCTAGCCTGGACTTGCTGAATTTGGATCTATTTCATGGCAAACATGGTCTCACCTGTCTTTTAATTCATTTATGGTGAACACTCACTCATGTCAATTTTGAGCGTTTCAGAGCGATAGAAGCCTCTTTTTGCACTGTGCAGTAACTAAAGTTGTATTTCACTATAAAAAGGTTTTTCACTGAGGTTTCCTAGCCTGAACTGGTTGAATTTGGATCTTCTTGATGGCAAACAAGGTTTTTCCTGTACTTTCATTCATTAGAGGTGAAAACTGGCTTATGTCAATTTTGAGCGTTTCAGAGCGATAGGAGCAAGTTTTGGCACTCTGCAGTAGAGTAAGCTGTATTTCACTGAAAAAGGGATTTTCAAGCAAGTTTCCTAGCCTGAACTGGTTGAATTTGGATCTTCTTGATGGCAAACAAGGGTTTTCCTGCACTTTCATTCATTAAAGGTGCAAACTGGCTTATGTCAATTTTGAGCGTTTCAGAGCGATAGAAGCGTCTTTTTGCACTGTGCAGTAGAGAAAGCTGAATTTTACTGAAAAAAGGATTTTCAAACAAGTTTCCTAGCCTGGACTTGCTGAATTTGGATCTATTTCATGGCAAACATGGTCTCACCTGTCTTTTAATTCATTTATGGTGAACACTCACTCATGTCAATTTTGAGCGTTTCAGAGCGATAGAAGCCTCTTTTTGCACTGTGCAGTAACTAAAGTTGTATTTCACTATAAAAAGGTTTTTCACTGAGGTTTCCTAGCCTGAACTGGTTGAATTTGGATCTTCTTGATGGCAAACAAGGTTTTTCCTGTACTTTCATTCATTAGAGGTGAAAACTGGCTTATGTCAATTTTGAGCGTTTCAGAGCGATAGGAGCAAGTTTTGGCACTCTGCAGTAGAGTAAGCTGTATTTCACTGAAAAAGGGATTTTCAAGCAAGTTTCCTAGCCTGAACTGGTTGAATTTGGATCTTCTTGATGGCAAACAAGGTTTTTCCTGCACTTTCCTTCATTAAAGGTGCAAACTGGCTTATGTCAATTTTGAGCGTTTCAGAGCGATAGAAGCGTCTTTTTGCACTGTGCAGTAGAGAAAGCTGAATTTTACTGAAAAAAGGATTTTCAAACAAGTTTCCTAGCCTGGACTTGCTGAATTTGGATCTATTTCATGGCAAACATGGTCTCACCTGTCTTTTAATTCATTTATGGTGAACACTCACTCATGTCAATTTTGAGCGTTTCAGAGCGATAGAAGCCTCTTTTTGCACTGTGCAGTAACTAAAGTTGTATTTCACTATAAAAAGGTTTTTCACTGAGGTTTCCTAGCCTGAACTGGTTGAATCTGGATCTTCTTGATGGCAAACAAGGTTTTTCCTGTACTTTCATTCATTAGAGGTGAAAACTGGCTTATGTCAATTTTGAGCGTTTCAGAGCGATAGGAGCAAGTTTTGGCACTCTGCAGTAGAGTAAGCTGTATTTCACTGAAAAAGGGATTTTCAAGCAAGTTTCCTAGCCTGAACTGGTTGAATTTGGATCTTCTTGATGGCAAACAAGGTTTTTCCTGCACTTTCATTCATTAAAGGTGCAAACTGGCTTATGTCAATTTTGAGCGTTTCAGAGCGATAGAAGCGTCTTTTTGCACTGTGCAGTAGAGAAAGCTGAATTTTACTGAAAAAAGGATTTTCAAACAAGTTTCCTAGCCTGGACTTGCTGAATTTGGATCTATTTCATGGCAAACATGGTCTCACCTGTCTTTTAATTCATTTATGGTGAACACTCACTCATGTCAATTTTGAGCGTTTCAGAGCGATAGAAGCCTCTTTTTGCACTGTGCAGTAACTAAAGTTGTATTTCACTATAAAAAGGTTTTTCACTGAGGTTTCCTAGCCTGAACTGGTTGAATTTGGATCTTCTTGATGGCAAACAAGGTTTTTCCTGTACTTTCATTCATTAGAGGTGAAAACTGGCTTATGTCAATTTTGAGCGTTTCAGAGCGATAGGAGCAAGTTTTGGCACTCTGCAGTAGAGTAAGCTGTATTTCACTGAAAAAGGGATTTTCAAGCAAGTTTCCTAGCCTGAACTGGTTGAATTTGGATCTTCTTGATGGCAAACAAGGTTTTTCCTGCACTTTCATTCATTAAAGGTGCAAACTGGCTTATGTCAATTTTGAGCGTTTCAGAGGGATAGAAGCGTCTTTTTGCACTGTGCAGTAGAGAAAGCTGAATTTTACTGAAAAAAGGATTTTCAAACAAGTTTCCTAGCCTGGACTTGCTGAATTTGGATCTATTTCATGGCAAACATGGTCTCACCTGTCTTTTAATTCATTTATGGTGAACACTCACTCATGTCAATTTTGAGCGTTTCAGAGCGATAGAAGCCTCTTTTTGCACTGTGCAGTAACTAAAGTTGTATTTCACTATAAAAAGGTTTTTCACTGAGGTTTCCTAGCCTGAACTGGTTGAATTTGGATCTTCTTGATGGCAAACAAGGTTTTTCCTGTACTTTCATTCATTAGAGGTGAAAACTGGCTTATGTCAATTTTGAGCGTTTCAGAGCGATAGGAGCAAGTTTTGGCACTCTGCAGTAGAGTAAGCTGTATTTCACTGAAAAAGGGATTTTCAAGCAAGTTTCCTAGCCTGAACTGGTTGAATTTGGATCTTCTTGATGGCAAACAAGGGTTTTCCTGCACTTTCATTCATTAAAGGTGCAAACTGGCTTATGTCAATTTTGAGCGTTTCAGAGCGATAGAAGCGTCTTTTTGCACTGTGCAGTAGAGAAAGCTGAATTTTACTGAAAAAAGGATTTTCAAACAAGTTTCCTAGCCTGGACTTGCTGAATTTGGATCTATTTCATGGCAAACATGGTCTCACCTGTCTTTTAATTCATTTATGGTGAACACTCACTCATGTCAATTTTGAGCGTTTCAGAGCGATAGAAGCCTCTTTTTGCACTGTGCAGTAACTAAAGTTGTATTTCACTATAAAAAGGTTTTTCACTGAGGTTTCCTAGCCTGAACTGGTTGAATTTGGATCTTCTTGATGGCAAACAAGGTTTTTCCTGTACTTTCATTCATTAGAGGTGAAAACTGGCTTATGTCAATTTTGAGCGTTTCAGAGCGATAGGAGCAAGTTTTGGCACTCTGCAGTAGAGTAAGCTGTATTTCACTGAAAAAGGGATTTTCAAGCAAGTTTCCTAGCCTGAACTGGTTGAATTTGGATCTTCTTGATGGCAAACAAGGTTTTTCCTGCACTTTCCTTCATTAAAGGTGCAAACTGGCTTATGTCAATTTTGAGCGTTTCAGAGCGATAGAAGCGTCTTTTTGCACTGTGCAGTAGAGAAAGCTGAATTTTACTGAAAAAAGGATTTTCAAACAAGTTTCCTAGCCTGGACTTGCTGAATTTGGATCTATTTCATGGCAAACATGGTCTCACCTGTCTTTTAATTCATTTATGGTGAACACTCACTCATGTCAATTTTGAGCGTTTCAGAGCGATAGAAGCCTCTTTTTGCACTGTGCAGTAACTAAAGTTGTATTTCACTATAAAAAGGTTTTTCACTGAGGTTTCCTAGCCTGAACTGGTTGAATCTGGATCTTCTTGATGGCAAACAAGGTTTTTCCTGTACTTTCATTCATTAGAGGTGAAAACTGGCTTATGTCAATTTTGAGCGTTTCAGAGCGATAGGAGCAAGTTTTGGCACTCTGCAGTAGAGTAAGCTGTATTTCACTGAAAAAGGGATTTTCAAGCAAGTTTCCTAGCCTGAACTGGTTGAATTTGGATCTTCTTGATGGCAAACAAGGTTTTTCCTGCACTTTCATTCATTAAAGGTGCAAACTGGCTTATGTCAATTTTGAGCGTTTCAGAGCGATAGAAGCGTCTTTTTGCACTGTGCAGTAGAGAAAGCTGAATTTTACTGAAAAAAGGATTTTCAAACAAGTTTCCTAGCCTGGACTTGCTGAATTTGGATCTATTTCATGGCAAACATGGTCTCACCTGTCTTTTAATTCATTTATGGTGAACACTCACTCATGTCAATTTTGAGCGTTTCAGAGCGATAGAAGCCTCTTTTTGCACTGTGCAGTAACTAAAGTTGTATTTCACTATAAAAAGGTTTTTCACTGAGGTTTCCTAGCCTGAACTGGTTGAATTTGGATCTTCTTGATGGCAAACAAGGTTTTTCCTGTACTTTCATTCATTAGAGGTGAAAACTGGCTTATGTCAATTTTGAGCGTTTCAGAGCGATAGGAGCAAGTTTTGGCACTCTGCAGTAGAGTAAGCTGTATTTCACTGAAAAAGGGATTTTCAAGCAAGTTTCCTAGCCTGAACTGGTTGAATTTGGATCTTCTTGATGGCAAACAAGGTTTTTCCTGCACTTTCATTCATTAAAGGTGCAAACTGGCTTATGTCAATTTTGAGCGTTTCAGAGCGATAGAAGCGTCTTTTTGCACTGTGCAGTAGAGAAAGCTGAATTTTACTGAAAAAAGGATTTTCAAACAAGTTTCCTAGCCTGGACTTGCTGAATTTGGATCTATTTCATGGCAAACATGGTCTCACCTGTCTTTTAATTCATTTATGGTGAACACTCACTCATGTCAATTTTGAGCGTTTCAGAGCGATAGAAGCCTCTTTTTGCACTGTGCAGTAACTAAAGTTGTATTTCACTATAAAAAGGTTTTTCACTGAGGTTTCCTAGCCTGAACTGGTTGAATTTGGATCTTCTTGATGGCAAACAAGGTTTTTCCTGTACTTTCATTCATTAGAGGTGAAAACTGGCTTATGTCAATTTTGAGCGTTTCAGAGCGATAGGAGCAAGTTTTGGCACTCTGCAGTAGAGTAAGCTGTATTTCACTGAAAAAGGGATTTTCAAGCAAGTTTCCTAGCCTGAACTGGTTGAATTTGGATCTTCTTGATGGCAAACAAGGTTTTTCCTGCACTTTCATTCATTAAAGGTGCAAACTGGCTTATGTCAATTTTGAGCGTTTCAGAGCGATAGAAGCGTCTTTTTGCACTGTGCAGTAGAGAAAGCTGAATTTTACTGAAAAAAGGATTTTCAAACAAGTTTCCTAGCCTGGACTTGCTGAATTTGGATCTATTTCATGGCAAACATGGTCTCACCTGTCTTTTAATTCATTTATGGTGAACACTCACTCATGTCAATTTTGAGCGTTTCAGAGCGATAGAAGCCTCTTTTTGCACTGTGCAGTAACTAAAGTTGTATTTCACTATAAAAAGGTTTTTCACTGAGGTTTCCTAGCCTGAACTGGTTGAATTTGGATCTTCTTGATGGCAAACAAGGTTTTTCCTGTACTTTCATTCATTAGAGGTGAAAACTGGCTTATGTCAATTTTGAGCGTTTCAGAGCGATAGGAGCAAGTTTTGGCACTCTGCAGTAGAGTAAGCTGTATTTCACTGAAAAAGGGATTTTCAAGCAAGTTTCCTAGCCTGAACTGGTTGAATTTGGATCTTCTTGATGGCAAACAAGGTTTTTCCTGCACTTTCATTCATTAAAGGTGCAAACTGGCTTATGTCAATTTTGAGCGTTTCAGAGCGATAGAAGCGTCTTTTTGCACTGTGCAGTAGAGAAAGCTGAATTTTACTGAAAAAAGGATTTTCAAACAAGTTTCCTAGCCTGGACTTGCTGAATTTGGATCTATTTCATGGCAAACATGGTCTCACCTGTCTTTTAATTCATTTATGGTGAACACTCACTCATGTCAATTTTGAGCGTTTCAGAGCGATAGAAGCCTCTTTTTGCACTGTGCAGTAACTAAAGTTGTATTTCACTATAAAAAGGTTTTTCACTGAGGTTTCCTAGCCTGAACTGGTTGAATTTGGATCTTCTTGATGGCAAACAAGGTTTTTCCTGTACTTTCATTCATTAGAGGTGAAAACTGGCTTATGTCAATTTTGAGCGTTTCAGAGCGATAGGAGCAAGTTTTGGCACTCTGCAGTAGAGTAAGCTGTATTTCACTGAAAAAGGGATTTTCAAGCAAGTTTCCTAGCCTGAACTGGTTGAATTTGGATCTTCTTGATGGCAAACAAGGTTTTTCCTGCACTTTCATTCATTAAAGGTGCAAACTGGCTTATGTCAATTTTGAGCGTTTCAGAGCGATAGAAGCGTCTTTTTGCACTGTGCAGTAGAGAAAGCTGAATTTTACTGAAAAAAGGATTTTCAAACAAGTTTCCTAGCCTGGACTTGCTGAATTTGGATCTATTTCATGGCAAACATGGTCTCACCTGTCTTTTAATTCATTTATGGTGAACACTCACTCATGTCAATTTTGAGCGTTTCAGAGCGATAGAAGCCTCTTTTTGCACTGTGCAGTAACTAAAGTTGTATTTCACTATAAAAAGGTTTTTCACTGAGGTTTCCTAGCCTGAACTGGTTGAATTTGGATCTTCTTGATGGCAAACAAGGTTTTTCCTGTACTTTCATTCATTAGAGGTGAAAACTGGCTTATGTCAATTTTGAGCGTTTCAGAGCGATAGGAGCAAGTTTTGGCACTCTGCAGTAGAGTAAGCTGTATTTCACTGAAAAAGGGATTTTCAAGCAAGTTTCCTAGCCTGAACTGGTTGAATTTGGATCTTCTTGATGGCAAACAAGGTTTTTCCTGCACTTTCATTCATTAAAGGTGCAAACTGGCTTATGTCAATTTTGAGCGTTTCAGAGCGATAGAAGCGTCTTTTTGCACTGTGCAGTAGAGAAAGCTGAATTTTACTGAAAAAAGGATTTTCAAACAAGTTTCCTAGCCTGGACTTGCTGAATTTGGATCTATTTCATGGCAAACATGGTCTCACCTGTCTTTTAATTCATTTATGGTGAACACTCACTCATGTCAATTTTGAGCGTTTCAGAGCGATAGAAGCCTCTTTTTGCACTGTGCAGTAACTAAAGTTGTATTTCACTATAAAAAGGTTTTTCACTGAGGTTTCCTAGCCTGAACTGGTTGAATTTGGATCTTCTTGATGGCAAACAAGGTTTTTCCTGTACTTTCATTCATTAGAGGTGAAAACTGGCTTATGTCAATTTTGAGCGTTTCAGAGCGATAGGAGCAAGTTTTGGCACTCTGCAGTAGAGTAAGCTGTATTTCACTGAAAAAGGGATTTTCAAGCAAGTTTCCTAGCCTGAACTGGTTGAATTTGGATCTTCTTGATGGCAAACAAGGTTTTTCCTGCACTTTCATTCATTAAAGGTGCAAACTGGCTTATGTCAATTTTGAGCGTTTCAGAGCGATAGAAGCGTCTTTTTGCACTGTGCAGTAGAGAAAGCTGAATTTTACTGAAAAAAGGATTTTCAAACAAGTTTCCTAGCCTGGACTTGCTGAATTTGGATCTATTTCATGGCAAACATGGTCTCACCTGTCTTTTAATTCATTTATGGTGAACACTCACTCATGTCAATTTTGAGCGTTTCAGAGCGATAGAAGCCTCTTTTTGCACTGTGCAGTAACTAAAGTTGTATTTCACTATAAAAAGGTTTTTCACTGAGGTTTCCTAGCCTGAACTGGTTGAATTTGGATCTTCTTGATGGCAAACAAGGTTTTTCCTGTACTTTCATTCATTAGAGGTGAAAACTGGCTTATGTCAATTTTGAGCGTTTCAGAGCGATAGGAGCAAGTTTTGGCACTCTGCAGTAGAGTAAGCTGTATTTCACTGAAAAAGGCATTTTCAAGCAAGTTTCCTAGCCTGAACTGGTTGAATTTGGATCTTCTTGATGGCAAACAAGGTTTTTCCTGCACTTTCATTCATTAAAGGTGCAAACTGGCTTATGTCAATTTTGAGCGTTTCAGAGCGATAGAAGCCTCTTTTTGCACTGTGCAGTAACTAAAGTTGTATTTCACTATAAAAAGGTTTTTCACTGAGGTTTCCTAGCCTGAACTGGTTGAATTTGGATCTTCTTGATGGCAAACAAGGTTTTTCCTGTACTTTCATTCATTAGAGGTGAAAACTGGCTTATGTCAATTTTGAGCGTTTCAGAGCGATAGGAGCAAGTTTTGGCACTCTGCAGTAGAGTAAGCTGTATTTCACTGAAAAAGGGATTTTCAAGCAAGTTTCCTAGCCTGAACTGGTTGAATTTGGATCTTCTTGATGGCAAACAAGGTTTTTCCTGCACTTTCATTCATTAAAGGTGCAAACTGGCTTATGTCAATTTTGAGCGTTTCAGAGCGATAGAAGCGTCTTTTTGCACTGTGCAGTAGAGAAAGCTGAATTTTACTGAAAAAAGGATTTTCAAACAAGTTTCCTAGCCTGGACTTGCTGAATTTGGATCTATTTCATGGCAAACATGGTCTCACCTGTCTTTTAATTCATTTATGGTGAACACTCACTCATGTCAATTTTGAGCGTTTCAGAGCGATAGAAGCCTCTTTTTGCACTGTGCAGTAACTAAAGTTGTATTTCACTATAAAAAGGTTTTTCACTGAGGTTTCCTAGCCTGAACTGGTTGAATTTGGATCTTCTTGATGGCAAACAAGGTTTTTCCTGTACTTTCATTCATTAGAGGTGAAAACTGGCTTATGTCAATTTTGAGCGTTTCAGAACGATAGGAGCAAGTTTTGGCACTCTGCAGTAGAGTAAGCTGTATTTCACTGAAAAAGGCATTTTCAAGCAAGTTTCCTAGCCTGAACTGGTTGAATTTGGATCTTCTTGATGGCAAACAAGGTTTTTCCTGCACTTTCATTCATTAAAGGTGCAAACTGGCTTATGTCAATTTTGAGCGTTTCAGAGCGATAGAAGCGTCTTTTTGCACTGTGCAGTAGAGAAAGCTGAATTTTACTGAAAAAAGGATTTTCAAACAAGTTTCCTAGCCTGGACTTGCTGAATTTGGATCTATTTCATGGCAAACATGGTCTCACCTGTCTTTTAATTCATTTATGGTGAACACTCACTCATGTCAATTTTGAGCGTTTCAGAGCGATAGAAGCCTCTTTTTGCACTGTGCAGTAACTAAAGTTGTATTTCACTATAAAAAGGTTTTTCACTGAGGTTTCCTAGCCTGAACTGGTTGAATTTGGATCTTCTTGATGGCAAACAAGGTTTTTCCTGTACTTTCATTCATTAGAGGTGAAAACTGGCTTATGTCAATTTTGAGCGTTTCAGAGCGATAGGAGCAAGTTTTGGCACTCTGCAGTAGAGTAAGCTGTATTTCACTGAAAAAGGGATTTTCAAGCAAGTTTCCTAGCCTGAACTGGTTGAATTTGGATCTTCTTGATGGCAAACAAGGTTTTTCCTGCACTTTCATTCATTAAAGGTGCAAACTGGCTTATGTCAATTTTGAGCGTTTCAGAGCGATAGAAGCGTCTTTTTGCACTGTGCAGTAGAGAAAGCTGAATTTTACTGAAAAAAGGATTTTCAAACAAGTTTCCTAGCCTGGACTTGCTGAATTTGGATCTATTTCATGGCAAACATGGTCTCACCTGTCTTTTAATTCATTTATGGTGAACACTCACTCATGTCAATTTTGAGCGTTTCAGAGCGATAGAAGCCTCTTTTTGCACTGTGCAGTAACTAAAGTTGTATTTCACTATAAAAAGGTTTTTCACTGAGGTTTCCTAGCCTGAACTGGTTGAATTTGGATCTTCTTGATGGCAAACAAGGTTTTTCCTGTACTTTCATTCATTAGAGGTGAAAACTGGCTTATGTCAATTTTGAGCGTTTCAGAGCGATAGGAGCAAGTTTTGGCACTCTGCAGTAGAGTAAGCTGTATTTCACTGAAAAAGGGATTTTCAAGCAAGTTTCCTAGCCTGAACTGGTTGAATTTGGATCTTCTTGATGGCAAACAAGGTTTTTCCTGCACTTTCATTCATTAAAGGTGCAAACTGGCTTATGTCAATTTTGAGCGTTTCAGAGCGATAGAAGCGTCTTTTTGCACTGTGCAGTAGAGAAAGCTGAATTTTACTGAAAAAAGGATTTTCAAACAAGTTTCCTAGCCTGGACTTGCTGAATTTGGATCTATTTCATGGCAAACATGGTCTCACCTGTCTTTTAATTCATTTATGGTGAACACTCACTCATGTCAATTTTGAGCGTTTCAGAGCGATAGAAGCCTCTTTTTGCACTGTGCAGTAACTAAAGTTGTATTTCACTATAAAAAGGTTTTTCACTGAGGTTTCCTAGCCTGAACTGGTTGAATTTGGATCTTCTTGATGGCAAACAAGGTTTTTCCTGTACTTTCATTCATTAGAGGTGAAAACTGGCTTATGTCAATTTTGAGCGTTTCAGAGCGATAGGAGCAAGTTTTGGCACTCTGCAGTAGAGTAAGCTGTATTTCACTGAAAAAGGGATTTTCAAGCAAGTTTCCTAGCCTGAACTGGTTGAATTTGGATCTTCTTGATGGCAAACAAGGTTTTTCCTGCACTTTCATTCATTAAAGGTGCAAACTGGCTTATGTCAATTTTGAGCGTTTCAGAGGGATAGAAGCGTCTTTTTGCACTGTGCAGTAGAGAAAGCTGAATTTTACTGAAAAAAGGATTTTCAAACAAGTTTCCTAGCCTGGACTTGCTGAATTTGGATCTATTTCATGGCAAACATGGTCTCACCTGTCTTTTAATTCATTTATGGTGAACACTCACTCATGTCAATTTTGAGCGTTTCAGAGCGATAGAAGCCTCTTTTTGCACTGTGCAGTAACTAAAGTTGTATTTCACTATAAAAAGGTTTTTCACTGAGGTTTCCTAGCCTGAACTGGTTGAATTTGGATCTTCTTGATGGCAAACAAGGTTTTTCCTGTACTTTCATTCATTAGAGGTGAAAACTGGCTTATGTCAATTTTGAGCGTTTCAGAGCGATAGGAGCAAGTTTTGGCACTCTGCAGTAGAGTAAGCTGTATTTCACTGAAAAAGGGATTTTCAAGCAAGTTTCCTAGCCTGAACTGGTTGAATTTGGATCTTCTTGATGGCAAACAAGGTTTTTCCTGCACTTTCATTCATTAAAGGTGCAAACTGGCTTATGTCAATTTTGAGCGTTTCAGAGCGATAGAAGCGTCTTTTTGCACTGTGCAGTAGAGAAAGCTGAATTTTACTGAAAAAAGGATTTTCAAACAAGTTTCCTAGCCTGGACTTGCTGAATTTGGATCTATTTCATGGCAAACATGGTCTCACCTGTCTTTTAATTCATTTATGGTGAACACTCACTCATGTCAATTTTGAGCGTTTCAGAGCGATAGAAGCCTCTTTTTGCACTGTGCAGTAACTAAAGTTGTATTTCACTATAAAAAGGTTTTTCACTGAGGTTTCCTAGCCTGAACTGGTTGAATTTGGATCTTCTTGATGGCAAACAAGGTTTTTCCTGTACTTTCATTCATTAGAGGTGAAAACTGGCTTATGTCAATTTTGAGCGTTTCAGAGCGATAGGAGCAAGTTTTGGCACTCTGCAGTAGAGTAAGCTGTATTTCACTGAAAAAGGGATTTTCAAGCAAGTTTCCTAGCCTGAACTGGTTGAATTTGGATCTTCTTGATGGCAAACAAGGTTTTTCCTGCACTTTCATTCATTAAAGGTGCAAACTGGCTTATGTCAATTTTGAGCGTTTCAGAGGGATAGAAGCGTCTTTTTGCACTGTGCAGTAGAGAAAGCTGAATTTTACTGAAAAAAGGATTTTCAAACAAGTTTCCTAGCCTGGACTTGCTGAATTTGGATCTATTTCATGGCAAACATGGTCTCACCTGTCTTTTAATTCATTTATGGTGAACACTCACTCATGTCAATTTTGAGCGTTTCAGAGCGATAGAAGCCTCTTTTTGCACTGTGCAGTAACTAAAGTTGTATTTCACTATAAAAAGGTTTTTCACTGAGGTTTCCTAGCCTGAACTGGTTGAATTTGGATCTTCTTGATGGCAAACAAGGTTTTTCCTGTACTTTCATTCATTAGAGGTGAAAACTGGCTTATGTCAATTTTGAGCGTTTCAGAGCGATAGGAGCAAGTTTTGGCACTCTGCAGTAGAGTAAGCTGTATTTCACTGAAAAAGGGATTTTCAAGCAAGTTTCCTAGCCTGAACTGGTTGAATTTGGATCTTCTTGATGGCAAACAAGGTTTTTCCTGCACTTTCATTCATTAAAGGTGCAAACTGGCTTATGTCAATTTTGAGCGTTTCAGAGGGATAGAAGCGTCTTTTTGCACTGTGCAGTAGAGAAAGCTGAATTTTACTGAAAAAAGGATTTTCAAACAAGTTTCCTAGCCTGGACTTGCTGAATTTGGATCTATTTCATGGCAAACATGGTCTCACCTGTCTTTTAATTCATTTATGGTGAACACTCACTCATGTCAATTTTGAGCGTTTCAGAGCGATAGAAGCCTCTTTTTGCACTGTGCAGTAACTAAAGTTGTATTTCACTATAAAAAGGTTTTTCACTGAGGTTTCCTAGCCTGAACTGGTTGAATTTGGATCTTCTTGATGGCAAACAAGGTTTTTCCTGTACTTTCATTCATTAGAGGTGAAAACTGGCTTATGTCAATTTTGAGCGTTTCAGAGCGATAGGAGCAAGTTTTGGCACTCTGCAGTAGAGTAAGCTGTATTTCACTGAAAAAGGGATTTTCAAGCAAGTTTCCTAGCCTGAACTGGTTGAATTTGGATCTTCTTGATGGCAAACAAGGTTTTTCCTGCACTTTCATTCATTAAAGGTGCAAACTGGCTTATGTCAATTTTGAGCGTTTCAGAGGGATAGAAGCGTCTTTTTGCACTGTGCAGTAGAGAAAGCTGAATTTTACTGAAAAAAGGATTTTCAAACAAGTTTCCTAGCCTGGACTTGCTGAATTTGGATCTATTTCATGGCAAACATGGTCTCACCTGTCTTTTAATTCATTTATGGTGAACACTCACTCATGTCAATTTTGAGCGTTTCAGAGCGATAGAAGCCTCTTTTTGCACTGTGCAGTAACTAAAGTTGTATTTCACTATAAAAAGGTTTTTCACTGAGGTTTCCTAGCCTGAACTGGTTGAATTTGGATCTTCTTGATGGCAAACAAGGTTTTTCCTGTACTTTCATTCATTAGAGGTGAAAACTGGCTTATGTCAATTTTGAGCGTTTCAGAGCGATAGGAGCAAGTTTTGGCACTCTGCAGTAGAGTAAGCTGTATTTCACTGAAAAAGGGATTTTCAAGCAAGTTTCCTAGCCTGAACTGGTTGAATTTGGATCTTCTTGATGGCAAACAAGGTTTTTCCTGCACTTTCATTCATTAAAGGTGCAAACTGGCTTATGTCAATTTTGAGCGTTTCAGAGCGATAGAAGCCTCTTTTTGCACTGTGCAGTAGAGAAAGCTGAATTTTACTGAAAAAAGGATTTTCAAACAAGTTTCCTAGCCTGGACTTGCTGAATTTGGATCTATTTCATGGCAAACATGGTCTCACCTGTCTTTTAATTCATTTATGGTGAACACTCACTCATGTCAATTTTGAGCGTTTCAGAGCGATAGAAGCCTCTTTTTGCACTGTGCAGTAACTAAAGTTGTATTTCACTATAAAAAGGTTTTTCACTGAGGTTTCCTAGCCTGAACTGGTTGAATTTGGATCTTCTTGATGGCAAACAAGGTTTTTCCTGTACTTTCATTCATTAGAGGTGAAAACTGGCTTATGTCAATTTTGAGCGTTTCAGAGCGATAGGAGCAAGTTTTGGCACTCTGCAGTAGAGTAAGCTGTATTTCACTGAAAAAGGGATTTTCAAGCAAGTTTCCTAGCCTGAACTGGTTGAATTTGGATCTTCTTGATGGCAAACAAGGTTTTTCCTGCACTTTCATTCATTAAAGGTGCAAACTGGCTTATGTCAATTTTGAGCGTTTCAGAGCGATAGAAGCGTCTTTTTGCACTGTGCAGTAGAGAAAGCTGAATTTTACTGAAAAAAGGATTTTCAAACAAGTTTCCTAGCCTGGACTTGCTGAATTTGGATCTATTTCATGGCAAACATGGTCTCACCTGTCTTTTAATTCATTTATGGTGAACACTCACTCATGTCAATTTTGAGCGTTTCAGAGCGATAGAAGCCTCTTTTTGCACTGTGCAGTAACTAAAGTTGTATTTCACTATAAAAAGGTTTTTCACTGAGGTTTCCTAGCCTGAACTGGTTGAATTTGGATCTTCTTGATGGCAAACAAGGTTTTTCCTGTACTTTCATTCATTAGAGGTGAAAACTGGCTTATGTCAATTTTGAGCGTTTCAGAGCGATAGGAGCAAGTTTTGGCACTCTGCAGTAGAGTAAGCTGTATTTCACTGAAAAAGGGATTTTCAAGCAAGTTTCCTAGCCTGAACTGGTTGAATTTGGATCTTCTTGATGGCAAACAAGGTTTTTCCTGCACTTTCATTCATTAAAGGTGCAAACTGGCTTATGTCAATTTTGAGCGTTTCAGAGGGATAGAAGCGTCTTTTTGCACTGTGCAGTAGAGAAAGCTGAATTTTACTGAAAAAAGGATTTTCAAACAAGTTTCCTAGCCTGGACTTGCTGAATTTGGATCTATTTCATGGCAAACATGGTCTCACCTGTCTTTTAATTCATTTATGGTGAACACTCACTCATGTCAATTTTGAGCGTTTCAGAGCGATAGAAGCCTCTTTTTGCACTGTGCAGTAACTAAAGTTGTATTTCACTATAAAAAGGTTTTTCACTGAGGTTTCCTAGCCTGAACTGGTTGAATTTGGATCTTCTTGATGGCAAACAAGGTTTTTCCTGTACTTTCATTCATTAGAGGTGAAAACTGGCTTATGTCAATTTTGAGCGTTTCAGAGCGATAGGAGCAAGTTTTGGCACTCTGCAGTAGAGTAAGCTGTATTTCACTGAAAAAGGGATTTTCAAGCAAGTTTCCTAGCCTGAACTGGTTGAATTTGGATCTTCTTGATGGCAAACAAGGTTTTTCCTGTACTTTCATTCATTAGAGGTGAAAACTGGCTTATGTCAATTTTGAGCGTTTCAGAGCGATAGGAGCAAGTTTTGGCACTCTGCAGTAGAGTAAGCTGTATTTCACTGAAAAAGGCATTTTCAAGCAAGTTTCCTAGCCTGAACTGGTTGAATTTGGATCTTCTTGATGGCAAACAAGGTTTTTCCTGCACTTTCATTCATTAAAGATGCAAACTGGCTTATGTCAATTTTGAGCGTTTCAGAGCGATAGAAGCGTCTTTTTGCACTGTGCAGTAGAGAAAGCTGAATTTTACTGAAAAAAGGATTTTCAAACAAGTTTCCTAGCCTGGACTTGCTGAATTTGGATCTATTTCATGGCAAACATGGTCTCACCTGTCTTTTAATTCATTTATGGTGAACACTCACTCATGTCAATTTTGAGCGTTTCAGAGCGATAGAAGCCTCTTTTTGCACTGTGCAGTAACTAAAGTTGTATTTCACTATAAAAAGGTTTTTCACTGAGGTTTCCTAGCCTGAACTGGTTGAATTTGGATCTTCTTGATGGCAAACAAGGTTTTTCCTGTACTTTCATTCATTAGAGGTGAAAACTGGCTTATGTCAATTTTGAGCGTTTCAGAGCGATAGGAGCAAGTTTTGGCACTCTGCAGTAGAGTAAGCTGTATTTCACTGAAAAAGGCATTTTCAAGCAAGTTTCCTAGCCTGAACTGGTTGAATTTGGATCTTCTTGATGGCAAACAAGGTTTTTCCTGCACTTTCATTCATTAAAGGTGCAAACTGGCTTATGTCAATTTTGAGCGTTTCAGAGCGATAGAAGCCTCTTTTTGCACTGTGCAGTAACTAAAGTTGTATTTCACTATAAAAAGGTTTTTCACTGAGGTTTCCTAGCCTGAACTGGTTGAATTTGGATCTTCTTGATGGCAAACAAGGTTTTTCCTGTACTTTCATTCATTAGAGGTGAAAACTGGCTTATGTCAATTTTGAGCGTTTCAGAGCGATAGGAGCAAGTTTTGGCACTCTGCAGTAGAGTAAGCTGTATTTCACTGAAAAAGGGATTTTCAAGCAAGTTTCCTAGCCTGAACTGGTTGAATTTGGATCTTCTTGATGGCAAACAAGGTTTTTCCTGCACTTTCATTCATTAAAGGTGCAAACTGGCTTATGTCAATTTTGAGCGTTTCAGAGCGATAGAAGCGTCTTTTTGCACTGTGCAGTAGAGAAAGCTGAATTTTACTGAAAAAAGGATTTTCAAACAAGTTTCCTAGCCTGGACTTGCTGAATTTGGATCTATTTCATGGCAAACATGGTCTCACCTGTCTTTTAATTCATTTATGGTGAACACTCACTCATGTCAATTTTGAGCGTTTCAGAGCGATAGAAGCCTCTTTTTGCACTGTGCAGTAACTAAAGTTGTATTTCACTATAAAAAGGTTTTTCACTGAGGTTTCCTAGCCTGAACTGGTTGAATTTGGATCTTCTTGATGGCAAACAAGGTTTTTCCTGTACTTTCATTCATTAGAGGTGAAAACTGGCTTATGTCAATTTTGAGCGTTTCAGAGCGATAGGAGCAAGTTTTGGCACTCTGCAGTAGAGTAAGCTGTATTTCACTGAAAAAGGGATTTTCAAGCAAGTTTCCTAGCCTGAACTGGTTGAATTTGGATCTTCTTGATGGCAAACAAGGTTTTTCCTGCACTTTCATTCATTAAAGGTGCAAACTGGCTTATGTCAATTTTGAGCGTTTCAGAGGGATAGAAGCGTCTTTTTGCACTGTGCAGTAGAGAAAGCTGAATTTTACTGAAAAAAGGATTTTCAAACAAGTTTCCTAGCCTGGACTTGCTGAATTTGGATCTATTTCATGGCAAACATGGTCTCACCTGTCTTTTAATTCATTTATGGTGAACACTCACTCATGTCAATTTTGAGCGTTTCAGAGCGATAGAAGCCTCTTTTTGCACTGTGCAGTAACTAAAGTTGTATTTCACTATAAAAAGGTTTTTCACTGAGGTTTCCTAGCCTGAACTGGTTGAATTTGGATCTTCTTGATGGCAAACAAGGTTTTTCCTGTACTTTCATTCATTAGAGGTGAAAACTGGCTTATGTCAATTTTGAGCGTTTCAGAGCGATAGGAGCAAGTTTTGGCACTCTGCAGTAGAGTAAGCTGTATTTCACTGAAAAAGGGATTTTCAAGCAAGTTTCCTAGCCTGAACTGGTTGAATTTGGATCTTCTTGATGGCAAACAAGGTTTTTCCTGCACTTTCATTCATTAAAGGTGCAAACTGGCTTATGTCAATTTTGAGCGTTTCAGAGCGATAGAAGCGTCTTTTTGCACTGTGCAGTAGAGAAAGCTGAATTTTACTGAAAAAAGGATTTTCAAACAAGTTTCCTAGCCTGGACTTGCTGAATTTGGATCTATTTCATGGCAAACATGGTCTCACCTGTCTTTTAATTCATTTATGGTGAACACTCACTCATGTCAATTTTGAGCGTTTCAGAGCGATAGAAGCCTCTTTTTGCACTGTGCAGTAACTAAAGTTGTATTTCACTATAAAAAGGTTTTTCACTGAGGTTTCCTAGCCTGAACTGGTTGAATTTGGATCTTCTTGATGGCAAACAAGGTTTTTCCTGTACTTTCATTCATTAGAGGTGAAAACTGGCTTATGTCAATTTTGAGCGTTTCAGAGCGATAGGAGCAAGTTTTGGCACTCTGCAGTAGAGTAAGCTGTATTTCACTGAAAAAGGGATTTTCAAGCAAGTTTCCTAGCCTGAACTGGTTGAATTTGGATCTTCTTGATGGCAAACAAGGTTTTTCCTGCACTTTCATTCATTAAAGGTGCAAACTGGCTTATGTCAATTTTGAGCGTTTCAGAGCGATAGAAGCGTCTTTTTGCACTGTGCAGTAGAGAAAGCTGAATTTTACTGAAAAAAGGATTTTCAAACAAGTTTCCTAGCCTGGACTTGCTGAATTTGGATCTATTTCATGGCAAACATGGTCTCACCTGTCTTTTAATTCATTTATGGTGAACACTCACTCATGTCAATTTTGAGCGTTTCAGAGCGATAGAAGCCTCTTTTTGCACTGTGCAGTAACTAAAGTTGTATTTCACTATAAAAAGGTTTTTCACTGAGGTTTCCTAGCCTGAACTGGTTGAATTTGGATCTTCTTGATGGCAAACAAGGTTTTTCCTGTACTTTCATTCATTAGAGGTGAAAACTGGCTTATGTCAATTTTGAGCGTTTCAGAGCGATAGGAGCAAGTTTTGGCACTCTGCAGTAGAGTAAGCTGTATTTCACTGAAAAAGGGATTTTCAAGCAAGTTTCCTAGCCTGAACTGGTTGAATTTGGATCTTCTTGATGGCAAACAAGGTTTTTCCTGTACTTTCATTCATTAGAGGTGAAAACTGGCTTATGTCAATTTTGAGCGTTTCAGAGCGATAGGAGCAAGTTTTGGCACTCTGCAGTAGAGTAAGCTGTATTTCACTGAAAAAGGCATTTTCAAGCAAGTTTCCTAGCCTGAACTGGTTGAATTTGGATCTTCTTGATGGCAAACAAGGTTTTTCCTGCACTTTCATTCATTAAAGATGCAAACTGGCTTATGTCAATTTTGAGCGTTTCAGAGCGATAGAAGCGTCTTTTTGCACTGTGCAGTAGAGAAAGCTGAATTTTACTGAAAAAAGGATTTTCAAACAAGTTTCCTAGCCTGGACTTGCTGAATTTGGATCTATTTCATGGCAAACATGGTCTCACCTGTCTTTTAATTCATTTATGGTGAACACTCACTCATGTCAATTTTGAGCGTTTCAGAGCGATAGAAGCCTCTTTTTGCACTGTGCAGTAACTAAAGTTGTATTTCACTATAAAAAGGTTTTTCACTGAGGTTTCCTAGCCTGAACTGGTTGAATTTGGATCTTCTTGATGGCAAACAAGGTTTTTCCTGTACTTTCATTCATTAGAGGTGAAAACTGGCTTATGTCAATTTTGAGCGTTTCAGAGCGATAGGAGCAAGTTTTGGCACTCTGCAGTAGAGTAAGCTGTATTTCACTGAAAAAGGCATTTTCAAGCAAGTTTCCTAGCCTGAACTGGTTGAATTTGGATCTTCTTGATGGCAAACAAGGTTTTTCCTGCACTTTCATTCATTAAAGGTGCAAACTGGCTTATGTCAATTTTGAGCGTTTCAGAGCGATAGAAGCCTCTTTTTGCACTGTGCAGTAACTAAAGTTGTATTTCACTATAAAAAGGTTTTTCACTGAGGTTTCCTAGCCTGAACTGGTTGAATTTGGATCTTCTTGATGGCAAACAAGGTTTTTCCTGTACTTTCATTCATTAGAGGTGAAAACTGGCTTATGTCAATTTTGAGCGTTTCAGAGCGATAGGAGCAAGTTTTGGCACTCTGCAGTAGAGTAAGCTGTATTTCACTGAAAAAGGGATTTTCAAGCAAGTTTCCTAGCCTGAACTGGTTGAATTTGGATCTTCTTGATGGCAAACAAGGTTTTTCCTGCACTTTCATTCATTAAAGGTGCAAACTGGCTTATGTCAATTTTGAGCGTTTCAGAGCGATAGAAGCGTCTTTTTGCACTGTGCAGTAGAGAAAGCTGAATTTTACTGAAAAAAGGATTTTCAAACAAGTTTCCTAGCCTGGACTTGCTGAATTTGGATCTATTTCATGGCAAACATGGTCTCACCTGTCTTTTAATTCATTTATGGTGAACACTCACTCATGTCAATTTTGAGCGTTTCAGAGCGATAGAAGCCTCTTTTTGCACTGTGCAGTAACTAAAGTTGTATTTCACTATAAAAAGGTTTTTCACTGAGGTTTCCTAGCCTGAACTGGTTGAATTTGGATCTTCTTGATGGCAAACAAGGTTTTTCCTGTACTTTCATTCATTAGAGGTGAAAACTGGCTTATGTCAATTTTGAGCGTTTCAGAGCGATAGGAGCAAGTTTTGGCACTCTGCAGTAGAGTAAGCTGTATTTCACTGAAAAAGGGATTTTCAAGCAAGTTTCCTAGCCTGAACTGGTTGAATTTGGATCTTCTTGATGGCAAACAAGGTTTTTCCTGCACTTTCATTCATTAAAGGTGCAAACTGGCTTATGTCAATTTTGAGCGTTTCAGAGCGATAGAAGCGTCTTTTTGCACTGTGCAGTAGAGAAAGCTGAATTTTACTGAAAAAAGGATTTTCAAACAAGTTTCCTAGCCTGGACTTGCTGAATTTGGATCTATTTCATGGCAAACATGGTCTCACCTGTCTTTTAATTCATTTATGGTGAACACTCACTCATGTCAATTTTGAGCGTTTCAGAGCGATAGAAGCCTCTTTTTGCACTGTGCAGTAACTAAAGTTGTATTTCACTATAAAAAGGTTTTTCACTGAGGTTTCCTAGCCTGAACTGGTTGAATTTGGATCTTCTTGATGGCAAACAAGGTTTTTCCTGTACTTTCATTCATTAGAGGTGAAAACTGGCTTATGTCAATTTTGAGCGTTTCAGAGCGATAGGAGCAAGTTTTGGCACTCTGCAGTAGAGTAAGCTGTATTTCACTGAAAAAGGGATTTTCAAGCAAGTTTCCTAGCCTGAACTGGTTGAATTTGGATCTTCTTGATGGCAAACAAGGTTTTTCCTGCACTTTCATTCATTAAAGGTGCAAACTGGCTTATGTCAATTTTGAGCGTTTCAGAGCGATAGAAGCGTCTTTTTGCACTGTGCAGTAGAGAAAGCTGAATTTTACTGAAAAAAGGATTTTCAAACAAGTTTCCTAGCCTGGACTTGCTGAATTTGGATCTATTTCATGGCAAACATGGTCTCACCTGTCTTTTAATTCATTTATGGTGAACACTCACTCATGTCAATTTTGAGCGTTTCAGAGCGATAGAAGCCTCTTTTTGCACTGTGCAGTAACTAAAGTTGTATTTCACTATAAAAAGGTTTTTCACTGAGGTTTCCTAGCCTGAACTGGTTGAATTTGGATCTTCTTGATGGCAAACAAGGTTTTTCCTGTACTTTCATTCATTAGAGGTGAAAACTGGCTTATGTCAATTTTGAGCGTTTCAGAGCGATAGGAGCAAGTTTTGGCACTCTGCAGTAGAGTAAGCTGTATTTCACTGAAAAAGGGATTTTCAAGCAAGTTTCCTAGCCTGAACTGGTTGAATTTGGATCTTCTTGATGGCAAACAAGGTTTTTCCTGCACTTTCATTCATTAAAGGTGCAAACTGGCTTATGTCAATTTTGAGCGTTTCAGAGCGATAGAAGCGTCTTTTTGCACTGTGCAGTAGAGAAAGCTGAATTTTACTGAAAAAAGGATTTTCAAACAAGTTTCCTAGCCTGGACTTGCTGAATTTGGATCTATTTCATGGCAAACATGGTCTCACCTGTCTTTTAATTCATTTATGGTGAACACTCACTCATGTCAATTTTGAGCGTTTCAGAGCGATAGAAGCCTCTTTTTGCACTGTGCAGTAACTAAAGTTGTATTTCACTATAAAAAGGTTTTTCACTGAGGTTTCCTAGCCTGAACTGGTTGAATTTGGATCTTCTTGATGGCAAACAAGGTTTTTCCTGTACTTTCATTCATTAGAGGTGAAAACTGGCTTATGTCAATTTTGAGCGTTTCAGAGCGATAGGAGCAAGTTTTGGCACTCTGCAGTAGAGTAAGCTGTATTTCACTGAAAAAGGGATTTTCAAGCAAGTTTCCTAGCCTGAACTGGTTGAATTTGGATCTTCTTGATGGCAAACAAGGTTTTTCCTGCACTTTCATTCATTAAAGGTGCAAACTGGCTTATGTCAATTTTGAGCGTTTCAGAGCGATAGAAGCGTCTTTTTGCACTGTGCAGTAGAGAAAGCTGAATTTTACTGAAAAAAGGATTTTCAAACAAGTTTCCTAGCCTGGACTTGCTGAATTTGGATCTATTTCATGGCAAACATGGTCTCACCTGTCTTTTAATTCATTTATGGTGAACACTCACTCATGTCAATTTTGAGCGTTTCAGAGCGATAGAAGCCTCTTTTTGCACTGTGCAGTAACTAAAGTTGTATTTCACTATAAAAAGGTTTTTCACTGAGGTTTCCTAGCCTGAACTGGTTGAATTTGGATCTTCTTGATGGCAAACAAGGTTTTTCCTGTACTTTCATTCATTAGAGGTGAAAACTGGCTTATGTCAATTTTGAGCGTTTCAGAGCGATAGGAGCAAGTTTTGGCACTCTGCAGTAGAGTAAGCTGTATTTCACTGAAAAAGGGATTTTCAAGCAAGTTTCCTAGCCTGAACTGGTTGAATTTGGATCTTCTTGATGGCAAACAAGGTTTTTCCTGTACTTTCATTCATTAGAGGTGAAAACTGGCTTATGTCAATTTTGAGCGTTTCAGAGCGATAGGAGCAAGTTTTGGCACTCTGCAGTAGAGTAAGCTGTATTTCACTGAAAAAGGCATTTTCAAGCAAGTTTCCTAGCCTGAACTGGTTGAATTTGGATCTTCTTGATGGCAAACAAGGTTTTTCCTGTACTTTCATTCATTAGAGGTGAAAACTGGCTTATGTCAATTTTGAGCGTTTCAGAGCGATAGGAGCAAGTTTTGGCACTCTGCAGTAGAGTAAGCTGTATTTCACTGAAAAAGGCATTTTCAAGCAAGTTTCCTAGCCTGAACTGGTTGAATTTGGATCTTCTTGATGGCAAACAAGGTTTTTCCTGTACTTTCATTCATTAGAGGTGAAAACTGGCTTATGTCAATTTTGAGCGTTTCAGAGCGATAGGAGCAAGTTTTGGCACTCTGCAGTAGAGTAAGCTGTATTTCACTGAAAAAGGCATTTTCAAGCAAGTTTCCTAGCCTGAACTGGTTGAATTTGGATCTTCTTGATGGCAAACAAGGTTTTTCCTGCACTTTCATTCATTAAAGGTGCAAACTGGCTTATGTCAATTTTGAGCGTTTCAGAGCGATAGAAGCCTCTTTTTGCACTGTGCAGTAACTAAAGTTGTATTTCACTATAAAAAGGTTTTTCACTGAGGTTTCCTAGCCTGAACTGGTTGAATTTGGATCTTCTTGATGGCAAACAAGGTTTTTCCTGTACTTTCATTCATTAGAGGTGAAAACTGGCTTATGTCAATTTTGAGCGTTTCAGAGCGATAGGAGCAAGTTTTGGCACTCTGCAGTAGAGTAAGCTGTATTTCACTGAAAAAGGCATTTTCAAGCAAGTTTCCTAGCCTGAACTGGTTGAATTTGGATCTTCTTGATGGCAAACAAGGTTTTTCCTGCACTTTCATTCATTAAAGGTGCAAACTGGCTTATGTCAATTTTGAGCGTTTCAGAGCGATAGAAGCGTCTTTTTGCACTGTGCAGTAGAGAAAGCTGAATTTTACTGAAAAAAGGATTTTCAAACAAGTTTCCTAGCCTGGACTTGCTGAATTTGGATCTATTTCATGGCAAACATGGTCTCACCTGTCTTTTAATTCATTTATGGTGAACACTCACTCATGTCAATTTTGAGCGTTTCAGAGCGATAGAAGCCTCTTTTTGCACTGTGCAGTAACTAAAGTTGTATTTCACTATAAAAAGGTTTTTCACTGAGGTTTCCTAGCCTGAACTGGTTGAATTTGGATCTTCTTGATGGCAAACAAGGTTTTTCCTGTACTTTCATTCATTAGAGGTGAAAACTGGCTTATGTCAATTTTGAGCGTTTCAGAGCGATAGGAGCAAGTTTTGGCACTCTGCAGTAGAGTAAGCTGTATTTCACTGAAAAAGGGATTTTCAAGCAAGTTTCCTAGCCTGAACTGGTTGAATTTGGATCTTCTTGATGGCAAACAAGGTTTTTCCTGCACTTTCATTCATTAAAGGTGCAAACTGGCTTATGTCAATTTTGAGCGTTTCAGAGCGATAGAAGCGTCTTTTTGCACTGTGCAGTAGAGAAAGCTGAATTTTACTGAAAAAAGGATTTTCAAACAAGTTTCCTAGCCTGGACTTGCTGAATTTGGATCTATTTCATGGCAAACATGGTCTCACCTGTCTTTTAATTCATTTATGGTGAACACTCACTCATGTCAATTTTGAGCGTTTCAGAGCGATAGAAGCCTCTTTTTGCACTGTGCAGTAACTAAAGTTGTATTTCACTATAAAAAGGTTTTTCACTGAGGTTTCCTAGCCTGAACTGGTTGAATTTGGATCTTCTTGATGGCAAACAAGGTTTTTCCTGTACTTTCATTCATTAGAGGTGAAAACTGGCTTATGTCAATTTTGAGCGTTTCAGAGCGATAGGAGCAAGTTTTGGCACTCTGCAGTAGAGTAAGCTGTATTTCACTGAAAAAGGCATTTTCAAGCAAGTTTCCTAGCCTGAACTGGTTGAATTTGGATCTTCTTGATGGCAAACAAGGTTTTTCCTGCACTTTCATTCATTAAAGGTGCAAACTGGCTTATGTCAATTTTGAGCGTTTCAGAGCGATAGAAGCCTCTTTTTGCACTGTGCAGTAACTAAAGTTGTATTTCACTATAAAAAGGTTTTTCACTGAGGTTTCCTAGCCTGAACTGGTTGAATTTGGATCTTCTTGATGGCAAACAAGGTTTTTCCTGTACTTTCATTCATTAGAGGTGAAAACTGGCTTATGTCAATTTTGAGCGTTTCAGAGCGATAGGAGCAAGTTTTGGCACTCTGCAGTAGAGTAAGCTGTATTTCACTGAAAAAGGCATTTTCAAGCAAGTTTCCTAGCCTGAACTGGTTGAATTTGGATCTTCTTGATGGCAAACAAGGTTTTTCCTGCACTTTCATTCATTAAAGGTGCAAACTGGCTTATGTCAATTTTGAGCGTTTCAGAGCGATAGAAGCGTCTTTTTGCACTGTGCAGTAGAGAAAGCTGAATTTTACTGAAAAAAGGATTTTCAAACAAGTTTCCTAGCCTGGACTTGCTGAATTTGGATCTATTTCATGGCAAACATGGTCTCACCTGTCTTTTAATTCATTTATGGTGAACACTCACTCATGTCAATTTTGAGCGTTTCAGAGCGATAGAAGCCTCTTTTTGCACTGTGCAGTAACTAAAGTTGTATTTCACTATAAAAAGGTTTTTCACTGAGGTTTCCTAGCCTGAACTGGTTGAATTTGGATCTTCTTGATGGCAAACAAGGTTTTTCCTGTACTTTCATTCATTAGAGGTGAAAACTGGCTTATGTCAATTTTGAGCGTTTCAGAGCGATAGGAGCAAGTTTTGGCACTCTGCAGTAGAGTAAGCTGTATTTCACTGAAAAAGGGATTTTCAAGCAAGTTTCCTAGCCTGAACTGGTTGAATTTGGATCTTCTTGATGGCAAACAAGGTTTTTCCTGCACTTTCATTCATTAAAGGTGCAAACTGGCTTATGTCAATTTTGAGCGTTTCAGAGCGATAGAAGCGTCTTTTTGCACTGTGCAGTAGAGAAAGCTGAATTTTACTGAAAAAAGGATTTTCAAACAAGTTTCCTAGCCTGGACTTGCTGAATTTGGATCTATTTCATGGCAAACATGGTCTCACCTGTCTTTTAATTCATTTATGGTGAACACTCACTCATGTCAATTTTGAGCGTTTCAGAGCGATAGAAGCCTCTTTTTGCACTGTGCAGTAACTAAAGTTGTATTTCACTATAAAAAGGTTTTTCACTGAGGTTTCCTAGCCTGAACTGGTTGAATTTGGATCTTCTTGATGGCAAACAAGGTTTTTCCTGTACTTTCATTCATTAGAGGTGAAAACTGGCTTATGTCAATTTTGAGCGTTTCAGAGCGATAGGAGCAAGTTTTGGCACTCTGCAGTAGAGTAAGCTGTATTTCACTGAAAAAGGGATTTTCAAGCAAGTTTCCTAGCCTGAACTGGTTGAATTTGGATCTTCTTGATGGCAAACAAGGTTTTTCCTGTACTTTCATTCATTAGAGGTGAAAACTGGCTTATGTCAATTTTGAGCGTTTCAGAGCGATAGGAGCAAGTTTTGGCACTCTGCAGTAGAGTAAGCTGTATTTCACTGAAAAAGGCATTTTCAAGCAAGTTTCCTAGCCTGAACTGGTTGAATTTGGATCTTCTTGATGGCAAACAAGGTTTTTCCTGCACTTTCATTCATTAAAGGTGCAAACTGGCTTATGTCAATTTTGAGCGTTTCAGAGCGATAGAAGCGTCTTTTTGCACTGTGCAGTAGAGAAAGCTGAATTTTACTGAAAAAAGGATTTTCAAACAAGTTTCCTAGCCTGGACTTGCTGAATTTGGATCTATTTCATGGCAAACATGGTCTCACCTGTCTTTTAATTCATTTATGGTGAACACTCACTCATGTCAATTTTGAGCGTTTCAGAGCGATAGAAGCCTCTTTTTGCACTGTGCAGTAACTAAAGTTGTATTTCACTATAAAAAGGTTTTTCACTGAGGTTTCCTAGCCTGAACTGGTTGAATTTGGATCTTCTTGATGGCAAACAAGGTTTTTCCTGTACTTTCATTCATTAGAGGTGAAAACTGGCTTATGTCAATTTTGAGCGTTTCAGAGCGATAGGAGCAAGTTTTGGCACTCTGCAGTAGAGTAAGCTGTATTTCACTGAAAAAGGGATTTTCAAGCAAGTTTCCTAGCCTGAACTGGTTGAATTTGGATCTTCTTGATGGCAAACAAGGTTTTTCCTGCACTTTCATTCATTAAAGGTGCAAACTGGCTTATGTCAATTTTGAGCGTTTCAGAGCGATAGAAGCGTCTTTTTGCACTGTGCAGTAGAGAAAGCTGAATTTTACTGAAAAAAGGATTTTCAAACAAGTTTCCTAGCCTGGACTTGCTGAATTTGGATCTATTTCATGGCAAACATGGTCTCACCTGTCTTTTAATTCATTTATGGTGAACACTCACTCATGTCAATTTTGAGCGTTTCAGAGCGATAGAAGCCTCTTTTTGCACTGTGCAGTAACTAAAGTTGTATTTCACTATAAAAAGGTTTTTCACTGAGGTTTCCTAGCCTGAACTGGTTGAATTTGGATCTTCTTGATGGCAAACAAGGTTTTTCCTGTACTTTCATTCATTAGAGGTGAAAACTGGCTTATGTCAATTTTGAGCGTTTCAGAGCGATAGGAGCAAGTTTTGGCACTCTGCAGTAGAGTAAGCTGTATTTCACTGAAAAAGGGATTTTCAAGCAAGTTTCCTAGCCTGAACTGGTTGAATTTGGATCTTCTTGATGGCAAACAAGGTTTTTCCTGTACTTTCATTCATTAGAGGTGAAAACTGGCTTATGTCAATTTTGAGCGTTTCAGAGCGATAGGAGCAAGTTTTGGCACTCTGCAGTAGAGTAAGCTGTATTTCACTGAAAAAGGGATTTTCAAGCAAGTTTCCTAGCCTGAACTGGTTGAATTTGGATCTTCTTGATGGCAAACAAGGTTTTTCCTGCACTTTCATTCATTAAAGGTGCAAACTGGCTTATGTCAATTTTGAGCGTTTCAGAGCGATAGAAGCGTCTTTTTGCACTGTGCAGTAGAGAAAGCTGAATTTTACTGAAAAAAGGATTTTCAAACAAGTTTCCTAGCCTGGACTTGCTGAATTTGGATCTATTTCATGGCAAACATGGTCTCACCTGTCTTTTAATTCATTTATGGTGAACACTCACTCATGTCAATTTTGAGCGTTTCAGAGCGATAGAAGCCTCTTTTTGCACTGTGCAGTAACTAAAGTTGTATTTCACTATAAAAAGGTTTTTCACTGAGCTTTCCTAGCCTGAACTGGTTGAATTTGGATCTTCTTGATGGCAAACAAGGTTTTTCCTGTACTTTCATTCATTAGAGGTGAAAACTGGCTTATGTCAATTTTGAGCGTTTCAGAGCGATAGGAGCAAGTTTTGGCACTCTGCAGTAGAGTAAGCTGTATTTCACTGAAAAAGGGATTTTCAAGCAAGTTTCCTAGCCTGAACTGGTTGAATTTGGATCTTCTTGATGGCAAACAAGGTTTTTCCTGCACTTTCATTCATTAAAGGTGCAAACTGGCTTATGTCAATTTTGAGCGTTTCAGAGCGATAGAAGCGTCTTTTTGCACTGTGCAGTAGAGAAAGCTGAATTTTACTGAAAAAAGGATTTTCAAACAAGTTTCCTAGCCTGGACTTGCTGAATTTGGATCTATTTCATGGCAAACATGGTCTCACCTGTCTTTTAATTCATTTATGGTGAACACTCACTCATGTCAATTTTGAGCGTTTCAGAGCGATAGAAGCCTCTTTTTGCACTGTGCAGTAACTAAAGTTGTATTTCACTATAAAAAGGTTTTTCACTGAGGTTTCCTAGCCTGAACTGGTTGAATTTGGATCTTCTTGATGGCAAACAAGGTTTTTCCTGTACTTTCATTCATTAGAGGTGAAAACTGGCTTATGTCAATTTTGAGCGTTTCAGAGCGATAGGAGCAAGTTTTGGCACTCTGCAGTAGAGTAAGCTGTATTTCACTGAAAAAGGGATTTTCAAGCAAGTTTCCTAGCCTGAACTGGTTGAATTTGGATCTTCTTGATGGCAAACAAGGTTTTTCCTGCACTTTCATTCATTAAAGGTGCAAACTGGCTTATGTCAATTTTGAGCGTTTCAGAGCGATAGAAGCGTCTTTTTGCACTGTGCAGTAGAGAAAGCTGAATTTTACTGAAAAAAGGATTTTCAAACAAGTTTCCTAGCCTGGACTTGCTGAATTTGGATCTATTTCATGGCAAACATGGTCTCACCTGTCTTTTAATTCATTTATGGTGAACACTCACTCATGTCAATTTTGAGCGTTTCAGAGCGATAGAAGCCTCTTTTTGCACTGTGCAGTAACTAAAGTTGTATTTCACTATAAAAAGGTTTTTCACTGAGGTTTCCTAGCCTGAACTGGTTGAATTTGGATCTTCTTGATGGCAAACAAGGTTTTTCCTGTACTTTCATTCATTAGAGGTGAAAACTGGCTTATGTCAATTTTGAGCGTTTCAGAGCGATAGGAGCAAGTTTTGGCACTCTGCAGTAGAGTAAGCTGTATTTCACTGAAAAAGGGATTTTCAAGCAAGTTTCCTAGCCTGAACTGGTTGAATTTGGATCTTCTTGATGGCAAACAAGGTTTTTCCTGCACTTTCATTCATTAAAGGTGCAAACTGGCTTATGTCAATTTTGAGCGTTTCAGAGCGATAGAAGCGTCTTTTTGCACTGTGCAGTAGAGAAAGCTGAATTTTACTGAAAAAAGGATTTTCAAACAAGTTTCCTAGCCTGGACTTGCTGAATTTGGATCTATTTCATGGCAAACATGGTCTCACCTGTCTTTTAATTCATTTATGGTGAACACTCACTCATGTCAATTTTGAGCGTTTCAGAGCGATAGAAGCCTCTTTTTGCACTGTGCAGTAACTAAAGTTGTATTTCACTATAAAAAGGTTTTTCACTGAGGTTTCCTAGCCTGAACTGGTTGAATTTGGATCTTCTTGATGGCAAACAAGGTTTTTCCTGTACTTTCATTCATTAGAGGTGAAAACTGGCTTATGTCAATTTTGAGCGTTTCAGAGCGATAGGAGCAAGTTTTGGCACTCTGCAGTAGAGTAAGCTGTATTTCACTGAAAAAGGCATTTTCAAGCAAGTTTCCTAGCCTGAACTGGTTGAATTTGGATCTTCTTGATGGCAAACAAGGTTTTTCCTGTACTTTCATTCATTAGAGGTGAAAACTGGCTTATGTCAATTTTGAGCGTTTCAGAGCGATAGGAGCAAGTTTTGGCACTCTGCAGTAGAGTAAGCTGTATTTCACTGAAAAAGGCATTTTCAAGCAAGTTTCCTAGCCTGAACTGGTTGAATTTGGATCTTCTTGATGGCAAACAAGGTTTTTCCTGTACTTTCATTCATTAGAGGTGAAAACTGGCTTATGTCAATTTTGAGCGTTTCAGAGCGATAGGAGCAAGTTTTGGCACTCTGCAGTAGAGTAAGCTGTATTTCACTGAAAAAGGCATTTTCAAGCAAGTTTCCTAGCCTGAACTGGTTGAATTTGGATCTTCTTGATGGCAAACAAGGTTTTTCCTGCACTTTCATTCATTAAAGGTGCAAACTGGCTTATGTCAATTTTGAGCGTTTCAGAGCGATAGAAGCCTCTTTTTGCACTGTGCAGTAACTAAAGTTGTATTTCACTATAAAAAGGTTTTTCACTGAGGTTTCCTAGCCTGAACTGGTTGAATTTGGATCTTCTTGATGGCAAACAAGGTTTTTCCTGTACTTTCATTCATTAGAGGTGAAAACTGGCTTATGTCAATTTTGAGCGTTTCAGAGCGATAGGAGCAAGTTTTGGCACTCTGCAGTAGAGTAAGCTGTATTTCACTGAAAAAGGCATTTTCAAGCAAGTTTCCTAGCCTGAACTGGTTGAATTTGGATCTTCTTGATGGCAAACAAGGTTTTTCCTGCACTTTCATTCATTAAAGGTGCAAACTGGCTTATGTCAATTTTGAGCGTTTCAGAGCGATAGAAGCGTCTTTTTGCACTGTGCAGTAGAGAAAGCTGAATTTTACTGAAAAAAGGATTTTCAAACAAGTTTCCTAGCCTGGACTTGCTGAATTTGGATCTATTTCATGGCAAACATGGTCTCACCTGTCTTTTAATTCATTTATGGTGAACACTCACTCATGTCAATTTTGAGCGTTTCAGAGCGATAGAAGCCTCTTTTTGCACTGTGCAGTAACTAAAGTTGTATTTCACTATAAAAAGGTTTTTCACTGAGGTTTCCTAGCCTGAACTGGTTGAATTTGGATCTTCTTGATGGCAAACAAGGTTTTTCCTGTACTTTCATTCATTAGAGGTGAAAACTGGCTTATGTCAATTTTGAGCGTTTCAGAGCGATAGGAGCAAGTTTTGGCACTCTGCAGTAGAGTAAGCTGTATTTCACTGAAAAAGGGATTTTCAAGCAAGTTTCCTAGCCTGAACTGGTTGAATTTGGATCTTCTTGATGGCAAACAAGGTTTTTCCTGCACTTTCATTCATTAAAGGTGCAAACTGGCTTATGTCAATTTTGAGCGTTTCAGAGCGATAGAAGCGTCTTTTTGCACTGTGCAGTAGAGAAAGCTGAATTTTACTGAAAAAAGGATTTTCAAACAAGTTTCCTAGCCTGGACTTGCTGAATTTGGATCTATTTCATGGCAAACATGGTCTCACCTGTCTTTTAATTCATTTATGGTGAACACTCACTCATGTCAATTTTGAGCGTTTCAGAGCGATAGAAGCCTCTTTTTGCACTGTGCAGTAACTAAAGTTGTATTTCACTATAAAAAGGTTTTTCACTGAGCTTTCCTAGCCTGAACTGGTTGAATTTGGATCTTCTTGATGGCAAACAAGGTTTTTCCTGTACTTTCATTCATTAGAGGTGAAAACTGGCTTATGTCAATTTTGAGCGTTTCAGAGCGATAGGAGCAAGTTTTGGCACTCTGCAGTAGAGTAAGCTGTATTTCACTGAAAAAGGGATTTTCAAGCAAGTTTCCTAGCCTGAACTGGTTGAATTTGGATCTTCTTGATGGCAAACAAGGTTTTTCCTGCACTTTCATTCATTAAAGGTGCAAACTGGCTTATGTCAATTTTGAGCGTTTCAGAGCGATAGAAGCGTCTTTTTGCACTGTGCAGTAGAGAAAGCTGAATTTTACTGAAAAAAGGATTTTCAAACAAGTTTCCTAGCCTGGACTTGCTGAATTTGGATCTATTTCATGGCAAACATGGTCTCACCTGTCTTTTAATTCATTTATGGTGAACACTCACTCATGTCAATTTTGAGCGTTTCAGAGCGATAGAAGCCTCTTTTTGCACTGTGCAGTAACTAAAGTTGTATTTCACTATAAAAAGGTTTTTCACTGAGGTTTCCTAGCCTGAACTGGTTGAATTTGGATCTTCTTGATGGCAAACAAGGTTTTTCCTGTACTTTCATTCATTAGAGGTGAAAACTGGCTTATGTCAATTTTGAGCGTTTCAGAGCGATAGGAGCAAGTTTTGGCACTCTGCAGTAGAGTAAGCTGTATTTCACTGAAAAAGGGATTTTCAAGCAAGTTTCCTAGCCTGAACTGGTTGAATTTGGATCTTCTTGATGGCAAACAAGGTTTTTCCTGCACTTTCATTCATTAAAGGTGCAAACTGGCTTATGTCAATTTTGAGCGTTTCAGAGCGATAGAAGCGTCTTTTTGCACTGTGCAGTAGAGAAAGCTGAATTTTACTGAAAAAAGGATTTTCAAACAAGTTTCCTAGCCTGGACTTGCTGAATTTGGATCTATTTCATGGCAAACATGGTCTCACCTGTCTTTTAATTCATTTATGGTGAACACTCACTCATGTCAATTTTGAGCGTTTCAGAGCGATAGAAGCCTCTTTTTGCACTGTGCAGTAACTAAAGTTGTATTTCACTATAAAAAGGTTTTTCACTGAGGTTTCCTAGCCTGAACTGGTTGAATTTGGATCTTCTTGATGGCAAACAAGGTTTTTCCTGTACTTTCATTCATTAGAGGTGAAAACTGGCTTATGTCAATTTTGAGCGTTTCAGAGCGATAGGAGCAAGTTTTGGCACTCTGCAGTAGAGTAAGCTGTATTTCACTGAAAAAGGGATTTTCAAGCAAGTTTCCTAGCCTGAACTGGTTGAATTTGGATCTTCTTGATGGCAAACAAGGTTTTTCCTGTACTTTCATTCATTAGAGGTGAAAACTGGCTTATGTCAATTTTGAGCGTTTCAGAGCGATAGGAGCAAGTTTTGGCACTCTGCAGTAGAGTAAGCTGTATTTCACTGAAAAAGGGATTTTCAAGCAAGTTTCCTAGCCTGAACTGGTTGAATTTGGATCTTCTTGATGGCAAACAAGGTTTTTCCTGTACTTTCATTCATTAGAGGTGAAAACTGGCTTATGTCAATTTTGAGCGTTTCAGAGCGATAGGAGCAAGTTTTGGCACTCTGCAGTAGAGTAAGCTGTATTTCACTGAAAAAGGCATTTTCAAGCAAGTTTCCTAGCCTGAACTGGTTGAATTTGGATCTTCTTGATGGCAAACAAGGTTTTTCCTGTACTTTCATTCATTAGAGGTGAAAACTGGCTTATGTCAATTTTGAGCGTTTCAGAGCGATAGGAGCAAGTTTTGGCACTCTGCAGTAGAGTAAGCTGTATTTCACTGAAAAAGGCATTTTCAAGCAAGTTTCCTAGCCTGAACTGGTTGAATTTGGATCTTCTTGATGGCAAACAAGGTTTTTCCTGCACTTTCATTCATTAAAGGTGCAAACTGGCTTATGTCAATTTTGAGCGTTTCAGAGCGATAGAAGCCTCTTTTTGCACTGTGCAGTAACTAAAGTTGTATTTCACTATAAAAAGGTTTTTCACTGAGGTTTCCTAGCCTGAACTGGTTGAATTTGGATCTTCTTGATGGCAAACAAGGTTTTTCCTGTACTTTCATTCATTAGAGGTGAAAACTGGCTTATGTCAATTTTGAGCGTTTCAGAGCGATAGGAGCAAGTTTTGGCACTCTGCAGTAGAGTAAGCTGTATTTCACTGAAAAAGGCATTTTCAAGCAAGTTTCCTAGCCTGAACTGGTTGAATTTGGATCTTCTTGATGGCAAACAAGGTTTTTCCTGCACTTTCATTCATTAAAGGTGCAAACTGGCTTATGTCAATTTTGAGCGTTTCAGAGCGATAGAAGCGTCTTTTTGCACTGTGCAGTAGAGAAAGCTGAATTTTACTGAAAAAAGGATTTTCAAACAAGTTTCCTAGCCTGGACTTGCTGAATTTGGATCTATTTCATGGCAAACATGGTCTCACCTGTCTTTTAATTCATTTATGGTGAACACTCACTCATGTCAATTTTGAGCGTTTCAGAGCGATAGAAGCCTCTTTTTGCACTGTGCAGTAACTAAAGTTGTATTTCACTATAAAAAGGTTTTTCACTGAGGTTTCCTAGCCTGAACTGGTTGAATTTGGATCTTCTTGATGGCAAACAAGGTTTTTCCTGTACTTTCATTCATTAGAGGTGAAAACTGGCTTATGTCAATTTTGAGCGTTTCAGAGCGATAGGAGCAAGTTTTGGCACTCTGCAGTAGAGTAAGCTGTATTTCACTGAAAAAGGGATTTTCAAGCAAGTTTCCTAGCCTGAACTGGTTGAATTTGGATCTTCTTGATGGCAAACAAGGTTTTTCCTGCACTTTCATTCATTAAAGGTGCAAACTGGCTTATGTCAATTTTGAGCGTTTCAGAGCGATAGAAGCGTCTTTTTGCACTGTGCAGTAGAGAAAGCTGAATTTTACTGAAAAAAGGATTTTCAAACAAGTTTCCTAGCCTGGACTTGCTGAATTTGGATCTATTTCATGGCAAACATGGTCTCACCTGTCTTTTAATTCATTTATGGTGAACACTCACTCATGTCAATTTTGAGCGTTTCAGAGCGATAGAAGCCTCTTTTTGCACTGTGCAGTAACTAAAGTTGTATTTCACTATAAAAAGGTTTTTCACTGAGGTTTCCTAGCCTGAACTGGTTGAATTTGGATCTTCTTGATGGCAAACAAGGTTTTTCCTGTACTTTCATTCATTAGAGGTGAAAACTGGCTTATGTCAATTTTGAGCGTTTCAGAGCGATAGGAGCAAGTTTTGGCACTCTGCAGTAGAGTAAGCTGTATTTCACTGAAAAAGGGATTTTCAAGCAAGTTTCCTAGCCTGAACTGGTTGAATTTGGATCTTCTTGATGGCAAACAAGGTTTTTCCTGTACTTTCATTCATTAGAGGTGAAAACTGGCTTATGTCAATTTTGAGCGTTTCAGAGCGATAGGAGCAAGTTTTGGCACTCTGCAGTAGAGTAAGCTGTATTTCACTGAAAAAGGCATTTTCAAGCAAGTTTCCTAGCCTGAACTGGTTGAATTTGGATCTTCTTGATGGCAAACAAGGTTTTTCCTGCACTTTCATTCATTAAAGGTGCAAACTGGCTTATGTCAATTTTGAGCGTTTCAGAGCGATAGAAGCGTCTTTTTGCACTGTGCAGTAGAGAAAGCTGAATTTTACTGAAAAAAGGATTTTCAAACAAGTTTCCTAGCCTGGACTTGCTGAATTTGGATCTATTTCATGGCAAACATGGTCTCACCTGTCTTTTAATTCATTTATGGTGAACACTCACTCATGTCAATTTTGAGCGTTTCAGAGCGATAGAAGCCTCTTTTTGCACTGTGCAGTAACTAAAGTTGTATTTCACTATAAAAAGGTTTTTCACTGAGGTTTCCTAGCCTGAACTGGTTGAATTTGGATCTTCTTGATGGCAAACAAGGTTTTTCCTGTACTTTCATTCATTAGAGGTGAAAACTGGCTTATGTCAATTTTGAGCGTTTCAGAGCGATAGGAGCAAGTTTTGGCACTCTGCAGTAGAGTAAGCTGTATTTCACTGAAAAAGGGATTTTCAAGCAAGTTTCCTAGCCTGAACTGGTTGAATTTGGATCTTCTTGATGGCAAACAAGGTTTTTCCTGCACTTTCATTCATTAAAGGTGCAAACTGGCTTATGTCAATTTTGAGCGTTTCAGAGCGATAGAAGCGTCTTTTTGCACTGTGCAGTAGAGAAAGCTGAATTTTACTGAAAAAAGGATTTTCAAACAAGTTTCCTAGCCTGGACTTGCTGAATTTGGATCTATTTCATGGCAAACATGGTCTCACCTGTCTTTTAATTCATTTATGGTGAACACTCACTCATGTCAATTTTGAGCGTTTCAGAGCGATAGAAGCCTCTTTTTGCACTGTGCAGTAACTAAAGTTGTATTTCACTATAAAAAGGTTTTTCACTGAGGTTTCCTAGCCTGAACTGGTTGAATTTGGATCTTCTTGATGGCAAACAAGGTTTTTCCTGTACTTTCATTCATTAGAGGTGAAAACTGGCTTATGTCAATTTTGAGCGTTTCAGAGCGATAGGAGCAAGTTTTGGCACTCTGCAGTAGAGTAAGCTGTATTTCACTGAAAAAGGGATTTTCAAGCAAGTTTCCTAGCCTGAACTGGTTGAATTTGGATCTTCTTGATGGCAAACAAGGTTTTTCCTGCACTTTCATTCATTAAAGGTGCAAACTGGCTTATGTCAATTTTGAGCGTTTCAGAGCGATAGAAGCGTCTTTTTGCACTGTGCAGTAGAGAAAGCTGAATTTTACTGAAAAAAGGATTTTCAAACAAGTTTCCTAGCCTGGA
Source organism: Pagrus major (assembly GCF_040436345.1). Lineage (NCBI taxonomy): Eukaryota > Metazoa > Chordata > Actinopteri > Spariformes > Sparidae > Pagrus > Pagrus major. The sequence goes on from NC_133216.1 coordinate 32,204,897, forward strand.
CTTGCTGAATTTGGATCTATTTCATGGCAAACAAGGTTTTTCCTGCACTTTCATTCATTAAAGGTGCAAACTGGCTTATGTCAATTTTGAGCGTTTCAGAGCGATAGAAGCGTCTTTTTGCACTGTGCAGTAGAGAAAGCTGAATTTTACTGAAAAAAGGATTTTCAAACAAGTTTCCTAGCCTGGACTTGCTGAATTTGGATCTATTTCATGGCAAACATGGTCTCACCTGTCTTTTAATTCATTTATGGTGAACACTCACTCATGTCAATTTTGAGCGTTTCAGAGCGATAGAAGCCTCTTTTTGCACTGTGCAGTAACTAAAGTTGTATTTCACTATAAAAAGGTTTTTCACTGAGCTTTCCTAGCCTGAACTGGTTGAATTTGGATCTTCTTGATGGCAAACAAGGTTTTTCCTGTACTTTCATTCATTAGAGGTGAAAACTGGCTTATGTCAATTTTGAGCGTTTCAGAGCGATAGGAGCAAGTTTTGGCACTCTGCAGTAGAGTAAGCTGTATTTCACTGAAAAAGGGATTTTCAAGCAAGTTTCCTAGCCTGAACTGGTTGAATTTGGATCTTCTTGATGGCAAACAAGGTTTTTCCTGCACTTTCATTCATTAAAGGTGCAAACTGGCTTATGTCAATTTTGAGCGTTTCAGAGCGATAGAAGCGTCTTTTTGCACTGTGCAGTAGAGAAAGCTGAATTTTACTGAAAAAAGGATTTTCAAACAAGTTTCCTAGCCTGGACTTGCTGAATTTGGATCTATTTCATGGCAAACATGGTCTCACCTGTCTTTTAATTCATTTATGGTGAACACTCACTCATGTCAATTTTGAGCGTTTCAGAGCGATAGAAGCCTCTTTTTGCACTGTGCAGTAACTAAAGTTGTATTTCACTATAAAAAGGTTTTTCACTGAGGTTTCCTAGCCTGAACTGGTTGAATTTGGATCTTCTTGATGGCAAACAAGGTTTTTCCTGTACTTTCATTCATTAGAGGTGAAAACTGGCTTATGTCAATTTTGAGCGTTTCAGAGCGATAGGAGCAAGTTTTGGCACTCTGCAGTAGAGTAAGCTGTATTTCACTGAAAAAGGGATTTTCAAGCAAGTTTCCTAGCCTGAACTGGTTGAATTTGGATCTTCTTGATGGCAAACAAGGTTTTTCCTGCACTTTCATTCATTAAAGGTGCAAACTGGCTTATGTCAATTTTGAGCGTTTCAGAGCGATAGAAGCGTCTTTTTGCACTGTGCAGTAGAGAAAGCTGAATTTTACTGAAAAAAGGATTTTCAAACAAGTTTCCTAGCCTGGACTTGCTGAATTTGGATCTATTTCATGGCAAACATGGTCTCACCTGTCTTTTAATTCATTTATGGTGAACACTCACTCATGTCAATTTTGAGCGTTTCAGAGCGATAGAAGCCTCTTTTTGCACTGTGCAGTAACTAAAGTTGTATTTCACTATAAAAAGGTTTTTCACTGAGCTTTCCTAGCCTGAACTGGTTGAATTTGGATCTTCTTGATGGCAAACAAGGTTTTTCCTGTACTTTCATTCATTAGAGGTGAAAACTGGCTTATGTCAATTTTGAGCGTTTCAGAGCGATAGGAGCAAGTTTTGGCACTCTGCAGTAGAGTAAGCTGTATTTCACTGAAAAAGGGATTTTCAAGCAAGTTTCCTAGCCTGAACTGGTTGAATTTGGATCTTCTTGATGGCAAACAAGGTTTTTCCTGCACTTTCATTCATTAAAGGTGCAAACTGGCTTATGTCAATTTTGAGCGTTTCAGAGGGATAGAAGCGTCTTTTTGCACTGTGCAGTAGAGAAAGCTGAATTTTACTGAAAAAAGGATTTTCAAACAAGTTTCCTAGCCTGGACTTGCTGAATTTGGATCTATTTCATGGCAAACATGGTCTCACCTGTCTTTTAATTCATTTATGGTGAACACTCACTCATGTCAATTTTGAGCGTTTCAGAGCGATAGAAGCCTCTTTTTGCACTGTGCAGTAACTAAAGTTGTATTTCACTATAAAAAGGTTTTTCACTGAGGTTTCCTAGCCTGAACTGGTTGAATTTGGATCTTCTTGATGGCAAACAAGGTTTTTCCTGTACTTTCATTCATTAGAGGTGAAAACTGGCTTATGTCAATTTTGAGCGTTTCAGAGCGATAGGAGCAAGTTTTGGCACTCTGCAGTAGAGTAAGCTGTATTTCACTGAAAAAGGGATTTTCAAGCAAGTTTCCTAGCCTGAACTGGTTGAATTTGGATCTTCTTGATGGCAAACAAGGTTTTTCCTGCACTTTCATTCATTAAAGGTGCAAACTGGCTTATGTCAATTTTGAGCGTTTCAGAGCGATAGAAGCGTCTTTTTGCACTGTGCAGTAGAGAAAGCTGAATTTTACTGAAAAAAGGATTTTCAAACAAGTTTCCTAGCCTGGACTTGCTGAATTTGGATCTATTTCATGGCAAACATGGTCTCACCTGTCTTTTAATTCATTTATGGTGAACACTCACTCATGTCAATTTTGAGCGTTTCAGAGCGATAGAAGCCTCTTTTTGCACTGTGCAGTAACTAAAGTTGTATTTCACTATAAAAAGGTTTTTCACTGAGGTTTCCTAGCCTGAACTGGTTGAATTTGGATCTTCTTGATGGCAAACAAGGTTTTTCCTGTACTTTCATTCATTAGAGGTGAAAACTGGCTTATGTCAATTTTGAGCGTTTCAGAGCGATAGGAGCAAGTTTTGGCACTCTGCAGTAGAGTAAGCTGTATTTCACTGAAAAAGGGATTTTCAAGCAAGTTTCCTAGCCTGAACTGGTTGAATTTGGATCTTCTTGATGGCAAACAAGGTTTTTCCTGCACTTTCATTCATTAAAGGTGCAAACTGGCTTATGTCAATTTTGAGCGTTTCAGAGCGATAGAAGCGTCTTTTTGCACTGTGCAGTAGAGAAAGCTGAATTTTACTGAAAAAAGGATTTTCAAACAAGTTTCCTAGCCTGGACTTGCTGAATTTGGATCTATTTCATGGCAAACATGGTCTCACCTGTCTTTTAATTCATTTATGGTGAACACTCACTCATGTCAATTTTGAGCGTTTCAGAGCGATAGAAGCCTCTTTTTGCACTGTGCAGTAACTAAAGTTGTATTTCACTATAAAAAGGTTTTTCACTGAGGTTTCCTAGCCTGAACTGGTTGAATTTGGATCTTCTTGATGGCAAACAAGGTTTTTCCTGTACTTTCATTCATTAGAGGTGAAAACTGGCTTATGTCAATTTTGAGCGTTTCAGAGCGATAGGAGCAAGTTTTGGCACTCTGCAGTAGAGTAAGCTGTATTTCACTGAAAAAGGGATTTTCAAGCAAGTTTCCTAGCCTGAACTGGTTGAATTTGGATCTTCTTGATGGCAAACAAGGTTTTTCCTGCACTTTCATTCATTAAAGGTGCAAACTGGCTTATGTCAATTTTGAGCGTTTCAGAGCGATAGAAGCGTCTTTTTGCACTGTGCAGTAGAGAAAGCTGAATTTTACTGAAAAAAGGATTTTCAAACAAGTTTCCTAGCCTGGACTTGCTGAATTTGGATCTATTTCATGGCAAACATGGTCTCACCTGTCTTTTAATTCATTTATGGTGAACACTCACTCATGTCATTTTTGAGCGTTTCAGAGCGATAGAAGCCTCTTTTTGCACTGTGCAGTAACTAAAGTTGTATTTCACTATAAAAAGGTTTTTCACTGAGGTTTCCTAGCCTGAACTGGTTGAATTTGGATCTTCTTGATGGCAAACAAGGTTTTTCCTGTACTTTCATTCATTAGAGGTGAAAACTGGCTTATGTCAATTTTGAGCGTTTCAGAGCGATAGGAGCAAGTTTTGGCACTCTGCAGTAGAGTAAGCTGTATTTCACTGAAAAAGGGATTTTCAAGCAAGTTTCCTAGCCTGAACTGGTTGAATTTGGATCTTCTTGATGGCAAACAAGGTTTTTCCTGCACTTTCATTCATTAAAGGTGCAAACTGGCTTATGTCAATTTTGAGCGTTTCAGAGGGATAGAAGCGTCTTTTTGCACTGTGCAGTAGAGAAAGCTGAATTTTACTGAAAAAAGGATTTTCAAACAAGTTTCCTAGCCTGGACTTGCTGAATTTGGATCTATTTCATGGCAAACATGGTCTCACCTGTCTTTTAATTCATTTATGGTGAACACTCACTCATGTCAATTTTGAGCGTTTCAGAGCGATAGAAGCCTCTTTTTGCACTGTGCAGTAACTAAAGTTGTATTTCACTATAAAAAGGTTTTTCACTGAGGTTTCCTAGCCTGAACTGGTTGAATTTGGATCTTCTTGATGGCAAACAAGGTTTTTCCTGTACTTTCATTCATTAGAGGTGAAAACTGGCTTATGTCAATTTTGAGCGTTTCAGAGCGATAGGAGCAAGTTTTGGCACTCTGCAGTAGAGTAAGCTGTATTTCACTGAAAAAGGGATTTTCAAGCAAGTTTCCTAGCCTGAACTGGTTGAATTTGGATCTTCTTGATGGCAAACAAGGTTTTTCCTGCACTTTCATTCATTAAAGGTGCAAACTGGCTTATGTCAATTTTGAGCGTTTCAGAGCGATAGAAGCGTCTTTTTGCACTGTGCAGTAGAGAAAGCTGAATTTTACTGAAAAAAGGATTTTCAAACAAGTTTCCTAGCCTGGACTTGCTGAATTTGGATCTATTTCATGGCAAACATGGTCTCACCTGTCTTTTAATTCATTTATGGTGAACACTCACTCATGTCAATTTTGAGCGTTTCAGAGCGATAGAAGCCTCTTTTTGCACTGTGCAGTAACTAAAGTTGTATTTCACTATAAAAAGGTTTTTCACTGAGGTTTCCTAGCCTGAACTGGTTGAATTTGGATCTTCTTGATGGCAAACAAGGTTTTTCCTGTACTTTCATTCATTAGAGGTGAAAACTGGCTTATGTCAATTTTGAGCGTTTCAGAGCGATAGGAGCAAGTTTTGGCACTCTGCAGTAGAGTAAGCTGTATTTCACTGAAAAAGGGATTTTCAAGCAAGTTTCCTAGCCTGAACTGGTTGAATTTGGATCTTCTTGATGGCAAACAAGGTTTTTCCTGCACTTTCATTCATTAAAGGTGCAAACTGGCTTATGTCAATTTTGAGCGTTTCAGAGCGATAGAAGCGTCTTTTTGCACTGTGCAGTAGAGAAAGCTGAATTTTACTGAAAAAAGGATTTTCAAACAAGTTTCCTAGCCTGGACTTGCTGAATTTGGATCTATTTCATGGCAAACATGGTCTCACCTGTCTTTTAATTCATTTATGGTGAACACTCACTCATGTCAATTTTGAGCGTTTCAGAGCGATAGAAGCCTCTTTTTGCACTGTGCAGTAACTAAAGTTGTATTTCACTATAAAAAGGTTTTTCACTGAGGTTTCCTAGCCTGAACTGGTTGAATTTGGATCTTCTTGATGGCAAACAAGGTTTTTCCTGCACTTTCATTCATTAAAGGTGCAAACTGGCTTATGTCAATTTTGAGCTTTTTAGAGCGATAGAAGCGTCTTTTTGCACTGTGCAGTAACTAAAGTTGTATTTCAGTATAAAAAGGTTTTTCACTGAGGTTTCCTAGCCTGAACTGGTTGAATTTGGATCTTCTTGATGGCAAACAAGGGTTTTCCTGCACTTTCATTCATTAAAGGTGCAAACTGGCTTATGTCAATTTTGAGCGTTTCAGAGCGATAGAAGCGTCTTTTTGCACTGTGCAGTAGAGAAAGCTGAATTTTACTGAAAAAAGGATTTTCAAACAAGTTTCCTAGCCTGGACTTGCTGAATTTGGATCTATTTCATGGCAAACATTGTCTCACCTGTCTTTAATTCATTTATGGTGAACACTCACTCATGTCAATTTTTAGCGTTTCAGAGCGATAGAAGCCTCTTTTTGCATTGTGTAATAGCATAAGCTGTATTGGACTGAAACAAGGTTTTTCACTGAGGTTTCCTAGCCTGAACTGGTTGAATTTGGATCTTCTTGATGGCAAACAAGGTTTTTCCTGCACTTTCATTCACTAAAGGTGCAAACTGGCTTATGTCAATTTTGAGCGTTTCAGAGCGATAGAAGCGTCTTTTTGCACTGTGCAGTAGAGAAAGCTGAATTTTACTGAAAAAAGGATTTTCAAACAAGTTTCCTAGCCTGGACTTGCTGAATTTGGATCTATTTCATGGCAAACATTGTCTCACCTGTCTTTAATTCATTTATGGTGAACACTCACTCATGTCAATTTTGAGCGTTTCAGAGCGATAGAAGCCTCTTTTTGCATTGTGTAATAGCATAAGCTGTATTGGACTGAAACAAGGTTTTTCACTGAGGTTTCCGAGCCTGAACTGGTTGAATTTGGATCTTCTTGATGGCAAACAAGGTTTTTCCTGTACTTTCATTCATTAGAGGTGAAAACTGGCTTATGTCAATTTTGAGCGTTTCAGAGCGATAGGAGCACGTTTTGGCACTCTGCAGTAGAGTAAGCTGTTTTGGACTGAAAAAGGGATTTTCAAGCAAGTTTCCTAGCCTGAACTGGTTGAATTTGGATCTTCTTGATGGCAAACAAGGTTTTTCCTGCACTTTCATTCATTAAAGGTGCAAACTGGCTTATGTCAATTTTGAGCGTTTCAGAGCGATAGAAGCGTCTTTTTGCACTGTGCAGTAGAGAAAGCTGAATTTTACTGAAAAAAGGATTTTCAAACAAGTTTCCTAGCCTGGACTTGCTGAATTTGGATCTATTTCATGGCAAACGTGGTCTCACCTGTCTTTTAATTCATTTATGGTGAACACTCACTCATGTCAATTTTGAGCGTTTCAGAGCGATAGAAGCCTCTTTTTGCACTGTGCAGTAACTAAAGTTGTATTTCACTATAAAAAGGTTTTTCACTGAGGTTTCCTAGCCTGAACTGGTTGTATTTGGGTCTTCTTGATGGCAAACAAGGTTTTTCCTGTACTTTCATTCATTAAAGGTGCAAACTGGCTTATGTCAATTTTGAGCGTTTCAGAGCGAGAGAAGCGTCTTTTTGCATTGTGTAATAGCATAAGCTGTATTTGACTGAAAAAAGGTTTTTCACTGAGGTTTCCTAGCCTGAACTGGTTGAATTTGGATCTTGTTCAAGGCAAAGAGCATTTCACCTGTCTTTCAATTCATATATTGTGAAAACTGGCTCACGTCAAACATGGTTTCACTTGTACTTTTTGCCAGTTATATTATGCCACCCTCTGACTATTAGCCGACCCGAAGAGTTTTCATGTGTGTGTGTGTGTGTGTATGTGTGTGTGTGTGTTTGCGTGCATGTGCGTGTGTGTGTGTGTGAGAGAGAGACTGTGTGTGAATCTCTAACCACGTATTGATCTTTTAAGGGTCAAAAAATGGCATTTTTTGAAAGATGTCTTTCATGTGTCTTTGAAGAGCCGCTTGAGTAAAAACATGGCCTCTTGCCTTTGCTGTACTCAAAAACAAAAATAAAAACAACTGTCACTGTGTTTATGCACCTGGCTGCTTTCACAGCCAAAGATAAACATGCAGCTTGGCTGAGGGGTCATTTCATCAGTGGGCAGAGAAGGAGAAAGACCTGCAGCCTTTATCCGCCAGCAAGCTGCAGGACTCATCTGAAGAAGACACAATCCCGAGGGGAAGTCTGACACAGAATGCTCACTGGACCACTTCTGTGAATGCCTCTGACTCGTCCTCTGAAAGTGGAGAAGACACTGGAGATCCTGCCGATCCTTACAGTGAGTGGACAGCGAATAACAGGCAAGTCTAGTCTCCATCTCATGCCGAGACGCTGCGCTACAAACTCACTTATGTCAATTTTGAGCGTTTCCTAGCCTGGACTGGCTGAATGTGGATCTATTGTATGGCAAAGATGGTTTCACCTGTCCTTTAATTCATTCATGGTGAAAACTCACTCATGTCAATTTTGAGCGTTTCAGAGGGATACAAGCTTCTTTAGGCACTGTCCAGTATTTCTACTGTGTATTTATAATGTGATCTGTATTGCTACTGTGTATTTCTACAGTGTGTTTGGACTGTGTGATGTGTATTTCTACAATGTATTTCTACTGTGTGCTATGTATTTCTAGTGTATGTGTACTGTGTGCTGTGTATTTCTACTGTATATTTCTATTGTGATGTGCATTTCTACTGTGTATTTCTATTGTTTGCTGTTTTCTACTGTGTATTTCTATTGTGATGTGTATTTCTACTGTGATGTGTATTTCTACTGTGTATTTCTATTGTCTTCTCTGTATTTCTGCTTTGTATTTCGACTCTGTGCTGTGAATTTCTACTGTGTATGTGTACTGTGTGCTGTGTATTTCTACTGTGTATTTCTATTGTTTGCTGTTTTCTACTGTGTATTTCTATTGTGATGTGTATTTCTACTGTGATGTGTATTTCTACTGTGTATTTCTATTGTCTTCTCTGTATTTCTGCTGTGTATTTCTACTGTGTGCTATGTATTTCTAGTGTATGTGTACTGTGGCTATGTATTTCTACTGTGCATTTCTATTGTGATGTGCATTTCTACTGTGTATTTCTATTGTGATGTGTATTTCTACTGTGATGTGTATTTCTACTGTGTATTTCTATTGTCTTCTCTGTATTTCTGCTGTGTATTTTGACTGTGCTGTGTATTTCTACTGTGTATTTCTACTGTGTATTTCTATTGTGATGTGTATTTCTACTGTGATGTGTATTTCTACTGTGTATTTCTATTGTCTTCTCTGTATTTCTGCTGTGTATTTCGACACTGTGCTGTGTATTTCTACTGTGAATTTCTATTGTCTTCTCTGTATTTCTGCTGTGTATTTTGACTGTGTGCTATGTATTTCTACTGTGTATTTCTACTGTGTGCTATGTATTTCTAGTGTATGTGTACTGTGTGCTGTGTATTTCTACTGTGCATTTCTATTGTGATGTGTATTTCTACTGTGTATTTCTATTGTCTTCTCTGTATTTCTGCTGTGTATTTCGACTCTGTGCTGTGTATTTCTACTGTGTATTTCTATTGTCTTCTCTGTATTTCTGCTGTGTATTTCGACTCTGTGCTGTGTATTTCTACTGTGTGATGTTTATTTCTACTGTGTATTTCTATTGTGATGTGTATTTCTACTGTGATGTGTATTTCTACTGTGTATTTCTATTGTCTTCTCTGTATTTCTGCTGTGTATTTCGACTCTGTGCTGTGTATTTCTACTGTGAATTTCTATTGTCCTCTCTGTATTTCTGCTGTGTATTTTGACTGTGTGCTATGTATTTCTACTGTGTATTTCTACTGTGTGCTATGTATTTCTAGTGTATGTGTACTGTGTGCTGTGTATTTCTACTGTGCATTTCTATTGTGATGTGTATTTCTACTGTGGATTTCTATTGTCTTCTCTGTATTTCTGCTGTGTATTTCGACTCTGTGCTGTGTATTTCTACTGTGTATTTCTATTGTCTTCTCTGTATTTCTGCTGTGTATTTCGACTCTGTGCTGTGTATTTCTACTGTGTGATGTTTATTTCTACTCTGTATTTCTATTGTGATGTGTATTTCTACTGTGATGTGTATTTCTACTGTGTATTTCTATTGTCTTCTCTGTATTTCTGCTGTGTATTTCGACTCTGTGCTGTGTATTTCTACTGTGTATTTCTACTGTTTGTTATATATTTCTTGTGTATGTTTACTGTGTGCTGTCTATTTCTATTGTCTGCTGTTTTCTACTGTGTATTTCTATTGTGATGTGTATTTCTACTGTGATGTGTATTTCTACTGTGTATTTCTATTGTCTTCTCTATATTTCTGCTGTGTATTTTGACTCTGTGCTGTGTATTTCTACTGTGTATTTCGACTGTGTGATGTTTATTTCTACTGTGTATTTTTACTGTGTATCTCTATTGTGATGTGTATTTCTACTGTGTATTTCGACTGTGTGGTGTTTATTTCTACTGTGTATGTCTATTGTGATGTGTATTTCTACTGTTACGTGTATTTCTACTGTGTATTTCTATTGTCTTCTCTGTATTTCTGCTGTGTATTTCGACTCTGTGCTGTGTATTTCTACTGTGTGCTATGTATTTCTTGTGTATGTTTACTGTGTGCTGTGTATTTCTATTGTCTGCTGTTTTCTACTGTGTATTTCTATTGTCTTCTCTGTATTTCTGCTGTGCATTTCGACTCTGTGCTGTGTATTTCTACTGTGTATTTCTATTGTCTTCTCTGTATTTCTGCTGTGTATTTCGACTCTGTGCTGTGTATTTCTACTGTGTATTTCTACTGTGTGCTATGTATTTCTTGTGTATGTTTACTGTGTGCTGTGTATTTCTATTGTCTGCTGTTTTCTACTGTGTATTTCTATTGTGATGTGTATTTCTACTGTGATGTGTATTTCTACTGTGTATTTCTATTGTCTTCTCTGTATTTCTGCTGTGTATTTCGACTCTGTGCTGTGTATTTCTACTGTGTGCTATGTATTTCTTGTGTATGTTTACTGTGCTGTGTATTTCTATTGTCTGCTGTTTTCTACTGTGTATTTCTATTGTGATGTGTATTTCTGCTGTGTATTTCGACTCTGTGCTGTGTATTTCTACTGTGTATTTCGACTGTGTGATGTTTTTTTCTACTGTGTATTTCTACTGTGTATCTCTATTGTGATGTGTATTTCTACTGTGTATTTCTACTGTGTATCTCTATTGTGATGTGTATTTCTATTGTGATGTGTATTTCTACTGTGATGTGTATTTCTACTGTGTATTTTTATTGTGCGCTTAATATTTCTCCTGTGTATTTCGACTGTGTGCTTTGTATTTCTAGTGTATTTGTACTGTCTGCTTTGTATTTCTTCTGTGTATTTCTATTGTCTGCTCTGTATTTCTACTGTCTATTTCGACTGTGTGATGTTTATTTCTACTGTGTATTTCGACTGTGATATGTATTTCTAGTGTATTTGTACTGTGTGCTATGTATTTCTACTGTGCATTTCTATTGTGATGTGTATTTCTACTGTGTATTTCTATTGTCTTTTCTGTATTTCTGCTATGTAATTCGACTCTGTGCTGTGTAGTTCTACTGTGTTTTTCGATTGTGTGATGTTTATATCTACTGTGTATTCCTACTGTGTATCTCTATTGTCATTTGTATTTGTACTGTGTATTTCTATTGTCTGCTCTGTATTTCTACTGTCTATTTAGATTGTGTGCTGTGTATTTCTACTGTGTATTTCGACTGTGTGATGTTTATTTCTACTCGGTATTCCTACTGTGTGCTGTGTATTCCTACAATATATTTCTACTGTTTTCTGTGTATTTATACTGTGTTATGTGTAATTCTACTTCGTGCTCTGTATTTCTACTGTGTATTTCTAATGTGTGCAGTGTATTTCTATTGTGTGATGTGTGTTACTACAGTGTTTTTGTACTGTGTGCTATGTATTTCACTGAAAAAAGGTTTTTCGAGTAAGTTTTCTAGCCTGAACTGGTTGAATTTGGATCTTCTTGATGGCAAACAAGGTTTTTCCTGCACTTTCTTTCATTAAAGGTGCAAACTGGCTTATGTCAATTTTGAGCGTTTCAGAGCGAGAGAAGCGTCTTTTTGCATTGTGTAATAGCATAAGCTTTATTGGACTGAAAAAAGGTTTTTCACTGAGGTTTCCTAGCCTGAACTGGTTGAATTTGGGTCTTCTAGATGGCAAACAAGGTTTTTCCTGCACTTTCATTCATTAAAGGTGCAAACTGGTGTCGTATCTTCAGTGGGGATGCAGTCGAAGATGTTTGAAGAAAAACTCCGCCGACACTGTCTTAGTTGTATAACAAATTTATTACAATAAGTTCAGTATCGTAATCAAGTAACACGTTACTTGGAGAGTCTCCAGCCGAATAATGAAACTCTGCCGACAATATGCAGACAGCTCCTTATATACCGAGCTTGTTATAGTCAAAAACTTAATTATATCTTTAATCATATTAAGAGGGGGACAGAAGAACAGTAGACCACACTGACCTTCCCCTCTGACCCAGAGCCTCCATGGCTCTGCTGCTCTAATTATGTCAGTATCCGGTACCCCTAATTAAATAACCTCCAAATCAGGAAGTCCCAAACAACAATTAACAACAATTAACAGTCCATTATATTCTCCTACTACAAACCATTTGTATAAATATGCTGCATCGAACAGCAGACACCTCACTGGCTTATGTCAATTTTGAGCGTTTCAGAGCGAGAGAAGCGTCTTTTTGCATTGTACAATAGCATAAGCTGTATTTGTCTGAAAAAAGGTTTTTCACTGAGGTTTCCTAGCCTGAACTGGTTGAATTTGGGTATTCTTGATGGCAAACAAGGTTTTTCCTGCACTTTCATTCATTAAAGGTGCAAACTGGCTTATGTCAATTTTGAGCGTTTCAGAGCGAGAGAAGCGTCTTTTTGCATTGTGTAATAGCATAAGATGTATTGGACTGAAAAAAGGTTTTTCGAGTAAGTTTTCTAGCCTGAACTGGTTGAATTTGGATCTTCTTGATGGCAAACAAGGTTTTTCCTGCACTTTCATTCATTAAAGGTGCAAACTGGCTTATGTCAATTTTGAGCGTTTCAGAGCGAGAGAAGCGTCTTTTTGCATTGTGTAATAGCATAAGCTGTATTGGACTGAAAAAAGGTTTTTCACTGAGGTTTTCTAGCCTGAAGTGGTTGAATTTGGGTCTTCTTGATGGCAAACAAGGTTTTTCCTGCACTTTCATTCATTAAAGGTGCAAACTGGCTTATGTCAATTTTGAGCGTTTCAGAGCGAGACAAGCGTCTTTTTGCATTGTGTAATAGCATAAGCTGTATGTGACTGAAAAAAGGTTTTTCACTGAAGTTTTCTAGCCTGAAGTGGTTGAATTTGGGTCTTCTTGATGGCAAACAAGGTTTTTCCTGCACTTTCATTCATTAAAGGTGCAAACTGGCTTATGTCAATTTTGAGCGTTTCAGAGCAAGACAAGCGTCTTTTTGCATTGTGTAATAGCATAAGCTGTATTGGACTGAAAAAAGGTTTTTCGAGTAAGTTTTCTAGCCTGAACTGGTTGAATTTGGATCTTCTTGATGGCAAACAAGGTTTTTCCTGCATTTTCTTTCATTAAAGGTGCAAACTGGCTTATGTCAATTTTGAGCGTTTCAGAGCGAGAGAAGCGTCTTTTTGCATTGTGTAATAGCATAAGCTGTATTGGACTGAAAAAAGGTTTTTCACTGAGGTTTTCTAGCCTGAAGTGGTTGAATTTGGGTCTTCTTGATGGCAAACAAGGTTTTTCCTGCACTTTCACTCATTAAAGGTGCAAACTGGCTTATGTCAATTTTGAGCGTTTCAGAGCGAGACAAGCGTCTTTTTGCATTGTGTAATAGCATAAGCTGTATGTGACTGAAAAAAGGTTTTTCACTGAGGTTTCCTAGCCTGAACTGGTTAAATGTGGGTCTTCTTGATGGCAAACAAGGTTTTTCCTGCACTTTCTTTCATTAAAGGTGCAAACTGGCTTATGTCAATTTTGAGCGTTTCAGAGCGAGACAAGCGTCTTTTTGCATTGTGTAATAGCATAAGCTGTATTGGACTGAAAAAAGGTTTTTCACTGAGGTTTTCTAGCCTGAAGTGGTTGAATTTGGGTCTTCTTGATGGCAAACAAGGTTTTTCCTGCACTTTCATTCATTAAAGGTGCAAACTGGCTTATGTCAATTTTGAGCGTTTCAGAGCGAGAGAAGCGTCTTTTTGCATTGTGTAATAGCATAAGCTGTATTGGACTGAAAAAAGGTTTTTCCAGTAAGTTTTCTAGCCTGAACTGGTTGAATTTGGATCTTCTTGATGGCAAACAAGGTTTTTCCTGCACTTTCTTTCATTAAAGGTGCAAACTGGCTTATGTCAATTTTGAGCGTTTCAGAGCGAGAGAAGCGTCTTTTAGCATTGTGTAATAGCATAAGCTGTATTTGACTGAAAAAAGGATTTTCACTGAGGTTTCCTAGCCTGAACTGGTTAAATGTGGGTCTTCTTGATGGCAAACAAGGGTTTTCCTGCACTTTCATTCATTAAAGGTGCAAACTGGCTTATGTCAATTTTGAGCGTTTCAGAGCGAGACAAGCGTCTTTTTGCATTGTGTAATAGCATAAGCTGTATTGGACTGAAAAAAGGTTTTTCCAGTAAGTTTTCTAGCCTGAAATGGTTAAATTTGGGTCTTCTTGATGGCAAACAAGGGTGTTCCTGCACTTTCATTCACTAAAGGTGCAAACTGGCTCATGTCAATTTTGAGCGTTTCAGAGCGAGAGAAGCGTCTTTTTGCATTGTGTAATAGCATAAGCTGTATTGGACTGAAAAAAGGTTTTTCACTGAGGTTTCCTAGCCTGAACTGGTTGAATTTGGATCTTCTTGATGGCAAACAAGGTTTTTCCTGCACTTTCATTCATTAAAGGTGCAAACTGGCTTATGTCAATTTTGAGCGTTTCAGAGCGAGACAAGCGTCTTTTTGCATTGTGTAATAGCATAAGCTGTATTGGACTGAAAAAAGGTTTTTCGAGTAAGTTTTCTAGCCTGAACTGGTTGAATTTGGATCTTCTTGATGGCAAACAAGGTTTTTCCTGCACTTTCTTTCATTAAAGGTGCAAACTGGCTCATGTCAATTTTGAGCGTTTCAGAGCGAGACAAGCGTCTTTTTGCATTGTGTAATAGCATAAGCTGTATGTGACTGAAAAAAGGTTTTTCACTGAGGTTTCCTAGCCTTAACTGGTTAAATGTGGGTCTTCTTGATGGCAAACAAGGTTTTTCCTGCACTTTCATTCATTAAAGGTGCAAACTGGCTCATGTCAATTTTGAGCGTTTCAGAGCAAGACAAGCGTCTTTTTGCATTGTGTAATAGCATAAGCTGTATTGGACTGAAAAAAGGTTTTTCGAGTAAGTTTTCTAGCCTGAACTGGTTGAATTTGGATCTTCTTGATGGCAAACAAGGTTTTTCCTGCATTTTCTTTCATTAAAGGTGCAAACTGGCTTATGTCAATTTTGAGCGTTTCAGAGCGAGAGAAGCGTCTTTTTGCATTGTGTAATAGCATAAGCTGTATTGGACTGAAAAAAGGTTTTTCACTGAGGTTTTCTAGCCTGAAGTGGTTGAATTTGGGTCTTCTTGATGGCAAACAAGGTTTTTCCTGCAGTTTCACTCATTAAAGGTGCAAACTGGCTTATGTCAATTTTGAGCGTTTCAGAGCGAGACAAGCGTCTTTTTGCATTGTGTAATAGCATAAGCTGTATGTGACTGAAAAAAGGTTTTTCACTGAGGTTTCCTAGCCTGAACTGGTTAAATGTGGGTCTTCTTGATGGCAAACAAGGTTTTTCCTGCACTTTCTTTCATTAAAGGTGCAAACTGGCTTATGTCAATTTTGAGCGTTTCAGAGCGAGACAAGCGTCTTTTTGCATTGTGTAATAGCATAAGCTGTATTGGACTGAAAAAAGGTTTTTCACTGAGGTTTTCTAGCCTGAAGTGGTTGAATTTGGGTCTTCTTGATGGCAAACAAGGTTTTTCCTGCACTTTCATTCATTAAAGGTGCAAACTGGCTCATGTCAATTTTGAGCGTTTCAGAGCAAGACAAGCGTCTTTTTGCATTGTGTAATAGCATAAGCTGTATTGGACTGAAAAAAGGTTTTTCCAGTAAGTTTTCTAGCCTGAAATGGTTAAATTTGGGTCTTCTTGATGGCAAACAAGGTTTTTCCTGCACTTTCATTCATTAAGGGTGAAAAGTGGCTTATGTCAATTTTGAGCGATTCAGAGCGAGAGAAGCGTCTTTTGGCATTGTACAATAGCATAAGCTGTATTTGTCTGAAAAAAGCTTTTTCACTGAGGTTTCTTAGCCTGAACAGGTTGAATTTGGATCTTCTTGATGGCAAACAAGGTTTTTCCTGTGCTTTCATTCATTAAGGGTGAAAAGTGGCTTATGTCAATTTTGAGCGTTTCAGAGCGAGAGAAGCGTCTTTTTGCATTGTGTAATAGCATAAGCTGTATTGGACTGAAAAAAGGTTTTTCACTGAGGTTTTCTAGCCTGAAGTGGTTGAATTTGGGTCTTCTTGATGGCAAACAAGGTTTTTCCTGCACTTTCATTCATTAAAGGTGCAAACTGGCTTATGTCAATTTTGAGCGTTTCAGAGCGAGACAAGCGTCTTTTTGCATTGTGTAATAGCATAAGCTGTATTGGACTGAAAAAAGGTTTTTCGAGTAAGTTTTCTAGCCTGAACTGGTTGAATTTGGATCTTCTTGATGGCAAACAAGGTGTTTCCTGCACTTTCTTTCATTAAAGGTGCAAACTGGCTTATGTCAATTTTGAGCGTTTCAGAGCGAGAGAAGCGTCTTTTTGCATTGTGTAATAGCATAAGCTGTATTGGACTGAAAAAAGGTTTTTCACTGAGGTTTTCTAGCCTGAAGTGGTTGAATTTGGGTCTTCTTGATGGCAAACAAGGTTTTTTCCTGCACTTTCATTCATTAAAGGTGCAAACTGGCTTATGTCAATTTTGAGCGTTTCAGAGCGAGACAAGCGTCTTTTTGCATTGTGTAATAGCATAAGCTGTATTGGACTGAAAAAAGGTTTTTCACTGAGGTTTTCTAGCCTGAAGTGGTTGAATTTGGGTCTTCTTGATGGCAAACAAGGTTTTTCCTGCACTTTCATTCATTAAAGGTGCAAACTGGCTTATGTCAATTTTGAGCGTTTCAGAGCGAGACAAGCGTCTTTTTGCATTGTGTAATAGCATAAGCTGTATTGGACTGAAAAAAGGTTTTTCACTGAGGTTTTCTAGCCTGAAGTGGTTGAATTTGGGTCTTCTTGATGGCAAACAAGGTTTTTCCTGCACTTTCATTCATTAAAGGTGCAAACTGGCTCATGTCAATTTTGAGCGTTTCAGAGCAAGACAAGCGTCTTTTTGCATTGTGTAATAGCATAAGCTGTATTGGACTGAAAAAAGGTTTTTCCAGTAAGTTTTCTAGCCTGAAATGGTTAAATTTGGGTCTTCTTGATGGCAAACAAGGTTTTTCCTGCACTTTCATTCATTAAGGGTGAAAAGTGGCTTATGTCAATTTTGAGCGATTCAGAGCGAGAGAAGCGTCTTTTGGCATTGTACAATAGCATAAGCTGTATTTGTCTGAAAAAAGCTTTTTCACTGAGGTTTCTTAGCCTGAACAGGTTGAATTTGGATCTTCTTGATGGCAAACAAGGTTTTTCCTGTGCTTTCATTCATTAAGGGTGAAAAGTGGCTTATGTCAATTTTGAGCGTTTCAGAGCGAGAGAAGCGTCTTTTTGCATTGTGTAATAGCATAAGCTGTATTGGACTGAAAAAAGGTTTTTCACTGAGGTTTTCTAGCCTGAAGTGGTTGAATTTGGGTCTTCTTGATGGCAAACAAGGTTTTTCCTGCACTTTCATTCATTAAAGGTGCAAACTGGCTTATGTCAATTTTGAGCGTTTCAGAGCAAGACAAGCGTCTTTTTGCATTGTGTAATAGCATAAGCTGTATTGGACTGAAAAAAGGTTTTTCGAGTAAGTTTTCTAGCCTGAACTGGTTGAATTTGGATCTTCTTGATGGCAAACAAGGTGTTTCCTGCACTTTCTTTCATTAAAGGTGCAAACTGGCTTATGTCAATTTTGAGCGTTTCAGAGCGAGAGAAGCGTCTTTTTGCATTGTGTAATAGCATAAGCTGTATTGGACTGAAAAAAGGTTTTTCACTGAGGTTTTCTAGCCTGAAGTGGTTGAATTTGGGTCTTCTTGATGGCAAACAAGGTTTTTTCCTGCACTTTCATTCATTAAAGGTGCAAACTGGCTTATGTCAATTTTGAGCGTTTCAGAGCGAGACAAGCGTCTTTTTGCATTGTGTAATAGCATAAGCTGTATTGGACTGAAAAAAGGTTTTTCACTGAGGTTTTCTAGCCTGAAGTGGTTGAATTTGGGTCTTCTTGATGGCAAACAAGGTTTTTCCTGCACTTTCATTCATTAAAGGTGCAAACTGGCTTATGTCAATTTTGAGCGTTTCAGAGCGAGACAAGCGTCTTTTTGCATTGTGTAATAGCATAAGCTGTATTGGACTGAAAAAAGGTTTTTCACTGAGGTTTTCTAGCCTGAAGTGGTTGAATTTGGGTCTTCTTGATGGCAAACAAGGTTTTTCCTGCACTTTCATTCATTAAAGGTGCAAACTGGCTCATGTCAATTTTGAGCGTTTCAGAGCAAGACAAGCGTCTTTTTGCATTGTGTAATAGCATAAGCTGTATTGGACTGAAAAAAGGTTTTTCCAGTAAGTTTTCTAGCCTGAAATGGTTAAATTTGGGTCTTCTTGATGGCAAACAAGGTTTTTCCTGCACTTTCATTCATTAAGGGTGAAAAGTGGCTTATGTCAATTTTGAGCGATTCAGAGCGAGAGAAGCGTCTTTTGGCATTGTACAATAGCATAAGCTGTATTTGTCTGAAAAAAGCTTTTTCACTGAGGTTTCTTAGCCTGAACAGGTTGAATTTGGATCTTCTTGATGGCAAACAAGGTTTTTCCTGTGCTTTCATTCATTAAGGGTGAAAAGTGGCTTATGTCAATTTTGAGCGTTTCAGAGCGAGAGAAGCGTCTTTTTGCATTGTGTAATAGCATAAGCTGTATTGGACTGAAAAAAGGTTTTTCACTGAGGTTTTCTAGCCTGAAGTGGTTGAATTTGGGTCTTCTTGATGGCAAACAAGGTTTTTCCTGCACTTTCATTCATTAAAGGTGCAAACTGGCTTATGTCAATTTTGAGCGTTTCAGAGCGAGACAAGCGTCTTTTTGCATTGTGTAATAGCATAAGCTGTATTGGACTGAAAAAAGGTTTTTCGAGTAAGTTTTCTAGCCTGAACTGGTTGAATTTGGATCTTCTTGATGGCAAACAAGGTTTTTCCTGCACTTTCTTTCATTAAAGGTGCAAACTGGCTTATGTCAATTTTGAGCGTTTCAGAGCGAGACAAGCGTCTTTTTGCATTGTGTAATAGCATAAGCTGTATTGGACTGAAAAAAGGTTTTTCCAGTAAGTTTTCTAGCCTGAAATGGTTAAATTTGGGTCTTCTTGATGGCAAACAAGGTTTTTCCTGCACTTTCATTCATTAAAGGTGCAAACTGGCTCATGTCAATTTTGAGCGTTTCAGAGCAAGACAAGCGTCTTTTTGCATTGTGTAATAGCATAAGCTGTATTGGACTGAAAAAAGGTTTTTCACTGAGGTTTTCTAGCCTGAAGTGGTTGAATTAGGGTCTTCTTGATGGCAAACAAGGTTTTTCCTGTGCTTTCATTCATTAAGGGTGAATAGTGGCTTATGTCAATTTTGAGCGTTTCAGAGCGAGAGAAGCGTCTTTTTGCATTGTACAATAGCATAAGCTGTATTTGTCTGAAAAAAGGTTTTTCACTGAGGTTTCTTAGCCTGAACAGGTTGAATTTGGATCTTCTTGATGGCAAACAAGGGTTTTCCTGCACTTTCATTCATTAAAGGTGCAAACTGGCTTATGTCAATTTTGAGCGTTTCAGAGCGAGACAAGCGTCTTTTTGCATTGTGTAATAGCATAAGCTGTATGTGACTGAAAAAAGGTTTTTCACTGAGGTTTCCTAGCCTGAACTGGTTGAATTTGGGTCTTCTTGATGGCAAACAAGCGTTTTCCTGCACTTTCATTCATTAAAGGTGCAAACTGGCTTATGTCAATTGTGAGCGTTTCAGAGCGATAGAAGCCTCTTTTTGCACTGTGCAGTAACTAAAGTTGTATTTCACTATAAAAAGGTTTTTCACTGAGGTGTCTTAGCCTGAACAGGTTGAATTTGGATCTTCTTGATGGCAAACAAGGTTTTTCCTGTCCTTTCATTCATTAAGGGTGAAAAGTGGCTTATGTCAATTTTGAGCGTTTCAGAGCGAGAGAAGCGTCTTTTTGCATTGTACAATAGCATAAGCTGTATTTGTCTGAAAAAAGGTTTTTCACTGAGGTTTCTTAGCCTGAACAGGTTGAATTTGGATCTTGTTCAAGGCAAAGAGCATTTCACCTGTCTTTCAATTCATTCATGGCGAAAACTGGCTCACGTCAAACATGGTTTCACTTCTACTTTTTGCCAGTTATACTATGCACCCCTGTTACTATTAGCCGACCCCAAGAGTTTTCGTGTGTGTGTGTGCGTGTGTTTGCGCGCCTGTACGTGTGAGAGAGAGAGAGAGTGTGTGAATCTGTAACCACGTATTGATCTTTTAAGGGTGAAAAAATGGCATTTTTTGAAAGATGTCTTTCATGTGTCTTTGAAGAGCCGCTTGAGTAAAAACATGGCCTCTTGCCTTTGCTGTACTCAAAAACAAAAACAAAAACAACTGTCACTGTGTTTATGCACCTGGCTGCTTCCCACAACCAAAGATAAACATGCAGCTTGGCTGAGGGGTCATTTCATTAGTGGGCAGAGAAGGAGAAAGACCTGCAGCCTTTATCCGCCAGCAAGCTGCAGGACTCATCTGAAGAAGACACAATCTCGAGGGGAAGTCTGACACAGAATGCTTACTGGAGCCCACTTCTGTGAGTGCCTCTGACTCGTCCTCTGAAAGTGGAGAAGACACTGGAGATCCTGCCAATCCTTACAGAGAGTGGACAGCGAATAACAGGCAAGTCTAGTCTCCATCTCATGCCGAGACGCTGCGCTACAAACTCACTTATGTCAATTTTGAGCGTTTCAGATCGAGAGAAGCGTATTTTTTCACTGTGAAGTTCCTTAATCTGTATTTCACTGAAAAAGGGTTATTCAAGGAATTTTCTTTGACAGGAATAGTTGAATTTGGATAAATATCATGGCAAACATGGTTTAACGTGTTCTTTAATCCATTTATGGTGAAAACTCACTTCTGTCAACTTTGAGCATTTCAGAGCGAGAGACGTGTGTTTTTGAACTGTGAAGTAGACTATGTTGTATTTCACTGAAAAAGGGTTTTTCAAGTAAGTTTCCTAGCCTGAACAGGTTGAATTTGGATCTTCTTGATGGCAAACAAGGTTTTTCCTGTCATTTCATTCATTAAGGGTGAAAAGTGGCTTGTGTCAATTTTGATTGTTTCAGAGCGAGAGAAGCGTCTTTTTGCATTGTACAATAGCATAAGCTGTATTTGTCTGAAAAAAGGTTTTTCACTGAGGTTTCTTAGCCTGAACATGTTGAATTTGGATCTTCTTGATGGCAAACAAGGTTTTTCCTGTGCTTTCATTCATTAAGGGTGAAAAGTGGCTTATGTCAATTTTGAGCGTTTCAGAGCGAGACAAGCGTCTTTTTGCATTGTGTAATAGCATAAGCTGTATTGGACTGAAAAAAGGTTTTTCACTGAGGTTTCCTAGCCTGAACAGGTTGAATTTGGGTCTTCTTGATGGCAAACAAGGTTTTTCCTGCACTTTCATTCATTAAAGGTGCAAACTGGCTTATGTCAATTTTGAGCGTTTCAGAGCGAGACAAGCGTCTTTTTGCATTGTGTAATAGCATAAGCTGTATTGGACTGAAAAAAGGTTTTTCACTGAGGTTTCCTAGCCTGAACTGGTTGAATTTGGGTCTTCTTGATGGCAAACAAGGTTTTTCCTGCACTTTCATTCATTAAGGGTGAAAAGTGGCTTATGTCAATTTTGAGCGTTTCAGAGCGAGAGAAGCGTCTTTTTGCATTGTACAATAGCATAAGCTGTATTTGTCAGAAAAAAGGTTTTTCACTGAGGTTTCCTAGCCTGAACTGGTTGAATTTGGGTCTTCTTGATGGCAAACAAGGTTTTTCCTGCACTTTCATTCATTAAGGGTGAAAAGTGGCTTATGTCAATTTTGAGCGTTTCAGAGCGAGAGAAGCGTCTTTTTGCATTGTACAATAGCATAAGCTGTATTTGTCAGAAAAAAGGTTTTTCACTGAGGTTTCCTAGCCTGAAGTGGTTGAATTTGGGTCTTCTTGAAGGCAAATAAGGTTTTTCCTGCACTTTCATTCATTAAAGGTGCAAACTGGCTTATGTCAATTTTGAGCGTTTCAGAGCGAGAGAAGCGTCTTTTTGCATTGTACAATAGCATAAGCTGTATTTGTCAGAAAAAAGGTTTTTCACTGAGGTTTCCTAGCCTGAACAGGTTGAATTTGGTTCTTCTTGATGGCAAACAAGGTTTTTCCTGTGCTTTCATTCATTAAGGGTGAAAAGTGGCTTATGTCAATTTTGAGCGTTTCAGAGCGAGAGAAGCGTCTTTTTGCATTGTACAATATCATAAGCTGTATTTGTCTGAAAAAAGGTTTTTCACTGAGGTTTCTTAGCCTGAACATGTTGAATTTGGATCTTCTTGATGGCAAACAAGGTTTTTCCTGCACTTTCATTCAATAAGGGTGAAAAGTGGCTTATGTCAATTTTGAGCGTTTCAGAGCGAGAGAAGCGTCTTTTTGCATTGTACAATAGCATAAGCTGTATTTGTCTGAAAAAAGGTTTCTCACTGAGGTTTCCTAGCCTGAACAGGTTGAATTTGGGTCTTCTTGAAGGCAAATAAGGTTTTTCCTGCACTTTCATTCATTAAAGGTGCAAACTGGCTTATGTCAATTTTGAGCGTTTCAGAGCGAGACAAGAGTCTTTTTGCATTGTGTAATAGCATAAGCTGTATTGGACTGAAAAAAGGTTTTTCACTGAGGTTTCCTAGCCTGAACTGGTTGAATTTGGGTCTTCTTGATGGCAAACAAGGTTTTTCCTGCACTTTCATTCATTAAAGGTGCAAACTGCCTTATGTCAATTTTGAGCGTTTCAGAGCGAGAGAAGCGTCTTTTTGCGTTGTACAATAGCATAAGCTGTATTTGTCTGAAAAAAGGTTTTTCGAGTAAGTTTTCTAGCTTGAACTGGTTGAATTAGGATCTTCTTGATGGCAAACAAGGTTTTTCCTGCACTTTCATTCATTAAAGGTGCAAACTGGCTTATGTCAATTTTGAGCGTTTCAGAGCGAGAGAAGCGTCTTTTTGCATTGTACAATAGCATAAGCTGTATTGGACTGAAAAAAGGTTTTTCACTGAGGTTTCCTAGCCTGAACTGGTTGAATTTGGGTCTTCTTGATGGCAAACAAGGTTTTTCCTGCACTTTCATTCATTAAAGGTGCAAACTGGCTTATGTCAATTTTGAGCGTTTCAGAGCGAGACAAGCGTCTTTTTGCATTGTGTAATAGCATAAGCTGTATTGGACTGAAAAAAGGTTTTTCACTGAGGTTTCCTAGCCTGAACTGGTTGAATTTGGGTCTTCTTGATGGCAAACAAGGTTTTTCCTGCACTTTCATTCATTAAGGGTGAAAAGTGGCTTATGTCAATTTTGAGCGTTTCAGAGCGAGAGAAGCGTCTTTTTGCATTGTACAATAGCATAAGCTGTATTTGTCAGAAAAAAGGTTTTTCACTGAGGTTTCCTAGCCTGAACAGGTTGAATATGGGTCTTCTTGAAGGCAAATAAGGTTTTTCCTGCACTTTCATTCATTAAAGGTGCAAACTGGCTTATGTCAATTTTGAGCGTTTCAGAGCGAGAGAAGCGTCTTTTTGCATTGTACAATAGCATAAGCTGTATTGGACTGAAAAAAGATTTTTCACTGAGGTTTCTTAGCCTGAACAGGTTGAATTTGGATCTTCTTGATGGCAAACAAGGTTTTTCCTGCACTTTCATTCATTAAAGGTGCAAACTGGCTTATGTCAATTTTGAGCGTTTCAGAGCGAGAGAAGCGTCTTTTTGCATTGTACAATAGCATAAGCTGTATTTGTCTGAAAAAAGGTTTTTCGAGTAAGTTTTCTAGCTTGAACTGGTTGAATTTGGATCTTCTTGATGGCAAACAAGGTTTTTCCTGCACTTTCATTCATTAAAGGTGCAAACTGGCTTATGTCAATTTTGAGCGTTTCAGAGCGAGACAAGCGTCTTTTTGCATTGTACAATAGCATAAGCTGTATTTGTCTGAAAAAAGGTTTTTCACTGAGGTTTCCTAGCCTGAACAGGTTGAATTTGGGTCTTCTTGATGGCAAATAAGGTTTTTCCTGCACTTTCATTCATTAAAGGTGCAAACTGGCTTATGTCAATTTTGAGCGTTTCAGAGCGAGAGAAGCGTCTTTTTGCATTGTACAATAGCATAAGCTGTATTTGTCTGAAAAAAGGTTTTTCACTGAGGTTTCCTAGCCTGAACAGGTTGAATTTGGGTCTTCTTGATGGCAAATAAGGTTTTTCCTGCACTTTCATTCATTAAAGGTGCAAACTGGCTTATGTCAATTTTGAGCGTTTCAGAGCGAGACAAGCGTCTTTTTGCATTGTACAATAGCATAAGCTGTATTTGTCTGAAAAAAGGTTTTTCGAGTAAGTTTTCTAGCTTGAACTGGTTGAATTTGGATCTTCTTGATGGCAAACAAGGTTTTTCCTGCACTTTCATTCATTAAAGGTGCAAACTGGCTTATGTCAATTTTGAGCGTTTCAGAGCGAGACAAGCGTCTTTTTGCATTGTACAATAGCATAAGCTGTATTTGTCTGAAAAAAGGTTTTTCACTGAGGTTTCCTAGCCTGAACAGGTTGAATTTGGGTCTTCTTGATGGCAAATAAGGTTTTTCCTGCACTTTCATTCATTAAAGGTGCAAACTGGCTTATGTCAATTTTGAGCGTTTCAGAGCGAGACAAGCGTCTTTTTGCATTGTACAATAGCATAACGTGTATTTGTCTGAAAAAAGGTTTTTCACTGAGGTTTCTTAGCCTGAACATGTTGAATTTGGATCTTCTTGATGGCAAACAAGGTTTTTCCTGCACTTTCATTCATTAAGGGTGAAAAGTGGCTTATGTCAATTTTGAGCGTTTCAGAGCGAGAGAAGCGTCTTTTTGCATTGTACAATAGCATAAGCTGTATTGGACTGAAAAAAGGTTTTTCACTGAGGTTTCTTAGCCTGAACAGGTTGAATTTGGATCTTCTTGATGGCAAACAAGGTTTTTCCTGTGCTTTCATTCATTAAGGGTGAAAAGTGGCTTATGTCAATTTTGAGCGTTTCAGAGCGAGAGAAGCGTCTTTTTGCATTGTACAATAGCATAAGCTGTATTCGTCTGAAAAAAGGTTTTTCGAGTAAGTTTTCTAGCTTGAACTGGTTGAATTTGGGTCTTCTTGAAGGCAAATAAGGTTTTTCCTGCACTTTCATTCATTAAAGGTGCAAACTGGCTTATGTCAATTTTGAGCGTTTCAGAGCGAGAGAAGCGTCTTTTTGCATTGTACAATAGCATAAGCTGTATTTGTCTGAAAAAAGGTTTTTCGAGTAAGTTTTCTAGCTTGAACTGGTTGAATTTGGGTCTTCTTGAAGGCAAATAAGGTTTTTCCTGCACTTTCATTCATTAAAGGTGCAAACTGGCTTATGTCAATTTTGAGCGTTTCAGAGCGAGAGAAGCGTCTTTTTGCATTGTACAATAGCATAAGCTGTATTTGTCTGAAAAAAGGTTTTTCACTGAGGTTTCCTAGCCTGAACAGGTTGAATTTGGGTCTTCTTGATGGCAAATAAGGTTTTTCCTGCACTTTCATTCATTAAAGGTGCAAACTGGCTTATGTCAATTTTGAGCGTTTCAGAGCGAGACAAGCGTCTTTTTGCATTGTACAATAGCATAAGCTGTATTTGTCTGAAAAAAGGTTTTTCGAGTAAGTTTTCTAGCTTGAACTGGTTGAATTTGGATCTTCTTGATGGCAAACAAGGTTTTTCCTGCACTTTCATTCATTAAAGGTGCAAACTGGCTTATGTCAATTTTCAGCGTTTCAGAGCGAGAGAAGCGTCTTTTTGCATTGTACAATAGCATAAGCTGTATTTGTCTGAAAAAAGGTTTTTCACTGAGGTTTCCTAGCCTGAACAGGTTGAATTTGGGTCTTCTTGATGGCAAATAAGGTTTTTCCTGCACTTTCATTCATTAAAGGTGCAAACTGGCTTATGTCAATTTTGAGCGTTTCAGAGCGAGACAAGCGTCTTTTTGCATTGTACAATAGCATAAGCTGTATTTGTCTGAAAAAAGGTTTTTCGAGTAAGTTTTCTAGCTTGAACTGGTTGAATTTGGATCTTCTTGATGGCAAACAAGGTTTTTCCTGCACTTTCATTCATTAAAGGTGCAAACTGGCTTATGTCAATTTTGAGCGTTTCAGAGCGAGACAAGCGTCTTTTTGCATTGTACAATAGCATAAGCTGTATTTGTCTGAAAAAAGGTTTTTCGAGTAAGTTTTCTAGCTTGAACTGGTTGAATTTGGATCTTCTTGATGGCAAACAAGGTTTTTCCTGCACTTTCATTCATTAAAGGTGCAAACTGGCTTATGTCAATTTTGAGCGTTTCAGAGCGAGAGAAGCGTCTTTTTGCATTGTACAATAGCATAAGCTGTATTTGTCTGAAAAAAGGTTTTTCACTGAGGTTTCCTAGCCTGAACAGGTTGAATTTGGGTCTTCTTGAAGGCAAATAAGGTTTTTCCTGTGCTTTCATTCATTAAGGGTGAAAAGTGGCTTATGTCAATTTTGAGCGTTTCAGAGCGAGAGAAGCGTCTTTTTGCATTGTACAATAGCATAAGCTGTATTTGTCAGAAAAAAGGTTTTTCACTGAGGTTTCCTAGCCTGAACAGGTTGAATTTGGGTCTTCTTGATGGCAAACAAGGTTTTTCCTGTGCTTTCATTCATTAAGGGTGAAAAGTGGCTTATGTCAATTTTGAGCGTTTCAGAGCGAGAGAAGCGTCTTTTTGCATTGTACAATAGCATAAGCTGTATTTGTCTGAAAAAAGGTTTTTCGAGTAAGTTTTCTAGCTTGAACTGGTTGAATTTGGGTCTTCTTGAAGGCAAATAAGGTTTTTCCTGCACTTTCATTCATTAAAGGTGCAAACTGGCTTATGTCAATTTTGAGCGTTTCAGAGCGAGAGAAGCGTCTTTTTGCATTGTACAATAGCATAAGCTGTATTTGTCTGAAAAAAGGTTTTTCACTGAGGTTTCCTAGCCTGAACAGGTTGAATTTGGGTCTTCTTGAAGGCAAATAAGGTTTTTCCTGCACTTTCATTCATTAAGGGTGAAAAGTGGCTTATGTCAATTTTGAGCGTTTCAGAGCGAGAGAAGCGTCTTTTTGCATTGTACAATAGCATAAGCTGTATTTGTCAGAAAAAAGGTTTTTCACTGAGGTTTCCTAGCCTGAACAGGTTGAATTTGGGTCTTCTTGAAGGCAAATAAGGTTTTTCCTGCACTTTCATTCATTAAAGGTGCAAACTGACTTATGTCAATTTTGAGCGTTTCAGAGCGAGAGAAGCGTCTTTTTGCATTGTACAATAGCATAAGCTGTATTGGACTGAAAAAAGGTTTTTCACTGAGGTTTCTTAGCCTGAACAGGTTGAATTTGGATCTTCTTGATGGCAAACAAGGTTTTTCCTGTGCTTTCATTCATTAAGGGTGAAAAGTGGCTTATGTCAATTTTGAGCGTTTCAGAGCGAGAGAAGCGTCTTTTTGCATTGTACAATAGCATAAGCTGTATTTGTCTGAAAAAAGGTTTTTCGAGTAAGTTTTCTAGCTTGAACTGGTTGAATTTGGGTCTTCTTGAAGGCAAATAAGGTTTTTCCTGTGCTTTCATTCATTAAAGGTGCAAACTGGCTTATGTCAATTTTGAGCGTTTCAGAGCGAGAGAAGCGTCTTTTTGCATTGTACAATAGCATAAGCTGTATTTGTCAGAAAAAAGGTTTTTCACTGAGGTTTCCTAGCCTGAACAGGTTGAATTTGGGTCTTCTTGAAGGCAAATAAGGTTTTTCCTGCACTTTCATTCATTAAAGGTGCAAACTGGCTTATGTCAATTTTGAGCGTTTCAGAGCGAGAGAAGCGTCTTTTTGCATTGTACAATAGCATAAGCTGTATTTGTCAGAAAAAAGGTTTTTCACTGAGGTTTCCTAGCCTGAACAGGTTGAATTTGGGTCTTCTTGAAGGCAAATAAGGTTTTTCCTGCACTTTCATTCATTAAAGGTGCAAACTGGCTTATGTCAATTTTGAGCGTTTCAGAGCGAGACAAGCGTCTTTTTGCATTGTACAATAGCATAAGCTGTATTTGTCTGAAAAAAGGTTTTTCACTGAGGTTTCCTAGCCTGAACAGGTTGAATTTGGGTCTTCTTGAAGGCAAATAAGGTTTTTCCTGCACTTTCATTCATTAAAGGTGCAAACTGGCTTATGTCAATTTTGAGCGTTTCAGAGCGAGAGAAGCGTCTTTTTGCATTGTACAATAGCATAAGCTGTATTGGACTGAAAAAAGGTTTTTCGAGTAAGTTTTCTAGCTTGAACTGGTTGAATTTGGATCTTCTTGATGGCAAACAAGGTTTTTCCTGCACTTTCATTCATTAAAGGTGCAAACTGGCTTATGTCAATTTTGAGCGTTTCAGAGCGAGAGAAGCGTCTTTTTGCATTGTACAATAGCATAAGCTGTATTTGTCTGAAAAAAGGTTTTTCACTGAGGTTTCCTAGCCTGAACAGGTTGAATTTGGGTCTTCTTGATGGCAAATAAGGTTTTTCCTGCACTTTCATTCATTAAAGGTGCAAACTGGCTTATGTCAATTTTGAGCGTTTCAGAGCGAGACAAGCGTCTTTTTGCATTGTACAATAGCATAAGCTGTATTTGTCTGAAAAAAGGTTTTTCACTGAGGTTTCCTAGCCTGAACAGGTTGAATTTGGGTCTTCTTGAAGGCAAATAAGGTTTTTCCTGCACTTTCATTCATTAAAGGTGCAAACTGGCTTATGTCAATTTTGAGCGTTTCAGAGCGAGAGAAGCGTCTTTTTGCATTGTACAATAGCATAAGCTGTATTGGACTGAAAAAAGGTTTTTCGAGTAAGTTTTCTAGCTTGAACTGGTTGAATTTGGATCTTCTTGATGGCAAACAAGGTTTTTCCTGCACTTTCATTCATTAAAGGTGCAAACTGGCTTATGTCAATTTTGAGCGTTTCAGAGCGAGAGAAGCGTCTTTTTGCATTGTACAATAGCATAAGCTGTATTTGTCTGAAAAAAGGTTTTTCACTGAGGTTTCCTAGCCTGAACAGGTTGAATTTGGGTCTTCTTGATGGCAAATAAGGTTTTTCCTGCACTTTCATTCATTAAAGGTGCAAACTGGCTTATGTCAATTTTGAGCGTTTCAGAGCGAGACAAGCGTCTTTTTGCATTGTACAATAGCATAACCTGTATTTGTCTGAAAAAAGGTTTTTCACTGAGGTTTCTTAGCCTGAACATGTTGAATTTGGATCTTCTTGATGGCAAACAAGGTTTTTCCTGCACTTTCATTCATTAAGGGTGAAAAGTGGCTTATGTCAATTTTGAGCGTTTCAGAGCGAGAGAAGCGTCTTTTTGCATTGTACAATAGCATAAGCTGTATTGGACTGAAAAAAGGTTTTTC
This sequence comes from Pagrus major, assembly GCF_040436345.1. Taxonomy (NCBI): domain Eukaryota; kingdom Metazoa; phylum Chordata; class Actinopteri; order Spariformes; family Sparidae; genus Pagrus; species Pagrus major. The sequence continues at coordinate 32,234,248 of NC_133216.1, forward strand.
ACTGAGGTTTCTTAGCCTGAACAGGTTGAATTTGGATCTTCTTGATGGCAAACAAGGTTTTTCCTGTGCTTTCATTCATTAAGGGTGAAAAGTGGCTTATGTCAATTTTGAGCGTTTCAGAGCGAGAGAAGCGTCTTTTTGCATTGTACAATAGCATAAGCTGTATTTGTCTGAAAAAAGGTTTTTCGAGTAAGTTTTCTAGCTTGAACTGGTTGAATTTGGGTCTTCTTGAAGGCAAATAAGGTTTTTCCTGCACTTTCATTCATTAAAGGTGCAAACTGGCTTATGTCAATTTTGAGCGTTTCAGAGCGAGAGAAGCGTCTTTTTGCATTGTACAATAGCATAAGCTGTATTTGTCAGAAAAAAGGTTTTTCACTGAGGTTTCCTAGCCTGAACAGGTTGAATTTGGGTCTTCTTGAAGGCAAATAAGGTTTTTCCTGCACTTTCATTCATTAAAGGTGCAAACTGACTTATGTCAATTTTGAGCGTTTCAGAGCGAGAGAAGCGTCTTTTTGCATTGTACAATAGCATAAGCTGTATTGGACTGAAAAAAGGTTTTTCACTGAGGTTTCTTAGCCTGAACAGGTTGAATTTGGATCTTCTTGATGGCAAACAAGGTTTTTCCTGTGCTTTCATTCATTAAGGGTGAAAAGTGGCTTATGTCAATTTTGAGCGTTTCAGAGCGAGAGAAGCGTCTTTTTGCATTGTACAATAGCATAAGCTGTATTTGTCTGAAAAAAGGTTTTTCGAGTAAGTTTTCTAGCTTGAACTGGTTGAATTTGGGTCTTCTTGAAGGCAAATAAGGTTTTTCCTGCACTTTCATTCATTAAAGGTGCAAACTGGCTTATGTCAATTTTGAGCGTTTCAGAGCGAGAGAAGCGTCTTTTTGCATTGTACAATAGCATAAGCTGTATTTGTCTGAAAAAAGGTTTTTCGAGTAAGTTTTCTAGCTTGAACTGGTTGAATTTGGGTCTTCTTGAAGGCAAATAAGGTTTTTCCTGCACTTTCATTCATTAAAGGTGCAAACTGGCTTATGTCAATTTTGAGCGTTTCAGAGCGAGAGAAGCGTCTTTTTGCATTGTACAATAGCATAAGCTGTATTTGTCAGAAAAAAGGTTTTTCACTGAGGTTTCCTAGCCTGAACAGGTTGAATTTGGGTCTTCTTGAAGGCAAATAAGGTTTTTCCTGCACTTTCATTCATTAAAGGTGCAAACTGGCTTATGTCAATTTTGAGCGTTTCAGAGCGAGACAAGCGTCTTTTTGCATTGTACAATAGCATAAGCTGTATTTGTCTGAAAAAAGGTTTTTCACTGAGGTTTCCTAGCCTGAACAGGTTGAATTTGGGTCTTCTTGAAGGCAAATAAGGTTTTTCCTGCACTTTCATTCATTAAAGGTGCAAACTGGCTTATGTCAATTTTGAGCGTTTCAGAGCGAGAGAAGCGTCTTTTTGCATTGTACAATAGCATAAGCTGTATTGGACTGAAAAAAGGTTTTTCGAGTAAGTTTTCTAGCTTGAACTGGTTGAATTTGGATCTTCTTGATGGCAAACAAGGTTTTTCCTGCACTTTCATTCATTAAAGGTGCAAACTGGCTTATGTCAATTTTGAGCGTTTCAGAGCGAGAGAAGCGTCTTTTTGCATTGTACAATAGCATAAGCTGTATTTGTCTGAAAAAAGGTTTTTCACTGAGGTTTCCTAGCCTGAACAGGTTGAATTTGGGTCTTCTTGATGGCAAATAAGGTTTTTCCTGCACTTTCATTCATTAAAGGTGCAAACTGGCTTATGTCAATTTTGAGCGTTTCAGAGCGAGACAAGCGTCTTTTTGCATTGTACAATAGCATAACCTGTATTTGTCTGAAAAAAGGTTTTTCACTGAGGTTTCTTAGCCTGAACATGTTGAATTTGGATCTTCTTGATGGCAAACAAGGTTTTTCCTGCACTTTCATTCATTAAGGGTGAAAAGTGGCTTATGTCAATTTTGAGCGTTTCAGAGCGAGAGAAGCGTCTTTTTGCATTGTACAATAGCATAAGCTGTATTGGACTGAAAAAAGGTTTTTCACTGAGGTTTCTTAGCCTGAACAGGTTGAATTTGGATCTTCTTGATGGCAAACAAGGTTTTTCCTGTGCTTTCATTCATTAAGGGTGAAAAGTGGCTTATGTCAATTTTGAGCGTTTCAGAGCGAGAGAAGCGTCTTTTTGCATTGTACAATAGCATAAGCTGTATTTGTCTGAAAAAAGGTTTTTCGAGTAAGTTTTCTAGCTTGAACTGGTTGAATTTGGGTCTTCTTGAAGGCAAATAAGGTTTTTCCTGCACTTTCATTCATTAAAGGTGCAAACTGGCTTATGTCAATTTTGAGCGTTTCAGAGCGAGAGAAGCGTCTTTTTGCATTGTACAATAGCATAAGCTGTATTTGTCAGAAAAAAGGTTTTTCACTGAGGTTTCCTAGCCTGAACAGGTTGAATTTGGGTCTTCTTGAAGGCAAATAAGGTTTTTCCTGCACTTTCATTCATTAAAGGTGCAAACTGACTTATGTCAATTTTGAGCGTTTCAGAGCGAGAGAAGCGTCTTTTTGCATTGTACAATAGCATAAGCTGTATTGGACTGAAAAAAGGTTTTTCACTGAGGTTTCTTAGCCTGAACAGGTTGAATTTGGATCTTCTTGATGGCAAACAAGGTTTTTCCTGTGCTTTCATTCATTAAGGGTGAAAAGTGGCTTATGTCAATTTTGAGCGTTTCAGAGCGAGAGAAGCGTCTTTTTGCATTGTACAATAGCATAAGCTGTATTTGTCTGAAAAAAGGTTTTTCGAGTAAGTTTTCTAGCTTGAACTGGTTGAATTTGGGTCTTCTTGAAGGCAAATAAGGTTTTTCCTGCACTTTCATTCATTAAAGGTGCAAACTGGCTTATGTCAATTTTGAGCGTTTCAGAGCGAGAGAAGCGTCTTTTTGCATTGTACAATAGCATAAGCTGTATTTGTCTGAAAAAAGGTTTTTCACTGAGGTTTCCTAGCCTGAACAGGTTGAATTTGGGTCTTCTTGATGGCAAATAAGGTTTTTCCTGCACTTTCATTCATTAAAGGTGCAAACTGGCTTATGTCAATTTTGAGCGTTTCAGAGCGAGACAAGCGTCTTTTTGCATTGTACAATAGCATAAGCTGTATTTGTCTGAAAAAAGGTTTTTCGAGTAAGTTTTCTAGCTTGAACTGGTTGAATTTGGATCTTCTTGATGGCAAACAAGGTTTTTCCTGCACTTTCATTCATTAAAGGTGCAAACTGGCTTATGTCAATTTTGAGCGTTTCAGAGCGAGACAAGCGTCTTTTTGCATTGTACAATAGCATAAGCTGTATTTGTCTGAAAAAAGGTTTTTCGAGTAAGTTTTCTAGCTTGAACTGGTTGAATTTGGATCTTCTTGATGGCAAACAAGGTTTTTCCTGCACTTTCATTCATTAAAGGTGCAAACTGGCTTATGTCAATTTTGAGCGTTTCAGAGCGAGAGAAGCGTCTTTTTGCATTGTACAATAGCATAAGCTGTATTTGTCTGAAAAAAGGTTTTTCACTGAGGTTTCCTAGCCTGAACAGGTTGAATTTGGGTCTTCTTGAAGGCAAATAAGGTTTTTCCTGTGCTTTCATTCATTAAGGGTGAAAAGTGGCTTATGTCAATTTTGAGCGTTTCAGAGCGAGAGAAGCGTCTTTTTGCATTGTACAATAGCATAAGCTGTATTTGTCAGAAAAAAGGTTTTTCACTGAGGTTTCCTAGCCTGAACAGGTTGAATTTGGGTCTTCTTGATGGCAAATAAGGTTTTTCCTGCACTTTCATTCATTAAAGGTGCAAACTGGCTTATGTCAATTTTGAGCGTTTCAGAGCGAGACAAGCGTCTTTTTGCATTGTACAATAGCATAAGCTGTATTTGTCTGAAAAAAGGTTTTTCGAGTAAGTTTTCTAGCTTGAACTGGTTGAATTTGGATCTTCTTGATGGCAAACAAGGTTTTTCCTGCACTTTCATTCATTAAAGGTGCAAACTGGCTTATGTCAATTTTGAGCGTTTCAGAGCGAGAGAAGCGTCTTTTTGCATTGTACAATAGCATAAGCTGTATTTGTCTGAAAAAAGGTTTTTCACTGAGGTTTCCTAGCCTGAACAGGTTGAATTTGGGTCTTCTTGATGGCAAATAAGGTTTTTCCTGCACTTTCATTCATTAAAGGTGCAAACTGGCTTATGTCAATTTTGAGCGTTTCAGAGCGAGACAAGCGTCTTTTTGCATTGTACAATAGCATAAGCTGTATTTGTCTGAAAAAAGGTTTTTCGAGTAAGTTTTCTAGCTTGAACTGGTTGAATTTGGATCTTCTTGATGGCAAACAAGGTTTTTCCTGCACTTTCATTCATTAAAGGTGCAAACTGGCTTATGTCAATTTTGAGCGTTTCAGAGCGAGAGAAGCGTCTTTTTGCATTGTACAATAGCATAAGCTGTATTTGTCTGAAAAAAGGTTTTTCGAGTAAGTTTTCTAGCTTGAACTGGTTGAATATGGGTCTTCTTGAAGGCAAATAAGGTTTTTCCTGCACTTTCATTCATTAAAGGTGCAAACTGGCTTATGTCAATTTTGAGCGTTTCAGAGCGAGAGAAGCGTCTTTTTGCATTGTACAATAGCATAAGCTGTATTTGTCTGAAAAAAGGTTTTTCACTGAGGTTTCCTAGCCTGAACAGGTTGAATTTGGGTCTTCTTGATGGCAAATAAGGTTTTTCCTGCACTTTCATTCATTAAAGGTGCAAACTGGCTTATGTCAATTTTGAGCGTTTCAGAGCGAGACAAGCGTCTTTTTGCATTGTACAATAGCATAAGCTGTATTTGTCTGAAAAAAGGTTTTTCACTGAGGTTTCCTAGCCTGAACAGGTTGAATTTGGGTCTTCTTGAAGGCAAATAAGGTTTTTCCTGCACTTTCATTCATTAAAGGTGCAAACTGGCTTATGTCAATTTTGAGCGTTTCAGAGCGAGAGAAGCGTCTTTTTGCATTGTACAATAGCATAAGCTGTATTGGACTGAAAAAAGGGTTTTCGAGTAAGTTTTCTAGCTTGAACTGGTTGAATTTGGATCTTCTTGATGGCAAACAAGGTTTTTCCTGCACTTTCATTCATTAAAGGTGCAAACTGGCTTATGTCAATTTTGAGCGTTTCAGAGCGAGAGAAGCGTCTTTTTGCATTGTACAATAGCATAAGCTGTATTTGTCTGAAAAAAGGTTTTTCACTGAGGTTTCCTAGCCTGAACAGGTTGAATTTGGGTCTTCTTGATGGCAAATAAGGTTTTTCCTGCACTTTCATTCATTAAAGGTGCAAACTGGCTTATGTCAATTTTGAGCGTTTCAGAGCGAGACAAGCGTCTTTTTGCATTGTACAATAGCATAAGCTGTATTTGTCTGAAAAAAGGTTTTTCACTGAGGTTTCCTAGCCTGAACAGGTTGAATTTGGGTCTTCTTGAAGGCAAATAAGGTTTTTCCTGCACTTTCATTCATTAAAGGTGCAAACTGGCTTATGTCAATTTTGAGCGTTTCAGAGCGAGAGAAGCGTCTTTTTGCATTGTACAATAGCATAAGCTGTATTGGACTGAAAAAAGGTTTTTCACTGAGGTTTCTTAGCCTGAACAGGTTGAATTTGGATCTTCTTGATGGCAAACAAGGTTTTTCCTGTGCTTTCATTCATTAAGGGTGAAAAGTGGCTTATGTCAATTTTGAGCGTTTCAGAGCGAGAGAAGCGTCTTGTTGCATTGTACAATAGCATAAGCTGTATTTGTCTGAAAAAAGGTTTTTCACTGAGGTTTCCTAGCCTGAACAGGTTGAATTTGGGTCTTCTTGATGGCAAATAAGGTTTTTCCTGCACTTTCATTCATTAAAGGTGCAAACTGGCTTATGTCAATTTTGAGCGTTTCAGAGCGAGACAAGCGTCTTTTTGCATTGTACAATAGCATAAGCTGTATTTGTCTGAAAAAAGGTTTTTCGAGTAAGTTTTCTAGCTTGAACTGGTTGAATTTGGATCTTCTTGATGGCAAACAAGGTTTTTCCTGCACTTTCATTCATTAAAGGTGCAAACTGGCTTATGTCAATTTTGAGCGTTTCAGAGCGAGACAAGCGTCTTTTTGCATTGTACAATAGCATAAGCTGTATTTGTCTGAAAAAAGGTTTTTCGAGTAAGTTTTCTAGCTTGAACTGGTTGAATTTGGATCTTCTTGATGGCAAACAAGGTTTTTCCTGCACTTTCATTCATTAAAGGTGCAAACTGGCTTATGTCAATTTTGAGCGTTTCAGAGCGAGAGAAGCGTCTTTTTGCATTGTACAATAGCATAAGCTGTATTTGTCTGAAAAAAGGTTTTTCACTGAGGTTTCCTAGCCTGAACAGGTTGAATTTGGGTCTTCTTGAAGGCAAATAAGGTTTTTCCTGTGCTTTCATTCATTAAGGGTGAAAAGTGGCTTATGTCAATTTTGAGCGTTTCAGAGCGAGAGAAGCGTCTTTTTGCATTGTACAATAGCATAAGCTGTATTTGTCAGAAAAAAGGTTTTTCACTGAGGTTTCCTAGCCTGAACAGGTTGAATTTGGGTCTTCTTGATGGCAAATAAGGTTTTTCCTGCACTTTCATTCATTAAAGGTGCAAACTGGCTTATGTCAATTTTGAGCGTTTCAGAGCGAGACAAGCGTCTTTTTGCATTGTACAATAGCATAAGCTGTATTTGTCTGAAAAAAGGTTTTTCGAGTAAGTTTTCTAGCTTGAACTGGTTGAATTTGGATCTTCTTGATGGCAAACAAGGTTTTTCCTGCACTTTCATTCATTAAAGGTGCAAACTGGCTTATGTCAATTTTGAGCGTTTCAGAGCGAGAGAAGCGTCTTTTTGCATTGTACAATAGCATAAGCTGTATTTGTCTGAAAAAAGGTTTTTCACTGAGGTTTCCTAGCCTGAACAGGTTGAATTTGGGTCTTCTTGATGGCAAATAAGGTTTTTCCTGCACTTTCATTCATTAAAGGTGCAAACTGGCTTATGTCAATTTTGAGCGTTTCAGAGCGAGACAAGCGTCTTTTTGCATTGTACAATAGCATAAGCTGTATTTGTCTGAAAAAAGGTTTTTCGAGTAAGTTTTCTAGCTTGAACTGGTTGAATTTGGATCTTCTTGATGGCAAACAAGGTTTTTCCTGCACTTTCATTCATTAAAGGTGCAAACTGGCTTATGTCAATTTTGAGCGTTTCAGAGCGAGACAAGCGTCTTTTTGCATTGTACAATAGCATAAGCTGTATTTGTCTGAAAAAAGGTTTTTCGAGTAAGTTTTCTAGCTTGAACTGGTTGAATTTGGGTCTTCTTGAAGGCAAATAAGGTTTTTCCTGCACTTTCATTCATTAAAGGTGCAAACTGGCTTATGTCAATTTTGAGCGTTTCAGAGCGAGAGAAGCGTCTTTTTGCATTGTACAATAGCATAAGCTGTATTTGTCTGAAAAAAGGTTTTTCACTGAGGTTTCCTAGCCTGAACAGGTTGAATTTGGGTCTTCTTGATGGCAAATAAGGTTTTTCCTGCACTTTCATTCATTAAAGGTGCAAACTGGCTTATGTCAATTTTGAGCGTTTCAGAGCGAGAGAAGCGTCTTTTTGCATTGTACAATAGCATAAGCTGTATTTGTCTGAAAAAAGGTTTTTCACTGAGGTTTCCTAGCCTGAACAGGTTGAATTTGGGTCTTCTTGAAGGCAAATAAGGTTTTTCCTGTGCTTTCATTCATTATTGGTGAAAAGTGGCTTATGTCAATTTTGAGCGTTTCAGAGCGAGAGAAGCGTCTTTTTGCATTGTACAATAGCATAAGCTGTATTTGTCTGAAAAAAGGTTTTTCGAGTAAGTTTTCTAGCTTGAACTGGTTGAATTTGGGTCTTCTTGAAGGCAAATAAGGTTTTTCCTGCACTTTCATTCATTAAAGGTGCAAACTGGCTTATGTCAATTTTGAGCGTTTCAGAGCGAGAGAAGCGTCTTTTTGCATTGTACAATAGCATAAGCTGTATTTGTCAGAAAAAAGGTTTTTCACTGAGGTTTCCTAGCCTGAACAGGTTGAATTTGGGTCTTCTTGAAGGCAAATAAGGTTTTTCCTGCACTTTCATTCATTAAAGGTGCAAACTGGCTTATGTCAATTTTGAGCGTTTCAGAGCGAGACAAGCGTCTTTTTGCATTGTACAATAGCATAAGCTGTATTTGTCTGAAAAAAGGTTTTTCACTGAGGTTTCCTAGCCTGAACAGGTTGAATTTGGGTCTTCTTGAAGGCAAATAAGGTTTTTCCTGCACTTTCATTCATTAAAGGTGCAAACTGGCTTATGTCAATTTTGAGCGTTTCAGAGCGAGAGAAGCGTCTTTTTGCATTGTACAATAGCATAAGCTGTATTGGACTGAAAAAAGGTTTTTCGAGTAAGTTTTCTAGCTTGAACTGGTTGAATTTGGATCTTCTTGATGGCAAACAAGGTTTTTCCTGCACTTTCATTCATTAAAGGTGCAAACTGGCTTATGTCAATTTTGAGCGTTTCAGAGCGAGAGAAGCGTCTTTTTGCATTGTACAATAGCATAAGCTGTATTTGTCTGAAAAAAGGTTTTTCACTGAGGTTTCCTAGCCTGAACAGGTTGAATTTGGGTCTTCTTGATGGCAAATAAGGTTTTTCCTGCACTTTCATTCATTAAAGGTGCAAACTGGCTTATGTCAATTTTGAGCGTTTCAGAGCGAGACAAGCGTCTTTTTGCATTGTACAATAGCATAAGCTGTATTTGTCTGAAAAAAGGTTTTTCACTGAGGTTTCCTAGCCTGAACAGGTTGAATTTGGGTCTTCTTGAAGGCAAATAAGGTTTTTCCTGCACTTTCATTCATTAAAGGTGCAAACTGGCTTATGTCAATTTTGAGCGTTTCAGAGCGAGAGAAGCGTCTTTTTGCATTGTACAATAGCATAAGCTGTATTGGACTGAAAAAAGGTTTTTCGAGTAAGTTTTCTAGCTTGAACTGGTTGAATTTGGATCTTCTTGAT